>NW_006441398.1:1288285-1311670 GCF_000325575.1 Pteropus alecto
GCCCGGGACCCCCGTCCGCGCATTGCCGTGGCTCCCGAGACCGAGGCGGCCAGGGCAGGGGGTCTCCCCAGGGCCCGGGGCCCCCTCCTTGGGCCGGCATCTTGGAGCCAGCACGGCCCCCTTCTCTGCAGGTGGAGGTACGCACGGAGGTAGCGGGGAGGTCCGGGATGCCCCCCGCCACACATCCAAGCTCCTCCCCTCCGAGAGAATTCGAGGGGCGCCGCTGAGGCGCGACTTTGGGTGTCTGAGGCTGGCTGTGCGTCCCGGTGCCTGTCGCCCCCGCCTTTTGCCCCCCCTCAGCGTCGGTTCCCATCAGGTGCCGCTTCCACCTGGGGCAGGTGCCTGGCACGATGCCTCGGTAGGGGAGGATGCCGCCCATGCCCTTCCCCCGCACAACAGAGAACTAGTGGCCCCCGCCTCTGGACTGAGCTTTACGAGGGTCCCGACGCCACCCAGATTGGCACCTGTTGACGGAAGTGTCCCAATCACCTCATTAGGTCTGGGGACGGGGGATCCCCACGGCTGCCCTCCAGGATGGCCAGGTGGAACCTGATCCCAGGTCAGGAGCGTCTGGGTCAACAGGCTGGGAATTCTCTCATACCTGGAATCCTACCTGGGCCTGGGTGACACTGTGGGGCACTCTCTCCCACACACACACATACACAGGCACAGGTGACTGGCACCAACCTGCCCAGCTAGGTTCTCCCTGTGCCACCTTGTGGACATCACAGTCCTGGACTCACTTTTCTCTATCTGTGACAAGCTGGGCCAGGGTGACTTCTGACTTTCTTTGGTTCGGTGACCAAAACCTGAGAAATGTCCTGTACCCTCTTAGTGCTTCACTATCCCTCCGTCTTCCTGTGGTGCTGTGTAACCAGGTTCTCGTCCCCTTCTGCACCTGCCCTCCATCCCCTCTGTGTCTCCCCTGTGTCCCCCGGTCCCCCACCCCAGTCCTGCTGATGGCCTGCCAGCCTTGCCGAGGAGCTGGGCGTATCTGGTGTTGCAGATCACACAAGGTCAGACCTTGGGGCTGGGGAGGGCCAGGGTCTTTTGTCTCTCCCTCTGGCCCTGGGAGGGCTTTGTAGGAGTCCCCTGGAGCATGCATGTGCTTGGCGTGTACCAGACATGGGCCGGATAGAAGCTGTGATTCCTGGAACGAGGCTGGACCGGTGCTCTGGTTTTCCTTCCCACCTCTTGCCCGCTTTCTCCCCTATTCTTGTTATTCCTTTCTCTTGGCTGCTTGGGCCTGCCATTCTGTCCCTCTGTCTGTCCCAACGTGTGCCTGTCTGTTCTGTGTCCGGCAAACGGATGTCCTGTCCAGATTCCGGAAACGCCCAAAGCATTGAAATCTCCGGACATGGGGGTCTAGGTCCCTGGCTGCTCTTGGAAGAGGGGAATTCTGGGAGGTTGGCCCTCTGGACCTGGAGTCTCCTGCTCCACCGTGAAAGGTGTGAGAACAGGGACTCTCCAAGGCTGGGCTAGTCCCCTGACTCATGGGTTCACTCTGCTGGCCCTTGGGTGACCCCTGCCCTCCGGGTAGGAGTGAGTCACCCTGGGGAGGAGAACCCAGGAGGCCTGGCCTTCCTCTCTCCCTGCTCTGCATATTCTTAGGCCTTAGCTGCTTGAGGTGTGGCCTAGGGCTCCTACTCCTCCTCTGCCTGGACCCCCATTCGAGCTGGCCCTGCTCCTGGCTGTACCCATGCTCTGCCTGTTGGGGATGTGGTGGGGCTGAGTAGTGGGTGGGGTCTGGTTGGGAGCTAGTAGTGTTAGATGACCCTGGGTTTAAATTCCAGCGCTGTCACTTCCTCACTGTGTGTTCTTGGCTGGGTGCCTTTTCCTCTCTGAGCCTTGGTTCTGCCATCAGAAGAATGGGACTAAGAGGGTGTTTGTGGTTGGGAGAGACGTAAACTGGGCCAGCGCTTTGCAGGCAGAGCTGCTATGAAACCTTATTGGTGGTCATGGTCAGCAACCCAGGCTGTGAGTTTGTGTCCTTTAACTCAGGGTTTTTCAGCCTCAGCACTATTGACATTTGTGGCTGAATCATTCTTTGAGATGGGGACTATCCTGTGCACTGTAGGTTGTTGAGCAGCATCTTTGGTGTCAGCCTACTAGATGCCAGTAGCACTCCCTCCCCACTCCCAGTTGTGATAACCAAAAATGTTTCTGGATGTTGCCAGATGCCCCCAGAAGTGTGGGGAGGGGGCGAAATCCCCCACCTTTGAGAACTGCTTCTGTCACGTCTGAGTCTCAGTTCTCACCTAAGGAATAATAGTGGCAGCTGCTCAGGATTGAAGTGAGAGGTTGGTATGATTGTGGAAGCGAGGCTCTTGGCTTGAAGTAAACCTTCCCTAGGGGCAGCCGCCCTCAAGGTTGGCTGGGAGCCAAGGAAGACTTTCTTCATCTGTGAAATGGGTTCTCGCGGTGTGGGGAGAGCACCTGATAACCTATCCTGCACTAGGATTCTGGGTGCTCCTGTTTTAAATCCTAGTCCTGCCTCTTGCTGGCTGAGGGACCTTGGGGCAAGTTATATCACCGTCTGGGCCTCAAGTTTCACCATCTTGAATATGGGTGATAATAGCACTCACCTCGTGGACTTCATTAGTTGATCTGGGTACAGCTTGTAGTAACTGCTGTTATTATCACTAATCATACTTGAACTTTAGAAGACTGGTGGTTTGGAGGTACCTTCACTCCACCCCTCCAATGCTGTCTTCTCATGACGTGGGTCTCAGGGAGGTGCCCTTGGCCTGGCCAGGCCCATTTGGCCTCTAAGCTGTGGTCAACAGCAGTGGGTACCCAGAGAGGAAGCCGGAAGTTGGGACGGCCTGCATCTGCAGGCAGAGGGCTGGCGCATGTAAACACTCCTGTGCATTTGCATACTGGTGTACACCCATGTTCTGTGCACAGACCTGTAGGTATGAGAGAGCATGCATCCCCGAGTCAGCCCAAGGAGCTTGGGGGAGCCTGCCTTTAAGTCCATTCAGACTGAGGCTGAGGGGAAAAGTCCCCAAGATGCCCCAGAGCCCTGGAGCTGGCCTGGCGCGGGGCTTGCTGGGAGCTAGCAGGAAAGAGGAAGTGGCGGGTGAGAGGCCCTGGCAGGGCTGAGGTTCAGGAAGAGGGCGGGGTCCTCAGCCGAGACCCAGGATGGCGGAGGCCGATACCCCTTTGGACCAGGAGTTGGAGGTGGGGTCCCTGGGGGGTGGAGGGCAGAAGAGGACCTCAAGTGACACAGGCCAGAGGCCCTGCCTTTCATAACCCTCCGTTTTGGGTAGAGGGGAAAAGATAGGTTGGAGTTTTCTGTTTGGAAGATGAAACTATTTGAGGCCCTATGGGGTTCCTCTGTCAGGCAGATAGAGGAGGAAGGAGGTGGGGCTCTGCTCCTTAGGGTCCCGGTTGTAGAAGATGAGAAGAGAGAAGATGGGGCCTATCCCTGGGATCTCCTAGATTGAGGATACACCAGGAGAAAGATGGGGCCTGCCTCTGGGGACTCCTAGATCATGGGTATAGCAGGGGAAAGATGACACCTGCCTTCTGCACCTACCAGTTTGAGGCACAGCAAAGAGGAGAAGGAGCCTGCTCTCAGGACTCCAACCCCATAGTTTTTTGGGGTAGCAGAGGCCTGTTCTTGATACTTGTTTGGGGAACAGCAGAGGGAAGATGGGCCCTGCAAGTCTAGGGGGATAGCTGAAAGGAGAAGAGGGTTTGTTTTCAGAACCTTGTCATTTGGGGGAACAATGGAAGAGAGACTAGGCCTATCCTTGGGATCCCCTAGTTTGGGAGGACAGTGGAAGGGAGATAGGGCCTATCCTAGAGGATGCTCTTAGTTTGGGAGTGGCACAATGGTGGGGCAGTGGGGCCTGTCCTCCAAAATCCCACTATGTAAGAAACAGATGAAAGGCGACAACTGTACCTATAAGGTCCCTGAGTCAGAGGGAACAGGGAGAGGGCCTTGTCTTACCTCCCAGTTTGTGGGGTCAGAAGACATAGAGCAGGCCCTGTCTTGGGAGCCCCAGGCTGGGAGGAGACCAGGCCTGGATGGCCAAGTGTAGTCTGCACCCCATGTCTTCCTGGCCCAACTGACCCCGCTCTGTCCCCTGCAGAGTGAGCCCCGCAGCTGGTCCCTGCTGGAGCAGCTGGGCCTGGCGGGTGCGGACCTGGCAGCTCCTGGGGTGCAGCAGCAGCTGGAGCTGGAGCGGGAGCGGCTTCGGCGAGAGATCCGCAAGGAGCTGAAACTGAAGGAGGGGGCCGAGAATCTGCGTCGGGCCACCACCGACCTGGGCCGCAGCCTCGGGCCTGTGGAGCTGCTGCTGCGCGGCTCCTCTCGCCGGCTGGATTTGCTCCACCAGCAGCTACAGGAACTGCATGCCCACGTGGTGCTGCCCGACCCTGTGGCCGCCACCCATGGTGAGCAGGGCCTTCCCTGGGGGAGGCGAGACTAAAGGGGTGCCACTGCCAGGGGCTCACCCCGTCTCCACTGATCCCCAGGGAGACACGCCTGGTCACAACAGCCTCCAGCCTCACAATACAACCAGAGCAAACATCAAAACCAACACCCAGAGAAAGGTGCATGGTCACACCAACACCCAGACAACATCCAGAGACTTACAGTGTCACACAAATACCCAAAGACATGCATAGTCACACCAACATTTGGGCAACACCAAAAGACCTATACAGTGTCACACCAGTACCCAAAGATATGCTTTGTCACACCAATACTCAGACAACACCAGTGGACCTACACAGTGTCACACCAATATCTAGACTCACGTAGTCACACCAATACTCAACTAACACCCGAGGTTCTAGACACTATCATGTAAATACCCAGAGACTCTCAGAGTCACCACAACACTCAGAGACTTCCGTACTACCACCTAACACCCAGAGAAACACACACACAGTCACACCAATACACAGACAATACCCAGAGACTCTCACACATGGTCACACCAACCCCCACAGATTCACACACACATAGCTGCCCAGCTCTTTTAGACATACACTGTCCCATTAACAGCCAGAGACATATGCACAATGGGACAAAGCCTGAAGACTCAACACTGCTTACACCAACACCCACCCCTTCTATACACAGTCATATCAACAGCTAGAGACCCACGCTGTCATGTTAACATTCTTGAGACAGTGGGGAGAGTTCAGCTAACAGCTAGGATCTCATATGATCACATCTATACCTAGAATCACCCCGACAGTCACACCACTCTCCAGAGAGTTGCATAGAGCCAGGCCACCATCCAGAGACATGAACATCTGGCTGTAGCCACACCTGGACACTCAGACACAGTTGTACCAGCGCCCAAAAGCTGAACAAAGTTGTGTCATCAGTGCATTGGAAACTCATGCATAGGGTTGCTTCAGCACCCAGAATCTCACATAGTCCTTCTAACACCTAGCATCTCACATAGTTACATGAGCACCTAGGGAGACACACCCTCACTTTGCCATGCCACCACCCTGTGGGTTACAGACATAACCACACCCATGGAATCCACACAGCTGTGTAAGGAGTTAGGGGCCTCTGTCCATAGTCCCACCAACACCAAGGACTCATGCACACCTGGACACTTACTCATGCCCATTCATCTAGTCCCACTTCAGCCCTGAGGGGGTGCCCTGAAAGGGGTTCCCTGCGAGGGGCAGGGTAGTTGGACCCTCGGCGCCCTGGCCTGGGGGCGGAATCTAGGCTGGGCAGAGAGCAAATCTCTCTGCTGGGCCAAACCTCCCTGGCAGATGGAGGTGAGGCCCTGCTGACTTTGTCCCACCCACCCTCTCCAGATGCCCCCAAGTCCCCCAGTGAGGGCGGCTCGGCCTGCTCAGCCACCAACCTGAGCCGCGTGGCTGGCTTGGAGAAGCAGCTGGCTATCGAGCTGAAGGTGAAGCAGGGGGCAGAAAACATGATCCAGACGTACAGCAATGGCAGCACCAAGGTGGGGGCACACGCAGGCACCCCCATGAGCAGGTCATGGGCAGGGGTTGTGGGGGGATGGGCTGATGGATGGCTGGGAGTCAGGACTGGGGTATGGGCAGCTCCTGGGGGCGTATGGGAAATGGGGTGAATGTGGATAATGTGAGACAGACACACAACACGTAGCTGCCCCCTCCCAAGACCTGAGGGTGTCTATGGTCAGGGCAACTCATTGCTGGTGACATCTCTCTGACACAAGTCCACACAATCAGGTCAACACCTAGATCCATACTTGTCATCATCCTAACATCCAGAGATACACAAAGACAGCCCCCTGGTCATAATATCTGGATACCCACAGAGTCATATTAATACTTGAAACACACTTATAATGTGTAGAAACGCAGCGGCAACAACACTTAGAGACATGTGACATAGCCACCTCTAGACACATAAATACACACGTCATCATGTAACACCCAGGACATCCAGCACAAGCCAACATAACACCTAGACCCAACAGATACACCATTAAATTCACACCCAGAGACAAGTTGTCACACAGACACACCCACTCCCCAGTCATAGCAGTGCTGGGGACGTAGCCACAGGTCTGTACCAACACCCTGAGATGCTCACGTGGACAATTACAGTCAGGCCTGCTGCTAGAGACACTTGCTCACACACTGTCGGGAAAGTGCCCACACTCGTGTGCACATACAAACACGACTATTACATGTTAGGACACAGAGCACATAGATTATTTTTTGTACTCATATAACATGCAGGAAACTCAAGTGTACAGCCCCATGAATTTTTACCTGTGTACATATCACCCCCATCAAAATCCAAAACATTTCCAATCACCCAGAAAGTTCCCTCCTGCCCTTCAGTCAGTACCCAAGCTTCCAACACCACAAGTTAGCTTTGCCTTGTTTAGAAACGTAGCACAAGTAGATAGAAAAACTCACAACAATTACTAGCACTTGTGCACACATGGGATCCTGGGCTATGTGCCCAGTCATCACCATACCGTGTGAACTGCACACACAAACATCTGGAACATTGCTTACAGCAGACCATCAACACACCCACCCAGTCACCCTTGGAGACTCACCTTTGTAGCTACAGTCAGGGCTATACCTGCTCTGGGGACCGCCCACCAACAAGCACATTGTGCTGACAGCTGACGCGAGTACAGTGCCTGCTGGTTCCAGGCACAGCCCTGAGCTCTGCGTACAGATCGGCAACTTTGATCTTCCGTGGGGGTCGGCTCTCTTAGTACTGATCCTATTCCTGCATGTTGAGGAGACAGGCCCAGAGAGGTTGAGCGGCTTGTCCAGAGAGGTTGAGTGGCTTGTCCAAAGAAAGACACACAGCTGTGGCAGAGCCAAGACTCAAGCCCCACGGGCTACATCGCCCGTCTGCGTCCGTGAACACACAGACGCAAACACTGTCTGTCACATGTTTGCCCTGGTGTGGACATCAGGGCCAGTGGTCAGGCCCCAACTGGCCAGCCATTCCCTGATGGCCCATCTCTGCCTCCAGGACCGGAAGCTGCTACTGACGGCCCAGCAGATGCTACAGGACAGTAAGACCAAAATTGATATCATCCGCATGCAGCTACGCCGGGCGCTGCAGGCCTGCCAGCTGGAGAGCCAGGCAGCTCCAGATGAGGCCCAAGGTGAGCTGCTCGCCCTGCATTCTGCCTTGCAGAGCTCAGCCCTCAGCCCCATGAGGGGACCTTTTCTGGGGCAGGGAGGTGGGTACTGTAGCTTATTCCGTGACTGGAACGCATTCCCTCTCTGGGCCTCAGTTTCCCATTTTGTCCTACTTGAGGTTTGCACTAGATTAGGTATTAGCAGACTACAGCCCACAGACCAAATCTGCTGCTGGCTTTTTTTTTCTAAATGTTTTATTGGCACACAGCCATGCCTATTCATTTATTATCATCTAAGGCTGATTTTACACTGGGACAGCAAAGCTAAGTAGTGGCAACAGAGCCTGTGTGCTCTGCAAAGCCAAAAATATTTACTTCCTGGCACTAAATAGAAAAAAATTGCAGACACCTGGACTAAGTGGTTGCCTTGTCATGTTCGCTTCTGTTGTGTAGAACCATGGGTGTCCCCAGCCTGTGCGTCTCTGTGTATGAAGGGCTGGGGATGTCTCAACCTGATTGTCAACCTGAATTTGTGACAGGGTCTTGATATATTGTGTACAGGTGTGACTATGTCTGTGCTACTGATGTGTTTCAGTATTAATGTGACATTGACTGTAGGGACCAGCAGCTGTGTGTGTGCCCTAGTAACTATGGTAGTTCGTATGTCACCTTGACAGATAGAGGTGTGTCAGCTGTTGGTGGCTGTTAGGCTCTTTGGGCTGCTGTGATAGCACTAGGTGGCTTATAAACAATAGAAATTTATTGCTCACAGTTTTGGAGGCTGGAAGTCTAAGATCAAGGCATTGGCAGTTCCGGTGTCTAGTGAGGCCCACTTCCTAGTTCATAGACCACATCTTCTCACTGTGTCCTCACGTGGCGAAAGGGGTGAGGGAGCTCTCTGGGATCTCTTTCATTAGGCCACTAATCCCATTCAAGAGGGCTCCACCTTCATAATCTAATCACCTCCCAAATATCCCACCTCCAGATACCCTCACACCGGGGGTTGGGTTTCAACATATGAATATTGAGGGGATGTAAACATTCAGACCATAGCAGTGAGGCTTGTAACTTGAATGACATGTGTGTCTTTGTGGGGAGGGCTGTCAGTATTACTGTTGACATGATTGTATTGTGAATACTCTTGTGGATTTCTCAGTTATGGTGTGTGATGGTATGATTACATCCATGTGCCTTTGAGTGATATCGCGACCTTGGCGACAACATGACTTTGTCCCTGTAATGTAACAGTCTCAGCGATTGTCTGAGTGCCATGTGACAGCAGGCCTAGAAGCAGGAGTGTGACCATGTTTGTAAGATGACTTGCCTGTGAATATCAGGGTTCTTGTGACACTGTCTGTGTTGTTGGTGTCCGGGAGAGTGCCACACACCTGTGGATGACAGCATGACTTTGTGACTGAGTGCCAAGCTCTGAGTCTGGGTCATTATACGGGACAGCGAGACTGTCCTTGGAATCTATAGCCATGAATAAGTGTGACCATGACTTTGTGCCTCTGGGTGACAAGTTTCCTATACTTACCTGTGTGACAGTATGTCCTTGTGCCTTTCCTGTGCCATTGGGTAACTGGCTGTGTTCTTGTGACTTCACACTGGGCATGACAACCAGCCTATTTCCCTTTGACATTGGGTCCCCATGCCTGTGGGTATTAGTGACATTGCCCTGCCTGTGTGACGGTGCAGTGATATTCCTTTGCCTGTCTCTATGCCTTATCCATGTGTCAGTGTGATTAAGTTCCTATGATTCTCCTTGGGCTGGAGTTAGAGTCCTGAGAGTTCCGCTCCAGGGAGACTGTTTCCCACAGGGTGTTTATGTCTTGTGATCATGTCCCTCTGCCTCTGTGACAATGTCCCTTTGCTGGGGAAATTGGGTTGTTTCTAGTCTTTTCCTCTTAGAAAGAAGGTTGTCGTGAATAACCGTATACATATGTCAAGTGCAGAGGTGTTTCTGTGAGATACAGCCACTGAATTGGGATTGCTTGATCAAAGGGTAAATACATTTGTAATTTTAATAGATATGGCCAAACTGCCTCCATTGGAAGGCAACTTGTATTCCCATTAGCAATGAATAAAAGTTACTTTTTAAAAAAAGTGTCCTTGTGTTTGTGTGACTATATCCTTGTGGCTGTCCAGTTGTCCTTGGTGTCCCTGTGATAGTCCCTGGGGTGAAGTGGAACCCTGACAACTTGTTCGTCCCTAAGGCTGTGTTGACAGTGTGCCTGTGTGTATGACTGCTCCAGTGTGACAGCCTTTGTCCCTGGGGTCATTGCTATGGGTGCGAGTATTTGAATAAAAGAGGGCGGAAGTGTGGCGGTCTGCCTGCTGGTGACAGTGCGACTGTGTCACTGTAACTGCCCCTTGGGAGAAGCCTGATACATGTTGGTGGTGATACGTCTGTGGCCAGTGCCTGTTCTTGTGGATGCTGTGTATCTGGACTGGGTTGGTTAGACCTGGGTCCCAGGCTGGCCTCACTACCCGGTGTCCTGCACCCACAGGGAGTCCGGACCTGGGGGCGGTGGAGCTGCGCATTGAAGAGCTGCGGCATCACTTCCGAGTTGAGCACGCGGTGGCGGAGGGTGCCAAGAACGTGCTGCGTCTGCTTAGTGCCGCCAAGGCCCCTGACCGCAAGGCAGTCAGCGAGGTGAGGGTTGGAGCCTCAGTGAAGGGGTGGCTTTGACCTTGGGCAGCCAAGGTGTGGAGTCGGGCCTCAGCATGGTCAGTGCCTCGGTGTGGCAGGGTCTAGTTTTCAGGGAGCTCTGGGGTAGGACCCCAGATGGTTTGGGTTTGGGGCCTCCGGTGAAAAGGAGCCCTTGGTAGGATTTAGTCCTGGAGGAGCCTGGGTCTGTGCTTGGAGGGGCCATCCCCACCCCCACCCCAGATCGGACCTGTCCCTCCCACCTCAGGCCCAAGAAAAACTAACTGAGTCCAACCAGAAGCTGGGGCTCCTTCGGGAGGCGCTGGAGCGGAGGCTTGGGGAGCTGCCCGCTGACCACCCCAAGGGGCGGCTGCTGCGAGAGGAACTCGCTGCGGCCTCGTCCGCAGCCTTCAGTGCCCACCTGGCCGGGCCCTTCCCCGCCACGCACTACAGCACCCTGTGCAAGCCCTCACCGCTCACAGGTGGGTCCCGACATCTCCCAGCCTTAAGAACCCACAGTCCCCAACCTGGTTCTCCACTCTCCCTAACCCAGACTGCCATCCACTGTTCCCTTCCTTCACCCCAGCCCTCTAGCCCGGGCCCCATTTCCCCAGGCCAGATAGCCCCTTACTCCCTGAACTTCTTGGCCCGTCTTGCCCTCTGATTCTGAACTCCTGCCCCCATCCCACCGTTCCCACTTTTCCACCCTCCTGACCTGGCCGTGTCTTTTTCCTGCACTCATAGTCCCCCAGACCCTCACTCTGAGAACCCTCAGCCCTGAACCTCTGACCCCAACCCCCCAGCCAGTCCCACTCTCCTTAGACCCCTCAGCTGCTACATCACCAGACGAGCCCTACCATAGACCTCAGCCTTTGCCTCAGACCCTAGGTCAGCCCTCTGAATTCTGCTCTGCTCCTCCTTGCTTGGACCTTCATCCTACACCTCTATTCTGTCCTTAAACCTCAGCATCCAGAGCCCCTCCCCAGCCTGGTCCACTCCAGCCTGGTCCCCTCCCCCTTGTCCCATATTTCTCACTTCTGCGTATAGCCATCCCTGCATCAGAAGCCCTGCCCCACCCTGGTTGTCCGTCACAGCTCCCACTTGTATGTGGGCTGCTGCTTTACATGTCCACTTCACCCCCAGCCCCCTCCCCTTGGCCTGCTCCAAATGTGGTCCCCCCTGAGTCAGACCCTTCCTTAGGGACTCTGGAGGTACGTGTGGTGGGCTGCAAGGACCTTCCAGAGACAATCCCCTGGAACCCCTCACCCTTGGCGGGGGGGCCTGGGACCCCCGACAGCCGTACTGCCTTCCTGAGCCGCCCAGCCCGTGGCCTTTATAGCCGAAGCGGAAGCCTCAGTGGCCGGAGCAGCCTCAAAGCAGAAGCTGAGAATGCGAGTGAGTGGGTATTGAGGGTCTGGAGGGATGAGGTGGGGTTGGGGGTCCTGGGATGCCCCACACTTGTAACACTCTAAAAAACTAGTACATCACACCCATTAGGAAGGATACTAATGAAACAAAACAACAGGTGTTAGGGAGGATGTGGAGAAATTGGAATCCTTGTGCGCTGAGAACATAAAATGGTGCAGCTGCTATGAAAAACAGCATGACAGGTCCTTAAAAAATTAAACATGGAATTACCATGTGACCCAGCAATCCCATTTCTGAATATATACCCAAAAGAGTTGAAAGAGATATTTGCACACCTATGTTCATAGCAGCATAACTCACAGTAGCCAACGGCGGAAGCAATCTAAGTGTCCGTTGATGGATGAATGGCTAAAAGCATGTGGTATAACCATAGAATGGAATCTTATTCAGCCTTAAAAACGAAGGCAATTCTAACACATGCCACAACATGGGTGAACTTGAGCACATTGTGCAAAGTGAAATAAGCCAGTCACAAAAATACTAATGCTGTATACTACGGCCATGCCACCCTGAACAAGCCCGATCCCGTTTGATCTCGGAAGCTAAGCAGGGTCGATCCTGATTCGTACTTGGATGGGAGACTACCTAGGAAGCCCAGGTGGTGTAGGCATTAAAAAAAAAAAAAAAGGGAAACAAAAATACTAATGCTATAAGCGATTCCACTTATATGAAGTATCTAGAGTAGTCCAGTTCATGAAGGTGAAAAGGATGGTGGTTCCCAGTGACTAGGGGAGGAAGATGGGAAGTTAATGTTTCATGGGGACAGAGTTTCAGTTTGGGCACATGGAAGGAGTTCTGGACATGGACGATGGCGGTGACACAACAGTCTGAATGGACTTATCATGTAGCTGTACACTTAAAAAATGATAATGGTGGTAAATTTTATGTTCTGGAAACTTTACCACACTTCAAAAAAAACTAATATATATGTACAAAAAAGATGTATTAAAGAAGAATAACAGCAGGATGAACACCCATGTTGCCACCACCCAGTTCAGGAAATAGAACTCCCTGGAAGCCCCCCAGGTCTCCTCCTCAGTTCCAGCCCCTTCCTCTGTCCTAGAAGTAGCTACTCTTCTGACTTCCATGGTTATCATTTTTTTACTTTTCTGTGTAGTTTTAGCACCCATGTATGTATCTCAAAACAGTGTAGTTTAATTTTGCCTCGTGTTTGAACTTCATACATGTGGAATCATACAGAATATACTCCATGGCAGTGGTTTCTTTGATTTAACATTGTGAGACGGATCCACGTAATTCTGTGAAACTATAGTTCATTCATTCATTTTTACTCCTGTTTAATAGTCTATTGTCTTAAAATGAGCCATATCAAATTGCTGCCTTTTGTTTTTCTTAGGTACAAAATAGTTGAATATCAGCAATTTCATGGTTCAGCTAGTAAGACTATATTACGGATTGCATATTCTGTTAGTGGACAGTGAGCCGTTTCTACTTTGGGGCCATTTTATAAAGCGTTATATTTATGAATCTCCCGATGTACACATGCATGCATTTTTCTAGGGTAAATACTTAGTAGTATGTTGCTGAAACTTGCTTACAGAATCAAAGTGAATTTGGATTCCTACCTTGTATTATACACAAAAATCAACCACAAGGCCTTAATGCGAAAGGCAGAACCATAAAGCTTTGTCAAGATAGCATAGCAGAATATTATGATAGAAAAGGAGAGGATTTCTTTAGTAAGATATAATAGATATTCCCCCAGCCCCAGCATTTCCTGACTTCCACCCCCACCCCCATTTACAGGTGAGGTTAGCACTGTGCTCAAGCTGGATAACACAGTGGTGGGGCAGACATCCTGGAAGCCATGTGGCCTCAACGCCTGGGACCAGAGCTTCACCTTGGAGCTGGAGAGGGTGAGCAAGGTTGGGGGATGATGGAGCACAGAGAAGGGGGATTCTGGGTCTTGGGCGCCACAAGTGATGGTCATCTTCCTCTCTCAAGGCGCGGGAACTGGAATTGGCTGTGTTCTGGCGGGACCAGCGGGGCCTGTGTGCCCTCAAATTCCTGAAGTTGGAGGATTTCTTGGACAACGAGAGGCATGAGGTCCAGCTGGACATGGAACCCCAGGGCTGCCTGGTGGCTGAGGTACAGCCCGACCTGACCCTGAGAAAATGCTTCATGCAACTCCTGCTCCCAGTTTTCTAGAAAGGGAAGATATCTTTTCTGTTGATCCCAGAACCTTGATAGAAAACTGCCCATAATTGGTCATATCAGTGACATGACTTAAGCTGAGACTGGTTTTGTTCTGTCGCAAGAATTAAAAATTAAAATCACAAAATTTTGTCAAGGCAGAAAAGAAAAACAAAACTTGGCAACATGCCATGGCACTGGTAACATGTGCTGCCGGAGGCACACTGAGTACAGAGAAATTCCTTCTGCAATGGCGTTAGGGTTCAAAGCAGAGTACCCCACTGTCAACATTATAGACATCGGGGACCAGAGCATTCTCGGTTGCAGGGCCATCCTGTGCGCTGTTGGGTATTGAGCAGCATCCCTGGGCTCCACCCCCAGGATGCCAGTAGCTCCACTGCCAGTCGTACAGCCAAAAATGTCTCCAGACTTTGCCAGTGCCCCCTGGTTGAGAGCTCCTAGTTTAGGTAACATTCCTAGCTGACCCCTTGGAGTATGAGCCAAGCCTTGTCCTATGTACTTTGCTGACATTAACTCGTTAATCCCCCAATGCACAGCTGACAGAAGAGGAAACCGAGATGCAGCGAAGGACGGTCACTAGCCCCTTCATTTAGCCTAAATTATCCTAAAAAAATTTTTAAATTTGCCTCTAACATATCCATATGCCCTGTTTTATGTAATGTATCACCCCGTATCCATATCCCCATGTGGAAATTCTTACATGATCTCATAATCCAGGACCATTGAAGGGAAGGAAGGAGAGAGAGAAGGGTCGACTTCAGTGGCAGTGCAGTGAAATTGTTCTGTTAGGAACTGTCCAAAACCAGGCCAGACATGGTGGTAGGTGGCTCTGAGGGCAAATTCTGAAGCTTTCAAGGTTTATTAGAGCATTTGATTTTGTTTTATGTCTCCTAAAAATGCCATCCAGTAGAACTTTCTGCAGTTCCGTTGTCGATGAGCTGACAATAATTGCGTTCTATTGTAGAAGGAGATGTTTTAGGTTGGCATTATCCAGTATAGTAGCCGCCAGCCAATTGAAGTGTGGCTAGTGTGATGGGGGAACTGAAGTGTTAATGTTACTTAAATTTTACTTCATTTAAATAGCCGCATGTGGCTGGTTTCAACCATATCGGATGCACATGAAGTGACACAATTCTGTGACTTTAGCACCTTCTAGATGTGTTGGAGTTGGGAGAATTTAGCTAGACCAGTGGTTGCCCCACCTGGGTGGGCACTAGCATTATCTGGAGGGCTTATTAAAACATAAACCAGGACTAGGAAGGAAAGAAGGGGACACTCACCAGACTTGGTGGACTGAAAGGAGGGCCCAGAGGGCTCTTCTGGGGGGTGCTGTCCAAGTCAGCCCCGAGATTCAGCTTCTCCATGGATATGTCCACCCCCCCACACCCCACCCTCGTTACCGATTCACTGAGTCCAGGTGCGGGGCCCGAGGATCTGCATTTCTCACTCGTTCCCAGGTAATGCTGATCCGCCGTTCTGGGATCACCGTCGGGAATCAGGATACGAGATGATGTAGGGCCTGTTTGCTAGCGTTGAATGTGCATATTGTATCAGACCCCCTCCCCACCCTCAGAAGATGACCTAAGTGCTTTCTTCTCATCTTCCTGAAATGGCATTTCAGGAGGGGGCCCTGCCAAGCGATGGATTGGTTTTATGACCCCTTATTACGTGCAGTGCCACAGTGATCAGAACCCCTGAAACATGTGTGCGCACACTTGTGCTCCTAAGGGCCTCCCTACTTGGCAGTGGGTAAGGGTGCTCACCCATCGGCTCCTCTCCCCAGGTCACCTTCCGCAACCCTGTCATTGAGAGGATACCCCGGCTCCGACGGCAGAAGAAAATCTTCTCCAAGCAGCAAGGTGAGCATGTGGGTTGGGGCAGGGGAGAGGCCAGGGGTCTTGGTGTCACCAGGGTGAACCAGGGTGACACTGCCGCTGTCCCCAGGGAAGGCATTCCAGCGTGCTAGGCAGATGAACATTGACGTTGCCACCTGGGTGCGGCTGATTCGAAGGCTCATCCCTAGTGCCATGGCCACAGGCACCTTCAGCCCCGGGGCTTCTGGACCCGAGGCCCGGTCCACAGGGTAAGGAGGGTAGACTCTGCGGGTCCCGGCTGTCTCAATTGCTTCCCAGGGTGCTAGGTCCCAAGCACACCCTCTTTTTTTGTGCTGCAGCGACATATCCGTGGAGAAGCTGAATCTCGGGGCTGACTTGGACAGCTCCCCCCAGAAGAGCCCTGTGGGCCCTCCTTTCAGTCCACCAAGTCTGGTGAGTGTCCCCTTCTTTCCTTCCCAGTCCTGGCTAGGCAGCATCAGGGGGCCTCCTTCCCAGCTCCAGGCCCAGAGACCACCCAGAGCTTCCCAGGGTCACACAGCATGCCTCTGGCAGAACCAAGTCCTATTCTTTATCCTGGATAAAAACATGAGCTGGAGAGTCAAACCTTCTAGTTCCCCATCTTGCTCTGCCGCCTCCTAGCTGTGTGACCCACGCCTAACCGCTTCACCTCTGTGCTCAGTGCTTGTAAGTTGCTCAGTGCCACAAGTCGATGATATAAATTAAGATAGTGGTTTTCTCTGGGCAGAGGAGGAGGGGTTGGTTATTGGTAGGAGGAGGACAGAGGGAGCCAGCAAGGTGATGGGACTGTTCCACATCCTAATCTAGGTCAAAGGTTAGCACTTTTTCTGTAAAGGGCAATATAATCAATATTTTTTACTTTGAAGGCTAGACAGTCCCAGTCATAACTACTGGACACCGCTGTTGTAGAAAGCAGCCACATGCAATGCTTATGTCCTTGAATGGGTGTGGCTGTTTCTGGGGAAACTTTACTGATAGACATTGAAGTTTCAATGTCATTTCATTTCCATAGATCAGGAAAAAAAAAATTTTTTTTTAATTCCTATCCCTTTAAAAACATAGAGACCATTCTTAGCTTGCAGACCATACAAAAAACAGCATTTACCTACCCCTGGTCTAGGCATTGGGGACCTGGGTGGACACATATGTGACAGCTGGTCCCTTCGCCCACCTCACTGAACGAATTTTGTATCTCATTTTTTTAAAAATGAAAATATATCCTTCCTGGCTTGAATTAAATAAGCTACCTCATTGTATGAGATGAAGTTGGCCAAAAAACAAAAAGAAAAGAAATCCAAAAGCTTGATAACACTGATGGCTGGGGAGGATGCAGTAAAACAGGCAGCTAGTGGGAAGTGCGCTAGTCGCTGCATGCCCTTGGGAGGGCCTAGCCGGCTGAGATAAAAACGGACACTACCTTGACCCAGAACTTCCACTTCTGGACATCTTCACACACATGCACAACCATGTTCACTGAGGCAGCTTTGTGGGGGCAAGAGTGGAAATAACCTCAGGGTCCATTTATAGGAACCAGTGCTAAATAAATGACAAGATGGACTAGTATGCAGCTATGAAAAATGAAACCAGTCTCATCTGCTGATGTAGAATGATTTCCAAGACAGATTGTCCAGTGGGAGAGGCAAGATTGGAATATTGTCATTAGTGGATACAAGAAAAACAGAGCCTGTACTGGCAGTTTTGCTCGTGCGGGTATAAAACATGTCTAGGAAGGTTCCCGAGAAAGCATTAAACAGTGGCTGGCTCTGGAGAGGGCAGCTGGGGCAGGAAATATTTCAGCCTGTTTGCATGGATTGAATTTTTAGAACTGCTTCTATAGTGAAGAATAATGGACCAGTAGGTAATTTTTTCCTATGAAATACTAATTTTGGTTCTTTTTAGTTACATATACATGTTGTATAAAAGTGATTCCAAAGGACTAATACCAATCAAGAGAATAAGTAGGTAAATGAGAAAATATGTATTCAGTATGAAATGTGCTGGAGAGAAAAAATAAAACAGAAGGAGGATGGGGAGTGTTGATATTGGGGGGGTTCTGTTATTTAATAGAGTGGTCAGCTGACCACCTGCAAAGGTGACATATGAGTAAAGGCCTGAAGGAGGTGAGGGAGTAGCTGTGCAGGTGTCAGGAAAAGATAGTTCTGAAAAAAAAAAAAAAGATCCAGGCTGCAGGAACAGTCCGTGCAAAGGTCCTGGGGTGGAAACATGCCTGCTGTGTTCAGGGTAGTGAGAGGAACTTGTGGCTGGAAGGGAGTGAACGAGGGGGTGAGTGGGAGAGGTGAGGTCAAAGAGGTGATGGGAGCCTTGGTGGCTATGATGGCTATGGGGTGCCTCTGACTTCCCTCACTCTGACCCGCTCTCTCCACTACAGAGTTCCCCAATCCAGGACACAGCCACCACACCTGTGCTGCCTTCAGAGCCCCAGGAAACCCCAGGGCCCTCTCTGTGCAGGTGACTCCCATCCCCTGCCCACCACCCGCCACCCCGAGCACTGTCCCCGTCCCCACCAGTGTCCTTTCTCCACAGCCCTCTCAGGAAGTCACCCCTGACCCTTGAGGATTTCAAATTCCTGGCGGTGCTGGGCCGGGGTCACTTTGGGAAGGTGAGGTGGGGGGAAAGGGGTTGGAGGGCTGGAAGTCTGCATCCCTGGGTCCCTGGGCTGGCTGCTAAGGCCACTCCTGCCTACTGGGGTTCCAGGTGCTGCTCTCCGAATTCCAGCCCAGCGGCGAGCTGTTCGCCATCAAGGCTCTGAAGAAAGGGGACATTGTGGCCCGAGACGAGGTGGAGAGGTGGGGATCCTGCTCAGGCCCTCTGAGAACCTGTCTCCTGGAAAATGGGAAACAGCAGTCCCTTCTCATATTCATTAAGCTAGTTTTTAAGATAATAGTAATAACTCTTAGTAAACACCGTTCTGCTGATGGTACAGAGATGGTGAGCAGCTTGCCTGAGTTCATGCAGCCAGTGAGTGGGAGGTCCTGGATTTAAACTTAGGAACTCGGGCTCTGAAACCTGTGATCTTAATGGCGCCATTGCACTGCCTCTGCTTTGGGGTCAGGGCCTTGGGTTCAAATCCCACCTCTGCCACAGACATACTTATACTTATAGAGAGCCTGGGGAGGCCCTTCCGAAACTCAGCCTCCCCGTCTATAAAAGGGAAGTAATAATGCCTTCCTTGCAGGTTTGTTGGGTGGCTTGGTAGAGACACTGAGATTGTCCCCAATCTTCCTGACATCCTTTTTTAAATCAGGAACCCAACTCAGACAGGCCTAAGCAAATAGAAGAATTTATTGCTCTGGATCAGAAAAGTCCAGAGGTGTCCTTCAGGCATGGCTGTATCCAGGTGCTCAGATGACATTTCCTCAGTTCTGCTTTCTTGTGTGTGGGCTTTGCTTCCAGTCTTGCCTCCCTGACCAGCAGTATAGTTCTTGTCCACCAGCTTTAACCCTTCTTTAATAATTCCAGCAGAAGTCCTGAGATTGAGCCCTGTTGGCTTGGCTTTCTCATTCCTGAACCATTTCCTGGCCAGGGAAATGGAGTGCTCCAGTCAACCCATCCCTGCCAGTTCTCTTTAGAGAAGTTGGGGGATCGTTAATGGGATGATGGATTCTAGGTGCCTGTTTAGCAGATGAGGCTGCTGAGGTTCAGAGGTATTAAGCAATTTGCCCAAGGTCGCACAGCCATGCGAGGCCCTCAACAAATATCTGATGATTGAGGACTTGGAATGTGGGAGTTGGCAGTAGGGATCTCCTGTGCTCCTGACCCCTGCCCCCCATCCTGCCTAGCCTGATGTGTGAGAAGCGGATCTTGGCGGCGGTGACTAGTGCGGGACACCCCTTCCTGGTGAACCTGTTTGGCTGTTTCCAGACGCCAGAGCACGTGTGCTTTGTGATGGAGTACTCGGCTGGTGGGGACCTGATGCTGCATATCCACAGTGACGTCTTCTCTGAGCCCCGTGCTGTGTGAGCCCAGGCACCCCCGACTCCCTGCACTGATTCCTCAGCCCCCTTTCTGCTCCTCCATGGCAGGCCCTTCTTCACCCCAGCTCCTGGAGTTTGGGCTTCGGGGAGGCAGTTGGGCTTTTGAGAATATGGCAGCCAGGTTTATATGGTCTTCCTTGTGGCGAGACCCGCCTGCCTCACACCAGCCTCTCTCTGCAGCTTCTATTCAGCCTGTGTGGTGCTGGGGTTGCAGTTTCTCCATGAACACAAGATTGTCTACAGGTGTGTGTGTGTGTGTGTGTATGTGTGTGTGTATGTATGCATGCGTGTGCATGCATGTGCTCATAAGTGGCACCTCTGCCCACTAGGGGGCCCTCAGGCTTCAGGCAGGCCCCATCCCCACTCATCCCTCTTTACATCCCCAACCCCTCACAGGGACCTGAAGTTGGACAATTTACTCCTGGACACCGAGGGCTATGTCAAGATCGCAGACTTTGGCCTCTGCAAGGAGGGTGAGGGGCAGGGCCAAGATCTAGGGCTGGCCTCTGGGGATTAGACAGAGAGGGGGAAGGAATGGAGTCCCTACCCAGGTTATCTCACCCTCCCACCCTTGACCCTGGGACAGGGCTGGCTGGACCACTCTGTGTTGGGCTGGGCTACAACTGGGGACACTCCCGTCAATAACCGCATGGCCCTGCTGCCCCAGGGATGGGCTATGGTGACCGGACCAGCACATTCTGCGGAACCCCGGAGTTCCTGGCCCCCGAGGTGCTGACAGACACATCGTACACGCGGGCGGTGGACTGGTGGGGACTGGGCGTGCTGCTCTATGAGATGCTGGTTGGCGAGGTGAGGCCCAAGGCTGCCCGCACTTTACCTGTCCCTGGGACGGCACTGGAACCTGTATGCCCAGGGGTGGGATCAGAATCTTCCTCCACCACATGTGTGATCAGGGGCAGGTTGTTTCGCATCCCTGGCCTCAGCTTCTGAATCTTTAAAATAACGTATTTACCCTCTGATGTGAAGGTATGGGTGGGGCTGGGTCTGATGTGGCCAGAGGAGTGGCCTGATTTGCCCCGTTCTCCCTGTCCCCAGTCCCCGTTCCCAGGGGATGATGAGGAAGAAGTGTTTGACAGCATCGTCAATGATGAGGTTCGCTACCCCCGCTTCCTGTCAGCTGAAGCCATTGGCATCATGCGCAGGGTGAGGACCGTCCAAGCTGAGGTGGGCTTCAGGAGGGACTCTGGGACCCAGAAAGGGAAACTGACACAGTGCTCCCCTTCCCCAGCTGCTGCGGAGGAATCCAGAGCGGAGGCTGGGGTCTAGTGAGAGGGATGCAGAGGATGTGAAGAAACAGCCTTTCTTCAGGGTGAGGATTCCCCTCAAGGGCCTGGCCATCTCCCCCTAAGACCTCGTTGCATCACCTGCAACATTGTCACCCACTTTTCTTCTCTCTCTTGCACCCGCACTGACCCTTCTACACTTACATCTACTCCAGGCTGACCTGATGGGGACCACTGCCCTGCGTATGAGCCCAAGCTCGCTGCCCCCCCCCAGACCACCAGGGTTCCCCCACGCTCACCTTGTGATGCTTCCTGCGCTCCCGTTCCCTTCACTTTGCCCCTCTATCTTGTGACTAATTAGGCTGATCCCCACAGACCCAGGGCTGGATGGGGCGCAGGGGTCTAGCCCCTCCTGTGGTCTGTGCTCCAGCCCCCCACACTGATCTTACTCCCTTTCTCCATGCAGACCCTGGGCTGGGATGCCCTGCTGGCCCGTCGGCTGCCACCGCCCTTCGTGCCCACACTGTCGGGCCGTACTGATGTCAGCAATTTCGACGAAGAGTTCACCGGGGAGGCCCCCACGCTGAGCCCCCCTCGCGATGCGCGGCCTCTCAGTGCCACGGAGCAGGCGGCCTTCCGGGATTTCGACTTCGTGGCCAGGGGCTGCTAGCCCTCTCTCCGGCCCCTCCCCTGACCCAGCTGTTAGTTTTTTAAAAGGCCTTTGGGGTTTGACCCCTCCATGCATCCCCGGCTCTTCTTGTGTGCATTAATGGGGGTGGGAGGTGTGTGATTGGAGGTGGAGAGTGGAGGGGGGCATAGGGAGTGATGGGGAGACGCCCTGGGTTATAGTGAGGGTTATCTGAAGGGGATCAAGGGAGGGTGGGGACTCGGGGCTGTAACTATGGTGAGGAGCAGGGACAGGGCCACGATGGGAGGGGCTTCGGGACTATTCGGGGATGTCGGCAATTGGAGACTGTGATGGGGCGTGGTTTGGGGTTATGGCCTCAGAACTGTGATGGGGAAACTCAGGGCCATAATGGGCGAATGGCGCCAGGAGTCAGTCGGGTCCCAGGGCTGTCGTCGCGTTATGCGCATGCTCCTGCTGCTCCGGCTCCTCCTCGGGCGTCCTTGCTCCCCCACGTGGCAAGTCACAGACCTGCACCCCAGGGGAGCGCACTGTTCCTCTGCCACCCCCACGCGGTCACAGGGTGCTGCAGCACCGACACGACACACCGCCCTGGGCATGTCCAGGAAATGGCTTTATTCCCCGAAAGCTCCGCGCTGCGGACCTGGGCCCTGCCCGGGGCGGACCGGCTTAGCTGCTGTGCCTCCAGGCGCGCCTAGAAGTGGCTGAGTCCACTGTACCGGGAGCTGCGCAGCGAGCTAGCCTCCCAGGCGCTCCTGGTTAGTTCCAGCCCCGCAGGACTGCCCTTGGCGCCGGCCCTCTGCGGCAGGAGGCGAAGTAGTTGGCGAAGCACGGCCTGGCGCAGCAGGATGTACACCCAGGGATCCATGATCTGGTTCCACGAGGCGAGGCGCACGGCCATAAACAGCGGCCGCTGCAGGGAGCTGGAGCCCCAGCCCCCGACGGCCAACACCACCAACACCTATGGGAGAAGAAGAAGTGTGAGGGTTAGGGTAGGTGTAAGAGAAGGGAACCAGCGAAATGTGGGGCTAGGATGGATGAGAGCATGGCTGGAAGGTAAGGGGGCTGTGAAGAGAGGCAGCGTGTCACAGAGGGATAAATGAGTGTCTCCCTGTAAAGGAGGTTTGGAAAGACAAGCAAAGAAGCAGGGCCTTGGCGCAGCATAAGCAAAGGCCTTAAATGGGTGGGAGCTCAGTCTGGAAAGAAGTTCCAGGTGTTCTGGAGAACAAAGGGCTGAAGGGGAGAAGAAAAACGGGGTGGGGAAGTGAAAAGGGTCTAGAGAATGAAGCTTCCGGGCCTAGAGGAGTGGGGCTGGGGGGAAGGCTTGTGTGCGTTGGGGTGAACTACAAAGACCCCAGGAAGGAGATTAGGGGGAGAAGGGGTGGGATGTCAGAGGGAGAAGGCAAAGGGTGGGCTTTCCTGACCTGTGAAGCCTCAAGGGGCGGGACCCTGGCTGGGGAAGGGAGAGAGGACCCAGGTATCTTCAGATGGAGGAAGTATGGGTGGAGGGGTGGGTGCGCCCCTCACCAGCAGCGGGCTCCAGCAGATGCACGACACCACCATGATGCCTACGAGTTGGCCCACCATCTCCACGTCGTGAGCACGGGCTCTGTGCGCTGAGCCGCAACCCAGGCCTGCAGAGGCCGAAGCGACGGACGAGACAGACGAAGCGGAGGCTGAACGGCGTCCGCGTGCCCCCCAGCGCCGGCGGCTGTCGGAACCAGAAGTCGGGGGGCGCTTTCGAGAGTGGCGGCGCCAGCGCGCACGCAGCAGGGCCAGGCCACTGAGCATGTTGCACACGAGTG
>NW_006441398.1:1311852-1339712 GCF_000325575.1 Pteropus alecto
GCACCACGTGCCCGGGTACTGCAGCTCATAGTGGCCCACGCGCGCCAGCGGCAGCAGCGCCACAGCCAAGGCCACGGCGGCTAGGGCGGCCAGAGCAAGCCGCGCGCGGGCCACTGAGACACACGCCGCGTGCAGCAGGGGCCGCGTGACCCCCACGCAGCGCTCCACCGCCATGCCGCAGCCCAGTAGCAGCGGGCACAGGCCGAAGAAGACCATGCAGCCGCCGAGGAAGTGGCACGTTCCTCCAGACGGCGAGCGCCCCGCCGTGTACAGGCGCAGCACCAGCGCGCCCGGGATCACGTGGCCTGCCAGGTCAGTGGCCAACAGGCTGGCAACGAACAGTAGGAAGGTGGCGGCCGAGCGGCGGCGCCGCAGGCGGCCAGAGGCCTGAGCCAGAAGCGCTAATGCCAGCACGTTGGACACGGCACCCAGCGTCATGGAGAAGATGGGCAGAGCCGGCGATGCGCCCGCGACACCTGACGGCAGCCCCACCGACACGTTGGGGGCCCCAGGCACCGCACACGTCGTTGCCTCATCCTCCAGGCTCAGGTTGAGGGGCCCGCAAGGGCTCATGTCAGATGAGAGGGGTGGGGCTGGGGAGAAGAGGAGGGCAAGATGAGGCTGGCCCCGGACACACTGCCCACCATCCTGCTGAGACCAGCCGGTGTTGGGGGGGACCCATTTCAGATCGTCAGGGCCTACTTGCCCCCATGGCAAGTCCAATGACCCTGGCTGCCCAGTTCCTGACTCCTCCACCTCCTCTGCCTCTCCACATCCCAGCTCTTGCCCCCAGCCTCACTCTGCCCTCACTGTCCCCTTCTCTGTCCACAGTGGCTGTCCTGGCTCCAGTTCTCCTGTCTCTGTCGTAGCCTCTAGGCCTCACAGACCCACCTCCCATTTACACCACAGCAAATTCCTGGGCGCTGACCCCACCTGTACTGGCCCATTTCTGATCTCAGGGCCCCACGTGATCCCACTACCCCATCTCTGACAGTCATCATGTCACCCCTACTTTAGTTCCATCCTTGATTCCTACAGCCCCATCTCTGCCACTCCCTCCCATTGTACTGTCTCTGTCTTCTTGGTCCCATTTGTGTCCCCATGTTGCTTTTCTGTCCCCCACAGTCCCCTGTACCCACAGCTATATTCCTGTCCCCCACATTCCCATCTCTGAGCTCTACTGCTGTCTCTCACTCAGGTCCTACCCTTAACCATGGCTGCCTTGCCCTGAATGCCCCAGAGTTCCACTCCTGCCATATTCATGTTCCTGCCCCCAGAGGCCTCCAGGCTGACCCAGGACTACTCATCCCTTGGTATCATGGTGAGGGCAGAGAGGGCAAAAGTGCCCACTAGGTCAGACGGGAAAGGAAGATGGACTGACGGTAAGACAGGGACAGATGGGGCTGAGAGCCAAGGAACACAGGACAGAGGGAACCATGGCCCCATCCTTCCTTGCCCTCCAGCCCCACCCCAGAGCCTTGATCCCCAGCCTTCTTACCTGGTGGTGCCTGGGACACCGGGTCCCCATCGCCTGCTTCTTGGCCCCTGCTGCCCGTTGCACCCACACCCGCTGTGTCCGAGCTCTCTGGCAGGCCGCTCCCTCCCTCCCTTCCTCCAGGGGCGGCTCCTCAGCTCCCTGCCTCCTCCTGCTGCCTGCTCAGGCCTCCAGGGGCCGCTAAACCCAGCACCAGCCCACAGGGGGCCTGGGGTGGCAGAGACACCCTCTCTGTGCTGCTGGCAATGGGTGAGGGCCACTCTGGGCCCCTGCCCCCTCTATGAAGAAGGGGTCTCCTAGGGAGTTGTCCTGCCCCATCCCCCGTGACCTCCTCCCCCTGACAAAGCAGGAGCACCCCCCTTCCCCTCAGGCATGGGCCTCTGGCCTGCCTCATTAATAAAGTGGATAAAATCTAAACACTGGAAAATGTGAGTGTCACGGGGGGGTGGGGGAAGGCTGGGGTGGCTACAGGGGGTTCCAGTGCTCCCACTGGGGATGCAAAGTTGGGGGTCTAGCTCTTGTGGGGGCAACAGCACCCCCTTGCCTTGATGTTGAGTGGGTGGTAGTGGGCAGTGCCTTGGGTGGGCCAGCTTGGGTCAGGCCCAGCCAGGCCAAGAGACCCGCCCACTATTTACACAGGGGCTTAAAGCCCAGGGCAGGGCAGCAGTAGTCATACCCCTGGAGGGGCGGGGGAGGATGCTGAAGTGGGGCAGGGAAACCAGAACTTCCACTGACCGGGGGGACTCCTAGATCATGCTTTAGGGTGTGGTGAGTGACACATGGGACATACACATCTCAAGCCACAAAGACACACCTGTGGACACACAGCTACAGCCTCATCTCTTGCCCTGAGTAGGGACATGCACACAGTCTCACAATCATATCCCCTAACACCGAGACCAGCCACCATCACAAACTGTCCCTGGCCAGCCACACCTTGGGGTCAGCCATTGTCACATAAACATACCCTGAACTCACTGAGACAGTCGCACTCCCAGCACCAGAGATGTACCTCAAGTTACTGACTCTAACACTGACCACTTCTCTCAACACCCTAAAGTGCAGCCCCCTGAGATTCTTACTGCTGAGACAGCCCCGCAGCCATATCCAAATGACCTAGCAACACTCCCTAACACTCCCGAGACAAGTTACACGGACACACTCCACACGCCATGGGGTGGCAACCACTGGACATTCCGAGATCTAGCTGGTCACCCCCTACCGGGGAAACAGGAATATCTAGACACACGTGCTCATGGCCCTGTAATTCCACAGCCACACTCCATGCAGACACTGCCAGTTACACTCACGAACACCCTGGCACACAGTCATCGCGCCTCGTTCCCTCAACAGTTACAGCCTTCAACGTGGTCACAGAACGTCAACACTGATCCAGTCCTATTCTCTGCACTGAGACACACCACACCCTTCAAACTGGAGCTGTCTACCGTCAGACACAGGAAGCACCTACAGGTGCCCAGGAATTTTTGGAGTAACCCTGACGACTTCCGCCCCCACCCTACCAAGAACACAGCTGCAGATTGAGTATGCATCCCCTGCCCAGCGGACCCCCTCCCCCACTGCCTGCCCTGTGGAAGTGAGGAGCGGGCTGGACTCACACTTTCCCTCTCAGCTCACCCCCAAACATTCCTGCAGAGACCTCTGGCCTGGCTGGCTCCCCTCCCTTCAGTCTTGGCTCTTCCCTCCAGGTCTGGCCAGGATCCCAACCCCCCTTCTTTGATCTCCCTCAATCCTCAGGGATGAAGCCGGTTGTCAAAACAAGCAGGCCCGATTTATGTCCAGGGCATGGTGTGACCCACCATGGATGCCTTCAGACCCCGCACATCCAGTTAGTTGGGGTGGAGACCCCATCGTGAATGTTCCCCCAGCTTCAGGGGTAAACTCTTCCCCATAGCACTCGCTTCAGCAGGCCCAAGGCTCCATTTGGGCCTCCATCTTTTTCCATGCCAGGCCTCCATGCCTCCTGGCCCTGAGGCTCCCCACAACCCTAGGCTGTAGCGAGCAGCCTCGTGCCCACTGTTCACATCAACCTGGAGTGCTGGGAGGCCTCGTTCAAAAGGGAGCAAGACTTGAACCCTCAGTAGACAAAGAAGCTCCAGACTTGCCTGGAGGCCTGGTGGCCCACAGCCAGGAGCCTCATCAGGCGGAACGGGTAGAAGGAGGGTGGGTGGCCCAGGCCAGCTCCTAATTCAATTTAGGGCCCAAGTAGGATAGATTTCAGCTGCTACATTCCTCCCCAGCCCGGGTCCGCCCCCCACTCCCACCCCAGTCATCAGACAGGTCCAACAGCAGATAGAGTCTTTATGTTCCAGACAGCAAATTCAGATATAAAAGCCCACCGCCATCTTCTCTCTTGCCCCATCTGTCAGGGGCTGGGCTGAGGGAGACACGGAGGGTTGGGGAGGTTGGGGGTTCACAGCAGACTTGTGTTTCAAATGCGGAGGTAGGGGGCTCCTCTGGAGTGGGGCAGTGGAAGGGGAGGGTATTATTGCATTTGCTAAAGGGGGATACCCCCACGTTTGGATTCCCTGCATCAGGAAACCAGGGAGGCCAGGACCCCCAAATAGAACCGGAGGTCCCAGGGAGACAGAGGGACCAGTTTGGCAGCTGATGTGGAAAGTTTTGGGGACAGGGGCTGGCTGGCCAATCTGGCTGGTCCCTCCCCGCGTCTGACCCGGCTGAGGTAGGTGGGGAACAGGGCAGAGGGGACAGCTAGGGACCCCAGCCAGACTGGGAACCAGGGAGGGGGTGGTACCAACTGGAGTGGGGCATGGGCTCTGCCCCACCTCCGCGCTGCACTGTCCTGGGGCTGCTGGGCCAGGCCCGAGCTGGATACTGGCTGTGGTGTCCCCACCCCAGGGACTCACACCACGTTGGGCTCAGGCCATCACAAGGTCCAGTGGGAGGCTTAGTAACGGCCAACCTTGGCATCCCCAATGGCACCCCAGACATCAAAGACAAACTCATCAGGGAAGGCGAAGTCACCAAGCCGCTCATCCAGGGCCTCAGCCAGCTCATCTGGGTTCCTCTTGTCCTTCCCAAGTTCCACCATGGTGGCCGCTGGGGGGAGGGGGGAGCAGAATGGAGGCACAGATGGCAGAGGTGCTCAGGATAGACGTAGCCCGCAGGACGTGGAAACCCCCTCCCACAGACTACCACCCCTACCCAGATCCAGGTGCCACCCACTCACCCAGCTCTGTGTCCCTGATGCCCATGTAACTCTCCAGCAGGTCATCTACTTTCTCAATCGCCTTCTCCTCAAAGGCCGAGGGCTTGGAAGGAGCGGGGAAAGGAGAAACAGTAGCATCATAATAACGTGAACGTAACTATAATCGTATTTACTAAGTGCCAGGTCTCTTTTTGTCACTTTATGTGTATTAACCTACAGTTCATCTTCAAGACAACCCTGACAGTGTCAGTACTACTATCCTCCCATTTTACAGACAAGGAAACCGAGGCTCACTTGCCCAAAAAAGGTCCCAGAGCTGGGAGGAGGCAGAGATGGGTTTGAATCCAGTGCCTGGAGCCCCTCAGCTAAGAGGTGGTGCTGCCATCTATGAATGTGCAAGGAAGTGGGGCTGGAGCCCTGCTGGAACACTCACCAGATCCTCTACTGTGGCAGGGCCCCGCGATCGAAGCCGGAGGGTCCCTCGGCCAGTGCCCAGCTGGGGGCCAGAGCCAGGGCGGCCACCCGCTGAACGCATGCTGATCATGTCTGTGGGAGCCAGGGGAGGGGTGAAGGTGGGGAAAGCCCAATTCCAGCCTGTTCTGGGCAGGAACCTAGGCATCCTGGACTTAGATACTTCCCTCCACCTTCTCTAAGCTCCCGTGGGATCCACGGGGAGTTGGGAGCTGAGATGATTCCAGGAGGGCATGACCCCTGACTTAAGCTTGCCATGGATGGGAAGGGACACTCAGGGGCTGGAAATGGAAAAGGCTGCAAGGGAGACCAGAGGGGGCCACATTTGTACCGAGGGCCCTAGGGACAGAAAGGGGGTGGAGCCTCAGTCTCTAGCTGCTCTCCCCAAGGCCAAGGGGGTAGAGTTGCTGGGCCGCAGATCGGCCCTTTCTGCCTGGGAAAGTGTTTCAGAGTCTCCTACCCCCATCCCCACCCCAGGGGCCTCCAGCCCATTCCTGAGAGTTAGTGAAGCCAGACTGAAAAGTGGGGAGGCTGGCACAGAGCAGCCAAGCCTGGCTTCTCGGGGCTGGGGGAAATGGCCAGGGTTGGGGGCACTTGGCTGGGCTAATGGCTCCTGGAAGCTGGGTGTGGGGGCAACTTCCTCCTTGCCCCAACCTTCCTCCCAGGCTGGGCAGAGAGCCAGCACCCCCTCCCCAAGGCAGGGTGGAGCTGCCCCTTTCAAACTGTCAGCTGGGTTTGGGTGCCACCTGCTGGTAGCCCTTGGCACTGCAGCTTGGACTGAAGTAAACAGGGTGATGATCATGCTGGTACAGGCGGTGGACCCTCACCAAAAGCCTTGCGGGGCTCCGTGAGCTTCAGTGTGAAGGTGCGGCCTCGGGGCAGCTCCTTGAGCAGCCGGGCCACTTCATAGTGCCGGCAGCCCAGCAGGCTCTGTCCATTGATGGCCTCGATCATGTCACCCACGCTGATGAGCTGGATGTGGTCGATTACACTGCCCTCCTTGATCCGCTGTGGGGGAGAGGAGTTGTCAATCCCGTGGCTCCACCCCTGGAACCTATGGCCTGCCCTAACCTCAGGCACCTTGATGAAGGCATAGCCTGCCCCGTTGTCCGTGATGGTGAGCCCCAGCGCCTCCTCCGACTTGAACACCTCCACTTCTTTGCGCTGCCCCTTGACGTGGGCGAAGATGAAGTCCTCCAGCCCAATCTGGCCCCCGAGGAGCTTGTCCATGTCCACTTTGTGGGTATTGAGAGTACAGAACATCACCTGCAGAGGTGGGAGACACTCAACCCTTACCTTCCCTCCCTTGTACTTTGCAACCCCACCTAAGGAGGAAGGAGGAAAGTCAGGACAGGCCTGAGGGTCTCCACCCCAGTGCCTGACCACCCTTGGCACCAGGGCAGGGCCCCGACTGGGATGTAAGCTCTGCTAGGGCTAGGATTTCTGTCCTAGCAAAAACTCCCTGCTGGTTCCAGGCATAGAGCCTGGCCCAATGTGAGAGTCCAGTAAATGCCTGTAGAATGAATGAAGGGGCACAGATTCCCGCTCGGCCTACTGAGACCCCTGCAGCTACTTTTTGCTCAACTCCACTTCTGGGCTCTCTTCCTTCAGCGCCCAAAGTCTTTGGGGTTGGGCCTTCCTATGCATTATGCAGAAGTGAGTCTTGCACTTGACCTCCAGCCCCCACAATCCACTGGGGTACAAGCCTCTCAATGAATGTTGGGAATGTAGCATCCAGTCCTGGGCATCAGTTCTCATAATCTACTGGGGTGCAGGCTTCCCAGTGCCAAATGGGAACTCAACATTCAGCCTTGGCCTCCAGTTCCTAATTCACTGGGGAACAGGCCTCAGCACCTGCAGCTTTGGCACTTGAGCCCCAGCTCAAGATCAGGATGCACGCCCAGGCCTCTAAACCCACCATCAGGGCCCCTGGTACCCCCTGGTGGGTACCTCAGCAACTGGCAGCCGGAAGGCCTCGGCGATCTTGCTGTACAGCTCCTTGACGTTGGTAAAGCCCTCGATGCGGCCAGTGGGACTGCCGTGGGCCAGCTGGGTGTGGAACACGAGGCGGGGCCGCAGGGCCGGGGGAGGAGGGGGCAAGCCCATTTGGGGCCCCCCTGCTCCACCTCCACCCAGGGGCCCTGGCTCCCCCACGCCCAGCCCACCTCGGCCTGGCTCAGCTTCCTCATTTTCCACCAGAGGCGGCGCCTTTTTCCGCCGCCCCAGTCCCAGCGGCATGAGCAACGGAAAGAGGGGTCGCGTCCAGAAGATCTGCAGGGTGGGAAAGTGGGCTCAGGGCCTGGGCAATGGCCCTGGGCTGCCTCTCCCCACCATTAGCGCCCTATAGGCCCAATGACATATTCAGAGAACAGATTGGCCTCGGTTCAGATCCCAGTCCCAGCACTTCTACACTCATACAGAAGTAATAATAGCAGCTCGTATCTCTTAGGACCCCACACTAACTGTTCTGTGACTTTACTTAATCCTCACGCCACATCTCGATGTAGGGATCATATATGCTATGATTATGCCGATATAACAGATAAGACGATGGAGAATCAGAGCGGTTAAATTCCTCTTTTTCTATAGGTCGCAGTCATTAGTGCTGTGTGCAAAAAAGTTCTGACTCTCCCTTCAAAGCACATAGGCAGATGGCACATACTGACCTACTTACAACTGGGCAGAAATAGTTCTGGTCAATGAATTGTGAGAGAAAGTAACATATGACATTTCTGGACTGAAGCATTTAATTACTGGAGCAAGAGCCTCCAGAGGTCGATTTCTCCCTGGCGGGATGACCACCCATATTTAACATGGGCCTCAGCTGCCTGGTCTACCAATAGGAACATTCTATTCACCTGGCTACGTTGTGGTGAGGACCAAATTATGCCAAACTATATTTTTGTGTGTAAATGGGACTTCCTGCTCCCTCCTTTAGATCACCTCTTCTGGGGGTTGTCCTGGATTCAGTTGAGTCCAGTAGGCTGCACTCATCCTTATACATGCATTCATTTACTCACTCATTCATTCATCTATTCTCCAACATCTCCTCTAGTATAACCTGGTCCAGCTCCACCATCACTCACCTAGACTAGTATAGCTCCCTCCTTCGGGTCTTCTGGCTTTTGCCCTTGCCCCCCACGGTCTCTTGTCAACACAGCAGCCAGAGTGATCCTGTAAAATATTAAGCCATGTCACATCTATTCTCTGCTCTGACCTCTCCCCGGGCTCCTAACATCCTCCCCTGGGCACACAGGTCCCCAAAGACCTGCCCCCATCACCTCCCTGCCCTCATCTCCTCCCATTTTCCCCCTCCCTCCCTCCCTCCAGTCATATAGGCCTTGTCCCTGTTTCTCCAACATACCAGGCACTGTCCAGCCTCAGGGCCTTTGCACTAGCTGTGGCCCCTGGTATCCATACAACTCACTCTCTCACCTCTTTCAGGTGGAAAATATATTTCATTGTTTTCCAAAAGGGCAAAGACTTTTGTCTGTCTTATTCATCCCCACATTCTCAGTGCAGAGAACAGTGCCTGGCACGTAGCAGGTGCTCAATACTTGTTGAATCATGAATGGATGAATGAATGATCCTAATACTCATCAGCCCACCAGTCCCTGTGCCTGGCTCTGGGGAGACAAAGGGACACAGGATGTAGTGTCTTCCCTTAAGAGGGCTTTGTCTCTTCATCAAAAGCACAAGCCCCACCTCTGTGGTCCCCAATCCCTTGCTTCCCAGTGTAGTGCTGGGCACAGGGCAAGTGCTTCATCTGGCCATGGAGACAGGGACTGCAAGTCTCTCACCTTTCTCTGTGTTTTTTTTCACTCCCTTCATAATCAATGATGAATACTTTTTTATACATTTATTAACCATTTAGATTTACCCTTTTGTGACTTGCCTATTTAAGACATTGCCCAATTAAAAAAATTTTTTTTTAAATTGCATGGCCTGTCTTTTTTCTTATTGACTTGTGGGAACTCTTTATATATTTCAGTTATTAATACTATCTGTTCTGAATATATTCTTTTAACTCTACTGATAGTGCCCATCACTAGATCTAGCACAGTAGGCACTCACTGAATATTTGACAAAAAATAAATTCTAGATGAATAAGCCAATACTGCCTCAAGTTATTTTATTACACTCAATGGTACTTAAAAAAAAAAAAAAAAACTCTCATCACCACCTCCCCTAATCCTCCTCTCCCACCATACACTGGGAGGCAGGATGCCAAGAACATGAGTCTGGAATCTAGCTTCACTGCTTAATAGCTGTGTGGCCTTGGACAAGTATCTTAAGCTCTCTGAGTTCTAAGGAAATCATACATATGCCTGGAACAGTTCCTAGCACACAATATACGGGTTCCATAAATGTTGGCAATTATTACTATTTCTATCTATAAATATAGAAGATACTTCCTCTTTTTCTCAGGACCCCCACATCTTGATCACCATTTCCCAACCTCCTTATTCTCTCTGCCCACGCTCACTGCCCTGGTTCAGGCTGGCTGCTGTGTCCTCACTTGTGGGGGTGGGGGATATAACGGTGGTGAGGAAAGTGGTGATTAATGAATTTGCCTTCCAGGCCAGAAGAGGCAGGGTGGCCTCGGTTTGAATCCCACCCCGCGGCTTACCAGCTGTGTGGCCATAGGCAAGTCACTTCATTTGACAGGACCTCAGTTTCCCCATCTGAAAAATGGGCAGAAGTACTGTCTTTCAGAGTGCTTATGGAGATTCAAAGAGATTATGCATGTAACCTGCTTAGCACTTTGCCTGACATTCAGTTTAAGTTGTTATTTTATTATCATTACTATACTGCCTCTTCCTCTGCCCTGCCTAGGAACATGCCATCCCCTCTGCCCACCAGGACCTACTCCAGGCCACTTCCTCCAGGCAGCCTCCCGGGCTTGCCCCTGCCTGTTGGAACCGCCCCTGTGGTCCAGACGGCTCAGGCCCATGAACTTAATTACATGTTGCCCTGGCAGAATGCTTGTCTTCCAGTCTTAGGCTGTTATTTAACTTCGTGTCTCTATTTTAAAATGTAAACCAGATCATATCACTCCCCTGCCTCAAATCCTACAATGGTTTCCCACCTGATGGAGAAAAAGCTCCAAACTCCTTAATGTGACCCCCAGACTCCTGTAGAATAGTGGCTTTGGCTGCATCTCCTGCCCCAGCCACCCTATTCCAAACCTGGTCCAGCCTCAGAGCCTTTGCTCTGGCTGTGTCCCCTGCCTGATCTTTACAGGGTTGGCTCCTTTTTGCCATTAAGGTCTCGGCTCCAAAGTCAACTTCTCCGAAAGCCCCCCTTGCCCAGAGTTTCTATCATGCCACTCCCTCATATTTTATTCATAGTAGTTATCAACAACTGCAGGTTTCTTCGTTTACTTGTTAGCTTGTTTGTTGCTTGTTTCCCCCACTAGAAATGGCAGCTCCCCAAGAGCAAGGATTTTTGTCTTGTTCACTACCGAATCCTCTGTGCCAAGAATAGTGCCTGGCACAGAGTAGGTGCTCAATAAATATTTGTATGAACGAATGTATCTTATGTCCTCATTCTGACTGTTCTCTGAGCCTCCAAATCCTCAGATCATGCCTGCTGTGGAGTTGCAAACTGCCATCTTACCTCACGTTCCCAGGCTCCCCTCAAATCTGAAGACAGGGTGGGAGAAAAGGAGTTTCAGCCTGGGCATCGAACGGGTTAGCGGGTTAGCTGGAACTCCAGCATCCCTACCTTTTCTTCCTTCCCTGGGAAGGGCCTGAAACTTAGCAACCCCACAGCCACATAGAATGGCTGTGGGGGCGGGGAGCAGGAAGTGGGAAGGGGGTTCCTAGGAGCTGACACAAACTCGGGGAGGGGAGACACCACGCCCAGGCTCCCCTTTCCCAGGGTAATGCTTTGGAGAGGAAGGCGGGAGGCCTCTGATTCAGTCTTGAAAAACCGGCTCCTGGGTGTTTCCAGGGAGAACGCCTACTGCGCCTGCCTACTGTGCCTGCGTTGGCTGAGGCTTCCAAGGAGGGCCCGGCAGGCACAGGACCCCAGCATCCTGGCCCCCTGCCTATCTTCCCTGAAGACATCACTCTCGTCTCGGGGCACAGGTACTCTAGCGATGCGTTCCAGCTCAGGGGAGAAGGGACATGGGGCAGCTTATTCTTTGAGTGTCTGGTGACTTCTGGGGAGGAGAGAGTGGGGGGAGAAGCAAAGACCAGCAGGTGTGACCTAGATGGTATGTATAGTGTGTGCGTAGGGGGGAGGTAGGGGGTGGGCCGTCAGTGCAGCAGGCGGAGGAGTTGTTCAGGAACGTCTCAGCCATGGAGCCACTGGCCATGCAGTCTAGTGGCTAAGACTCCAGGTCTGGCCTCTGAGATTTGAATTCCAGATCAGCCTCTTACTAGCTGTGTACCTTGGGTAAGTCACTCCACCTCTCTGGATCTGTTGCTTCACTCCTAAAAGAAGTGACAGCACTTTCCATGAGGTGTTTAAATTCAACGATCCGCATGGTAAATACCTGACACGGAAGTGTTCAGTTAATGCTAGTCGGAGTGAATTTTTCATTGTTATTATCGGGACCTCGGTCCTTCCCAGGCCCCCCTTTCCCAGGCCCTAGAAGATTGGGATCCGGCCAGCTCCGGGGAAGTGCCCGGATAGGGCTCAGAAATACCGACCCCGCGCCTGTGCCCGCCCAGGCCGCGGCTGACCAGAGGGGTGCAGGGGGCAGGGGTACGGCTGGAGACCCTATCCGGGCAGCGGAGGCGTTGGCCCCTTACCTCCAGCGGGAAGGGAGGCGCCCGGCTGAGAAGGGTCCTCGGACATCCCCCTCACCCAGCCCAGACCTCCAGCAGAGTCTCGCCTGCGGTGGAAACTCACCTGCGCCGCCGCCGCCCTGCGCGCGCCCAACTCGGCCCTCCGCAAACTCTGGCCCGGGCCTCTCCCGCAGCCGCTGCCAGGGGGCGGGGCCGGTGCCCGCGCCCGACCAATCAGGAACGGCCGCCCAGAGCTCGCGGCCAATCCTCGCCTCGCCTTGCCGGGTCGGGTGGACCCGACGGAAACATTCCAGAGGGATCCCTCCGCCTCGCCGGCTCTTCCCGACACCCCACGCCGCGGCGCAGTGGACCTTCCCACTCCGCCTAAGCTTCGGTGGGCTGTACCACCGCAGGGCTGCGGAGGGGGGAGCTGCGGCTGGGCCCCGGCCAATCGCGGGGAAGGAAGGAGACGAGCGGCCAATGGGAAGCTGGGGGCCCTGGACCACGTGCTGTTGGTCGATTGTTGGTCTCCGGGGTACTGGGTGGTAAGGGACGTGAGGCTGGCTGTGGGAGTCAGGTGACCAAGGTTGAGTTTCGGAGAGCGGATGCGAACTCTCATCATCTGGAAGATTTCTGGTCACTAAAAGCAGTGGGATCAGATGAGTCCTCCGCCAGGCCTGCTCCTCCTGCCGGAGCCCAACCATCCTCAGAACGGATAAAAAGATGCATTCATTCCAGGCTGGCGGTGGGGGGGGCGGGGCGATGACCGAGATGAATAGGGAGGGTCCCGAGAGTCCCTGCTTCCTGGAGTGTACAATGGACAAGGGCATTCATTCATTCATTCATTCACTCATCAAATATTTAGTGTGCCCATGCTTGGTGCCAGGCTCTGTCCTATCTCTATAAGCTGAATGTGCTCCTAGTAGAGGGAACAGCGTGTGCAAAAGCCTGGAGGCAGGACAGAGAGATACAGCTAGTGTCTCTTTGGGATAGTGCAATATCGTAGGAGATAGCAAAAGGGTGCAATGAAACGAATGACAAGGGCGAGATTGCCTGTTTCCTTGTTGGTTAGACCAACAAATATTTATTGAGCACATACTATGTGTATCCACATAACCCAAACTTCTGCTCTCAGGAAGCTGATCTTTAATGAATCTGTCTCCTCTATCCGACTGTGCCTATCCTCCACCCTCCCACCCCCTTCACACCGCCGGGCACAGAGCATACATGTGTGGATGAAAGGACCACGTAATCTCCCCATCTCTGGGTTTGTCTTGTAACCGTAATTTCTCAGGTAGGAGCAGATCCAAGAAACAAAGATGCAAACGCACCTCGAAAAGTCCAGGACACTCAGTTCTCAAGACCGGTGATATTTCCTTGTTCTAGTTCAAAACCGGCCACTCAGGCAGCTGGGGTTAGATCAGGATTTCACTGTGTGTTCTGGGAACTGTAGTTCTTGGAGGCCTCTAACTGTTGGGACCTTGCTTAGGCCTCAATGCCTGGGTCTTTGCAGTCCCCAAGGTGACCTGCTGTGCATCCCAGCCCCACCAGGGCCAGCAGAGGGGTGAGGGCCAGCAGAGGGGTGAGAGTGGGCCCTGAGGCCTCGCTGCTGAAGCTGCTGAGGGCTGCCCAGCAAAGCCCCACCCAGCTGGCAAACACTGAGGTTGCCATGGCAACAGGTTCAGCTATTGTCCTTGTCTTCCTGTTTTGCTGACCTCTACCACCCCCAATGAGTGATCAGTTGCTTCAGCTGGGCCAGTGCCCTCTGTGGGACTGTGCCCACTGCCCTGGTTGCACCTGGCATCTGAGTTGCCCACTACACACTTGGAGAAGGCAGGTTGTAGGGCTGCAGGAACAACAGAGTTCTCAGCCAGAACCCACCTTAATCCACATGTTAACAGATAAGAAAATGTCCAGGGAGGGGTGAGGGAGTTACCCAAGGACACAGAGCTGAGCTGGGCACATCTTACGCTGTTTTAGAGCTCAAGAGACAAGGCCTGAAAATAAGCTGGGAGACCTAGCTGGCGAAGGAGCTCAGTTCTGAGTGTTACTTCTGCCTCTTTAGAGAATGGAAGTTCTGGGATGCCAACTAATACATGCAGGAGGAAAGGTTGAGTTAAATGTCACCATTTTGCAGACAGTAGAGGAATAAATGATTCAGGCAAGTCTTATCAATGGGGAAGTGGATATTCAGTCTCAAAAGACCAGCCCATAGACTATTTGTTAATTATAATGGGGAAAAGTTACCAGTAGAGAAACCTGGAAGTCACCACCTTAACCAAGTGATCGAAGTTAACATCACCAGTGATGGGACAGGCTGTCCTCTCGTGCTCCCTGCTGTGTTATTCTGAGACGGACACAACATCACTTACGAAGTCCTTGGTCCTGTCCTAAGTGTTTAACCTGAATCTAATTGTGAGGAGACAACCAGACACATCCCAATTGAGGGACATTCTTAAAAAAAGAAAGATAGAGGAGGGGAGAGGGAGAGAGAGAGAAAGGGAGGAAGGGAAGAAGAGAGTGAAGTGGGGGGAGGAGGAGGAGGAGGAGGAGGAGGTAAACAATCACCTAGACTGTTCAAACAGATCTATGTCATGAAAGGCAAAATCAATCCCTTAATTAAATGAATGAATAAAGTCTGAGGAACAAGTCTATACTAAAGGAGACAAAAGAGAGGTGATAACCAAAATCATTGTATAATCCTTGATTGGATCTTCAATAAAATTTCAAAAAAAGATAAAACAGCTATGAAGTATATTTTTGGGATAATTGAAGATATTTGAATGTTGAGCGAATATTAGATAATATTGTATTCATGTTAAATTTCCTGAGGGTGAGCGCTGTACTGTGGTTACATAAAAGAATGGTCTTATTCTTAGGTGATACACGCTGAATTATTTAGTGGTAAATTTGTGATGGCTGCAACTCTCATGGTTCAGAGAAAAATTATACATGTATACAATAGTTTATATACAATATCATACGTTAGTATTAGTATATAGGGAGAGAAAGAGAGAATGCAAATGTGACAAAATAGTAACAATTGTCGCTGAATCCAGGAGAGTGGTACATGTTATATGGGTGTTCATTTTATTATTCTTGTAAGTTTTCTATTGCTTTGAAAATTTCGATACAAATATTGGGGGAAAATACCTCCATTTCCCTCCCATTCCCAGAGGCAACTTTCCGGCAGGTTTAATGTGCACCTTTTTGTTTGTGTCTTTCCTTGATAATGTGTGCTGTTTTATGTGGGTGTTCTGTTGTATTGGGCTTCTTACTTTTTCCCCCACTCAGCACAGAATTGCTTGTTTTGCACTATACCTTGAAGATCCAGCTGTACTGCTAATTTCTTGACTGTTTTCTTCTAACTTCTGCTTGATGCTTGATGAGGTGCATCCCTCATATCTTACTACTCTGTCCCACAAGGATGGTCCCCAGGTAGCCTCCAGCTCCCACACCACAGCAGACAGCCATAGGCATACCCCTTTAGGGACCTGGTAAGAATTTCCCTAGGAGAGAGATCTGGACGCAGAGATGCTGTGTCACAGGGCACACTCAATGGCTATGTGGCCCCCTCAGACTATCTCCATCAGACTGAGTGGCAGTGCAGGAGTGTCCCATGTCCCCACATTACCAACTGCCGCTTGTATCATCTAGCTTACTGATTTTTGCCACTTGGAGTCACTGTCAAGTGACACCACCATTGCTTTGTTTTACATTTCTCTGATTTCTAATCATTTTGAACATGTCCTCATTTGCTTGATAACTTTCTGGTTTTCCTCTTCTGTAAATTGCCTGTTCATAGTCTTTGCCTAGTGCTTCATTTGCACCAGTGCTTCAGAGTCTAGATCTGCACTGTCTAATCTGATCTGTCCGCGGCCCCCAAACCCTGGGCCATGGACCGCTATTGGTCTGTAGCCTTTTAGGACCCGGGCCGCACAGCAGGAGGTGAGAGGAGAGCAAGTGAAGTTTCATCTGTATTTGGAGCTGCTCCCCAGCGCTAGCATCGCTGAGAGGTTTGACTGCAAGGAGACCACAATAGATCAATTGCTTGCAGGCTCATATCAAAACCCTATCAGTGAGTGGCAAAAGACAATTAAGCTGCATCTGGTGGCAGGCTTTATAGTGGCAAGTGAGTTGATATACTTCAATTACACAGCTGCATCTGGTGGCATCTAATTCTACATTATGGTGAATTGTATAATTATCTCATTATAGATTACAGTGTAATAATAATAGAAATAAAGTGCACAATAAATGTAATGTGCTCAAATCATCCCGAAACCATCCCCTCGCCCCCACCCCGCTTTCTTCCCCTAGTCCGTGGAAAAATTGTCTTCCATGAAACCTGTCCCTGGTGCCAGAAAGGTTGGGGACCCCTAGTCTAACGTGAATGCTCTACTTCTCATGTGGTTATCGAGGACTTGAAATGTGGCTGATACAAATTGAGATGTGCTGTCAGTGTGAGATACACACCAGATTTCTGAGACTTAGTAGAAAGAAGAGAGGATGCAAAATATCACATCTCATTAACTCATTTTTATAGTGATTACATGTCATCATCATAATAATGTGGTGTATATGGCTAAATAAAATGTATTATTCAAATTAATTTCACTGGTTTCTTTTTACTATTTTAATGTGGCTACTAGAAAAGTAAAATTACATATGTGCTGGGGGTGCTAGGCACTGGGAACGCCAGGCCCTGGGTGCGCGCCGGGAACACCTGGGTGGAGACTCCCTGCCTTCAGAGAACCAGTTCTTAAGGGGAGACGGTAACATCCGTGGGTCAGGGGGTGGAAGGGGGGGTGGAATTAAAGAGGGGGAAAAACATTACATGTGCATTTGCATAGTTCTATTGAATAGAGCTGGGATATTAGCCTGTCAGTTTCAACAATGGTAGATAATGTTTAGATAGAGCTTCCTATATGCTAGGCACTGTTCTAAGAATTTTATGTTTATTCAACCATTTAACTCTCCTAACAAACCTGTGAGTTAGCTACAGTGCTCAACTCTGCAAATATATTCTCCCATTCTGTCATGTGACGATTTGCTTTATCCATGTTATTCTTCATTGGGAAAGAAATTCTTAATTTCAATGGGATAGCAGTTATCCATTTTGTGGTTTGTGCCCATGGAAGTTCATTAAAGAGGCCCTTTCTACTCTTAAATCACAAAAGTATTCTACATTTTCTTCCATTTATTCTATGGCTTTACTTTTCTTGTGTCTTTTTTCCATCTCTAGTCCATCTTGGGTTGTGGGGGCAGGATATAGTCATTTTTCTTGTAACTTGCACTGCTCACCAGCTGTGTGACCCTGGGTGATCCCCTTCCCCATGTGCCTCAGTCTCCTCATCTGTAAAATGGGGATCATTTTCATAATAAATGAGTATAATAATTCTGAAGTTGATTATATTAGGTTGAAATGAGCTATTCTGTGTCAAATGCCTACAGTGGTGCCTGACAGATAGTAAGTGCTCAGTGAACGCCAGCTGCTATTATTAAACTGCGTTGAGGGCACAGGGATGAATAATAGAAACATAGGCCCTGTGCTGGCTGCTTTTCAGGAGTAATCCCACTGGATAGTGTCCCCATTCTACAGAGGGGGAGCCGCTGGCTCAAAGTTGCACAGCGACTCATGGGTATGGCACTTCAGCTCCAACCTCAGCACATGTGATATCCCTCTGAGGGTGTGGGTTTCACCTTCCTCAGTTTACAGCTTGACTCTGAGATGTGGGACAAAGCAGATTGAGGAGGGACAGTGCCCAGGGACGGTGCCCAGGGTCATTGCCCTGACCAGAGTCGTCTCTGAGTTTGATTGCCTGGCTCTTCGTGGCCTCTAGGTTGGGCTCCCCCTATAGCCTGGCAGGACTGGACCCAGCGGGACAGGCCTGGAGGGGAAGCAGAAGGGCGGCCCTGATTGGACTGGGTCCTGTGGCCTCAGGTCTCAGCCCCAGCTTAGACATCTGCCTTCGGCTGCTGGGTTTTAGGAATTCACAATAAAACTGGCAGCAGTGTTATTTTCTGGAGGGCCAATGGGCAGATCTCCTTTCAAAATACATCTCTAATCATTTTCCAAAAAAAAAATCCAACCCCACCATCTCCAGCAGTTGACCTCTCTGGCCTCCGGGCTCTGCCTTTGCTTTACCCTAAGTGTGTTCCCCCCACAGCAGCCAGAGGGCGCCTATGAGCATCTGTGTCAGGTCCCTTCTCTTTGCTAATGCAGCCACCCCCTCACCCCCACCACGCCCCCACTATGAGGCCATGTGCCCTCAAAACACCCTTCACTGAAATATTTCATCTAGAGTCAGGCCTGGCTATGTTGATATCCAGCATAATCTTCTCAAACAAAGTTGAGCCCCCAATGAGACAAACCACCCAGGTCGCCTGGCCAACTTCCAGGCAAAAGCAAATCACACACCATGTACCTCCCAACTCACTCTTTCTGCTGTCTTCTCCCCTGTCTCAGGCACCCAGGCCTGTCTCAGCAGGGCCCTGACGCCTGGCCTGTCTTAATCCTGGGCACACCCTACCCTACTCTCTCCTGCTCTCTCTGGCCACACCCTGCCTCAGGGCCTTACACTCCCCAGGCTGGCTGAGTCCACACCCTTCGTATATTTAGAGACCTCCTCCATGGGGCCTCAGCTCCAGTGGCCCATCCTTGAGCCCTGACAACCTTCCGTACCCTGGTTTGTGTGCCCAGGGCCTGCCATGTCCCTCCCCTCCCAGTTATCTGGTCATAGTAAGTACCCTGCCCGGTGTAATGGGCTGAATGGTGCCCATATACTGTAACCTGTGAACACGACCTTGTTTGGAATAAGGGTCTTTGCAAACGTAATTAAAAATCTCAAGACAAGGCTATTCTGGGTTAGTCTGGCTGGTGAATCTAATGATACATGTCCTTATAAGACACAGAAGACACAGAGACACACAGAGGGGAGGCCATGTGAAGACAGAGGCAGAGATTGGAGCGATGTAGCTATAAATCAAGGAATGTGAAGGATGGCTGGCAGCCACCAGGAGCCAGGAGAGAGGCCTGGGACAGGTTCTCCCTCAGATCCTCCAGAAGGAACCCACACTGCTCACACTTTGGGTTTGGACTTCTCGCCTCCAGAACTGTGAGAAAATAAATTCCTATTATAAGCCCCCTAGTAAGAGGTACTTCGTTATGTCAGCCCTAAGACACTAAAATCTTTGGTTTAGTTAGGTCTGTTTCCCAGAAGGCTGTGAGCTCCGTGAGGCACCCCCAGATTGCTGTGTTTGTCACTTGCTGTGCCCCCTGGGCCTAGTGTTGAGCTGGCCCTCAGGAGCTGTGCCAAGTGACAAATACATGAATCATGATGTAGGAGCAGGACCCCAGGAAAGAGAGCCTTTCTTGGAGCCAGAGAGAACATCTACTCCCGCAGGTGGAAGTTAAAGAAGTGGAGTGTGGGAGGCCCCTTCTCTGGGGGACCACAGCAGACCCCTGGTCTAGGTGGGTCTTCCTCTGCACACACCCTGATGTGATTGGTCATAGGGCAAATGTTGCAGATCCTCTTGTCTGAATCACTTTGTAATTCAATGACTCATTTGGCAAACACTCAGATAGTTCTGGGCCAGGCACCGCTCTGGGCACTAGTGATACAAAGATGGTGAGTGACTGCAAGGAAACTTCGTTGCTCTAGAGTGGGACCTTCTGGAGTGTTCCTGAGGTTGTTTCCTCTCCTCATGACAAAGAGAGAAGACGTCTGACTGACGAATCACAGAGTTTCAGACTCCCATGCCATCTTGGACAAGAATGGAATCGGCAGACCTAGAAAAGTGTTCTCAGGTCTGTGAGAAGGAACAGGAACGTGTGCACTTCAAGGACTAGATTTTCATAGAAAATATAGGTGCTTATTGTTTGTGTTGTGCTATTTTGAGATGGAAGTTTAGTGCATTGAAATTTCAAGAGACCGATGATCACATATTTCAGGGACTTAAAGTTATCTTACAAGCAAATGATATGCCACCTCCCCACTCCCGGCAAAGGAAAATTAAGACAAAATCAAAACCCAAATCCTCGCAAGCTCTTCTTCTTGCCAAGGTTCTCTCTGCAGCCCACCAGGCCCTGCAACATTTGCTCCATCACTCCAACCTGTCCTCCCCTCCTCCCATCTCTCCTCCTTCCACCTCCCCTCTTCAAATCTCTCCTCCTCCCATTACTCTACTCTAGCCTCACTGGGCTCCTGGCTATTCCTTAAACAACTCAGGCACACTCCTAGCTCAGGACCTTTGCACGGGCTGCTCCCTCTGCCTGGAACGCTTTTTCCTCACTGTTCACCTGGCTCCCTCCTTACCTCCTTTAAGTCTTTGCATAACCATCACCTTCTCCGTGAGGCATTTGCTGATCTTGTTGCTTAAAATTGCTCCCAACCCTCTCTATCCACTTGTTTTCTATTTCTCCTTTACTCTCATCACTGTCTAGCACATTAGATGCTTTATTTATTTATTCTTAATTATTTTCTTTCACCCCCCACCCTACGTGACCATCAGCTCTACAAAGATAAAATTTTTGTTTAGTTTTGTTCACTGCCCTACCCACAGCATTGAGAGTAGGGCTGAGCACACAGCAGGTATTCAATAAATGTTTATTGAATGGATGAGTACTTATGATGTATTAGGCACTATGCTGTGGGCTTCAATAATTAGTAACTAATGAGAAGAAGTAATATTCAAAAAGACCTGGGCCAGATTTTTCTCCTGAGTGCTCTAGAGATACTACCCATTTAATCAAACGGTTGCTCTGAGCTAGGTCTGTGCGAAGTCCTCAGGGGTCAGCTGTCTGAGTTCTAGCTCTGGGGCATGAAAAGGGGTGGCTGCTATGATTAGTCCTGTTTCACGTGGGAAGGAAGTGAGACTCTGAGAGGTTTTGTTTGCTAGGGGAATGGAGAACTTGAACTCAGCACAGCCACCCTCCAGAAGCCGAGTTCTTAACACCATGTTCTTTTGCCTCCTGATGCACTGTCTCACTCAGTTTTCACAACCGTCCTATGAAGTCTGTACCTTCATTTGCTTCCCAGTTTTCAAAGGAGGGCACTGAGACTCAGAAGTGAAGTCACTTGCCAAAGGACACATAGCTGCAGAGTGGCAGATCCTGAATTCAGAGCCAGGGTGGCTCAATCCTGATGTTTTGCTGCCTCTGTTGAGTGAGCAGGTTGTCACAAGACAGCAGGGGAATGAGCCTGCTTTCAGTAGAGTGTCCTTGGGCTGGGTTGGGGCCAGGCCTTGAGCTGAGAGTCTCAGAGGCTCGCCTGGCGATTTGGTTTTTGAAGCTCAGCTGAGAGCACTGACCTAATAGACCTGGGACACACCCTGGTCTTTGGGGTTATGGGATATGGGCTAAGAGAGTTGCACATAAGGGTGTAGTGATGTTAGCTGACCCACAGTGCTGGTTCTATGCCAGGCCTTGGGGAGTGTGTATCTGTATCTGGAAGTCCTTACAACTCTACAAGAGGTACTACAGTAGTGCCCCCAAACCTGTGGGAAGTATGGTCTAAGACCTCCAGTGGATGCTGAAACTGTGGATGGCACCGAACCCTACATATGCTATGTTTTTTCTATACATACCTATGTACAGTAGTTTAATTTATAGATTAGGTACAGAGATTAACAACAATGAATAATAAAATAATTATAACATATTGTAATAAAAGTTGTGTGAATGTGGTCTCTCTTATTAACTTTCACCTTTTCATTTAAAGGAAGCACTTTATGGCTTCTCTTTGTCATGTCTGAATTGGCAACATCACTACTCTTGTGCCTTGGGGCCAATAAGTAAAACTGTTACTTGAATACAAGCACTGTGATACCACAACAGTTGATCTGATCACTGAGACGCCTACTAAGTGACTAATGGGGATGGTCAGAGAGCATACACAGTGTGGATACGCTGGACAAAGAGATGATTCATGCCCCAGGCAGGACGAAGGGAGACTTCATTGCTCTACTCAGAAATGACGTGCAATTTAGAACTTATTAAATTTCCATTTAATATTTTGGACCACAGGTGACTGCGGTTCACTGAAACCACGGAAAGTGAGACCTCGGATAAGGAGAGACCTATGGTATCACTATGCCTATTATACAGTTGAAGAAACAGGCATAGAGAGGTTAAGTCACTTGCCCACAGCTAGAAGTGGTTAACCTAGGACTCAAACCTGGAAGCTAGAACAATGGTTAGAGGAAAGGGGCTACCAAACACTGACTTCGATCTTCACACCCACATGGGTGGACGTGGTGGAATAAAGGTGTAGAGTTACAGGAATGAGAAAGCTATTTCCACAATGCGTTATGTGAGAAAAAAATGCAGAGCATACATATGTACCATTTGTCTAAAAACAGAAAAATGCATTCGTGCAGCATCTCAGGAAAGGCACAGGAGACACTGGGAACACTCTTTGGGGGTGGACTCTAATAGCAGAGTGGGAGGATTCTCATTCTATGTGCCCTTGCAAGTTTGGTACTACCACAGCCAATGATTGAAACCAAAAATCTAGCAATTATGCTTATATAAGCACTTGCTTGAGAATGTGCAAAAAATAAATGTTGAAAAAAATGAAAGAAAAATCTCTGATGCCACAGCTTATCTATACTGCAGGCCCAGAGGTGGGAGGGAACTCATCTTCTCACCAGATATACATTGAGTTTTGTACTATGCTTAAATCCTGTAAAAATATGACACTGCTGGTGTAATGGATTAAGATGAGGTGTGTCACAGGGGCAGCCCCGCACGTAATGACACAGCAGGGACTCCCAAAGATGCTTAGAGAAATGGCATGGGAAATGAACCCAATAAAGGGCAGCCCAGGAAGGAGCAGTTGGCTAATGGACGCACCAAACACCTCTGGACACACGATTGGGTCCAGTGTGGGCAAAAAAATGTGCACCAAAGCAGCGGACTTTCTGTCCACTGGAGTCCTGATTTTTCCTCCATGACCAATTCCCTGAGGACTTCCACTGCCCCGCCCACACCCTCGGTAAGTTGTTTCTGCGAGTTCCCACAACGGTGTGCACAGACTTTGTGTACTTTTGTACCAATGGCACTTCGATATGAAGTTCACAGGGAACTGCTACATAATGGAGACCGGGGGCAAGGGGATGGTAGCCCTGGGGATCTGTGACCCCCAAATGAGGCCGGGCCAATTCTGCAGTAAATGTCATCTTGGTGCCTGAAGTAGTTCAGTAAACATCTCTTGTGATGAGGTCCCTTTTGCGTCTGATATCTGGAATAACATCCTAAATAGGGTTGCTCGGTGTGGCCGCTCTTCTCTAATAAGAGACTGATATCTTTGATTTGGGTGAAATGCCCTTTAGTTCTGTGCTGTCCAGTAGTTGCCACTGGCCGTGTGTGGCTGCTGAGGACTTGAAATGTGGCTAGAGCGACTGAGAAATTGAATTTTTAATTTTATTGAGCCTTAATTTCCATTTAAAGACATAGAACATACCTCCACTGCAGAAAGTTCTCTTCTAGAGCACTGCCCTTAAGACTGTTTTCAGCGGTTAAATTGTTTCCGTGGGAAGAGAAAGCCACTCCTAGGTTGACTTTAATATGGTGTTAAGTTTTTACTCTAAGACATTTTGTAGCAAAGTAGCAATACATTGTTTTCAGCCTGTGTAATTACTTACCTTATAATAAAACCAGTTCCTTAAAAAAAGTTACAAAGTAAAAGCAGTTTTGGTGGCCTGCAAATAAAGTGAGGGCAGGAAATGGTCCTCTCCAGGGCGGGGCAGCCAGTACTGGGCTGGAATCCTAGGCCAGCTTGGCCAGGGCCTGCCTGACACCCATTCTGTCCCAGCAAGAAAGAAGTGGAGGGGAATTAAGAGGGCAGACCTCACACCACCCCTGGAAAACGGGAAGAAGAAATGTCTAGAAATGTCTAGAAATGCCTAACTTTGGCCCCGATCCTCACAAAAAGACAAGCTCTGATCCATTGGGGTCTCTGGACACCTGGATCCAAAATCCAGATGCATTGACATTCTCCACCCCACACAGTGAACACAGGAGAGGAGAGTCATCTTTTGAGGACTGCCTCACACCAGCCCCTCCCTCCTGCCTTGGCTGCCTTTGGTGGGATGTCCAACGCCTGCCCCAACCCGTCAGCAGAGCCCTCAAACAGAGTCGCAGGACCGCTCCCCTGAGGTTTAGCATCAGTCTTTAATGCTGTCATGCCGCACATTGACAAGTCACACACTTTGGTCTCATGTTGGCAGTGGCAACTTACAATGAGTCTAAAGGTCAGAGCACCACACTGGCCTGCAGGGAACAGACATTCGTTCCAACTCCCCAACCCCCCATTCCCAAGGTTCCTTCTGAATTCCATCATGGGCCTGTACAGAGAGCAGCACCTGCCACAGACTGCTTTCATTTGAGTGCACACCAACTTTACACAGAATTATAAAAACATATTTACAGACGTTCCACAGTGCTCCTGTAATCAGGAGTAAAGACCCTTTTATCAAAAGGGATTATATCTAGGGCTGTGCAAAATTCAAAAGGATCAGATCCCTTTGAGAGTCCAGAGTCCATTAAAAAATGACCTGGGCCACCAAGAAGCCCCGGTGTGCCAAAGATTGCCTTACAGGAAAGGAGTGTGACCCTTAGGTGAGTGCATTTGGCCCCAGAACCAGAGCTCGAAAGGGCCCCTGATCCCGGAGGGAGAGGCGGCTGCGCAACTCACTCTCACTCACTGAGGCTGGCTCCCTTGGTCCTGCTGGAATGAGAGGTATTGCTTGTGGGCGCCGGCCAGGCAGTTCTGCAAAAATAGTCTAGGTTCTCAATTTGAGATGGCAAAAGATGGGATTCTTCAGAGGAAGAGCAAAACATGGGAGACAAATACAGAATAAAACACGAACTGGTCACACGACAGAAACTGAAGAGCGTACAGGGTCTGGTAACCAACAGCAGGTTGACATCACCTAACGGCCACAAGCAAAGGAACGAGAGAGGGCTCAAGTTCAACTGCGGGGCTGCCTGTTGGCCCTGGGTAGGACCTGGAAGAGGAGTGGGCACATTACAGGAGGGCTGTAGGACCCAGTGGGGCAGATTGGAATGCCTTCTCCTGCTGTCCCCACCACCTGCTGCCCTGTCGCTTGAAAAACCACTGAAGTCTAGAGCACGACTTTGAAAGATTGTAATATATTCTCTGGAAAACATTCAGCAGTATGAAAGCCCTCCCTGGGCCCTCCCGCCCTCTCAAGGGCCCACAACTAGTGGAACGGTCCGGAAATCCTTGAGCTCTGGAAAGGTCCCTGGTAAGTCCTTGGGCAAATACAGGTGACTATATTGGAAGAGCCTTCTCAAGTATGGTTCTTGACGCTGGGGGAATCCTTTCGGGGAAGATCACTTCAAACTCAATAACGAGGTCCCCACGTTTCTCGGGCGTTTTGGGGAGAGGGAGGCCTTCTCCAGGTATTTTTCGCCGTGTGTTAGGTCTGATGACATCTTTGAATGTGATGGGTATGGTCCTGCCGTCCAGAGTGGGGACATTCACAGTACAGCCACACAGAGCCTTGAAAAGCAAAGTAACAGTATTAGATGGAGTATAGCTTAGGAAGCTTCATTCCTGCCCAGAGGCAGGGTGGGGTAGTGTAAGAGCCATCAGGCCTCTACAGCTAAGACCTTGCCCCCAGATCTACCCAGGTAACCAGCACAAAAGCTCAAGAAAAACAGAGCCCTGGCCTGTCTTGCTTCTGTTGCACCCCTAAGTCTGGCAGACACCAAGTACTCAGAAATATGTCAAAAAAAAATACAAAACTGCTTCAAAAAGCAGCTATCTCCCTGCACAGACACTGCCCCACCTGGTGCCTTACCTCCCGAAGGGTGATCCTGGCTGGATAAATGACATCAGAGCCATCTCTCTTAAAGATATTATGTGGCTTGTCCTTTAAAACAAAGACGATGTCGGCTGGAATGTTGTTGGAGGTCTGGTCTCCCTCCTTGGGGAAGGTGATTTTGGTCCCTTCTTTCCAACCCCGTTTCACTTCGATGGTCAAGATTTTGTCTTCATTGCGAATGCTCTTCCCATCAGGATTCAGCCGTTTATGGGAAATCTTCATCTTCTTGGTACAGCCGCTGTAGATCTCTTCGAGGGACACCCTAAGGTCGTGGGTAACGGGGGGGTCTTGCTTCTTTCGGGTGGGCTCTTGGGCAGGGCGGGAGCGGCCATAGTTCATGTTGGTGAAGCCACCCATGCCCATGGGGAAGCCAGAGAATGGGTCATCGATGTCCATGCCTTCCTCCCCGTTCCGCTGCCCAAAAAAGGTGTCAAAGGGATTTCGGCCACCGAAGAACTCGGCAAACATGGCATGAGGGTCTCCATGGAATGTGTAGCTGAAGGAGGTACCATTAGCACCACCGCTGCTCCCACCACTTGGGCCACTGCCCTTTAGGCCTGAAAGGCAAAATCCCAATAAATCAGATGGTTGGCCAGAGACTTTCCTTAAGAGAAAACTACTTGGGAGTCACCAGAATAGGAATTGTTTTAGCCTGTCAGGAGTGAACAAGGAAGAACCTAAACTCTACTTCCACTGTAGCAGCAGAGACAGACACCCCACCAAGGTACTTCACTGTGGCATGGCTGTGGCAAGGGGCTCAAGCTCTGAGAAGGCCCTCTCTAGGGGCAGGGAGATTGTTTCACTTCTTCAATGACCCACCCTCACCGAAATGATACACGAACTTAAAAGAATTCACTAAGAGATCAGATGAAAAAGGCACGATCCAGAGTCAGCTTTCAAAAAGTGTTTACTTTTAAACGCTTTAGGGCCATTGAGGTGTGGCGAATAAGAAAAGTTGATAAAATACACGGAGATTTTCAAATTCTCACACCCTGGCACAACTACCTCCGTTCTTACATAAAAAGTCATTTCGTTTGTTAACGCCAAGCCCAGAAGCCAGCCTGAGTCACCAACCAGCAACTGGACAAACAAGAAAGCTTTCTCCTTTCCTGAGGAGGACTACCCCGAGAGGCTGGGCAGAGGCGGTCCCCTCCGCTTCCTGCACCTACATGGCCACAGCGGGCGCTGGTTGACATCTACGTGCCTGGCGCAGAGCTGGGTAAGCACTTTGCAAGGATTAGCTCACTCCACCCTCCCAGGGGCCTGGGAGGGAGGTGGGGGCGAAATGGCGCTCCCCTTTGCAAGCTCGCTGCACGAAGGTGGTGCCCGGCGCTCAGCCAGCGGTCGCGCCCAGCATCTCTGGGCGGCAGGGCACCTCCCCCCACTTCTCCCAGGTGAGCCTGGGCCAGTGAGCCCGCAGCGCCACCAGCCGAAGAAACCTGTCTCCCTCTCGGCACGCAACAGGGGGCGATCGGGGACGTGGGCGGAGGCATCCAGGGAGGGGCAGCCCTAGACATGCTAGAAGCTTCTGGGCGAGCAGTGCGGCTAGAACTCCTCCTCCCATCTGGCGGCCGCCAATCCTAGGGACGAGACCCGCATGGCCAGAGGGCGGGGGTTGCTCGCAGCCCGAGACACCGCCCCCGCCCCCGAGGATGCAGCAGTCATGCCGCCGTGCCTCAGTTTCCCCGTCCCCTGTCAAACGGCGGGGGCGCGCCCCCGGCCGCGCGCGCGTACGCACCTTCCTCCCCGTAGCGGTCGAAGATCTCGCGCTTGCGTGGGTCGCTGAGCACGTCGTAGGCCTCGGCGATCTCCTTGAACTTCTCCTCGGCGCCGGGCTCCTTGTTCTTGTCCGGGTGGTAGCGCAGCGCCTGGCGGCGGTAGGCCCGCTTGATCTCTTCGTCTGACGCGCCCCGGGCCAGGCCCAGCGTCTGGTAATAGTCTTTGCCCATGGCCCCCGCCTGCAGGCCGCCGCCCAGTTGTCGCCGTCCCCCCGGCTCCGCCGCCGCCCCGTCCCGGACTCTATATACCCGTCCGGCGGAAGCTTCCAGAGCCCGCCAGCCCCCTCCAGAACCTTCCGCCCCGCCCCACTCGCCGCGCCGACCAATCGCCGCCG
>NW_006441398.1:1339851-1359486 GCF_000325575.1 Pteropus alecto
GCCACGCCTCTTCCCGCCCGGCTCTCGGCAACGCTTCTCTGCAGCGCGCGCACTGAGCGACGGAGGCCCCGCCCACCCTCCGCGGACAGCCAATCGTGACCTTGTTTCACTGCTCCGGATGCCCCGGATGATCCGGCCTGCCGCGCGTCCCGCCCCCTGCTTGGGTCAACAGGTTACGACGCGATGCTCCGGAAAGGGGCTGGTCAGGGGAGAACAGTCCCACTCCGTCCCCTGGAGAAGATAAACCTGCTCCCCTGTATTTCACAGGGTCGGGTCCTGCCAGGCTACTCTGGGCAAGTTGGTTAACCTCTTCCCGCCCTAGATACCCCTTCTGGGAACAAAACTACCCACTCGCCCTCTTCTCTCAGTAGAGAAGATGCCTTTGGGAGCCCCAAGTCACCGTCCTCACCAGACGGGTCCCTGTAAAGAAAGGTGAGGACCCTGGACCAAAGCTCACCACCTGGAGAGGTCTTCCCAGTCCCGCTCCTCAGGCCTTTCACTTTACCGGTGTCTCAAGAACACATGCCACTGAAATTATCTTGTTCCTTGGTTTTCACGCTAAATGTCACCTGCCTCCCAGCCTGTGATCCCCACCAGGGCAGGGACTGGGTCTTGTCAGTGCTGGGTATCCAGGATCTGGAATAGAGTCTGGCACCCAGTCGCAGTGGATGCTTCATAAATATTTCTGGCTGTTTTGCATGCACCTTCTTTTTTTCCATTACCTTTATAATTTGGGGGGACATGTGTGTGTCCTACACCTCTAGGGCCTCTGTTTCTTCTTCTGTGGGCGACATGATCCCTTTTGGCTCTGAGTCTGGGGTGCATGTGGTTAGGAGGGCTGATGGGGAAAGGAGGCTCAGAAAGAGGTACCGCTTGGGAAGGGTATAGGGATGAGGGGGTAGGCAGTGTTGGTTGCTGAGTGGGGAGGTTACTGGAAGTGCTGCTTGGGAGGTCAGGGTAGAACCAGACAGCTGGGTTTTATTCCTGGTTCCAGCATTTCCTGGTAGCATGACCTTGGGCTGGTTACTGAGCCATTTTGGGCCTCAGCTTCCTTATCTGTACAATGGGAGTAGTGGTTGTACCCACCTTATGTGGCTTTAAACTTGACATAAGTAAAGTGCCTGAAACAGGCCTGGCACAGAGGAAGTTCTGTCAGAGGGGTGACCAATCCTCTTGCTGAGTGCGAGGGCTGCTGAACTACTCACTTCCTGGCAGCATCATGCAAAAAGTGACTGCTGCCCTTGTGCAGGCTGGGACTCCTGAGAAAGATGACCATGGCCTACCCTGTAGTCCAGCAGGGGGATTCTGACTCTCTGTGGCCACTCACTGACCCTGGGGTAACTGTCAGTAAGGACTTTGGGCTAGGACACACACTGGCCAACCTAGGAGAATGGGTCTGAGCTGAATGTCCACAGGCACGGCATAGCAAGGATCTTGAACCAATATTAGTGGGAGTCTAATTTTTAAGAAGTTTAATAAATAGTGCGAGGATCTTCATCATGGGGAAAACCCAGAGTTGGTGTAGTTCCTCACCTTATATGCTAGTATTTATATTACAGGATAAATTTAATTTAGAGTTATAAATATGACGGCCTCTAAAGATCTTCATATGGCTCTGAGTGTCCTTGTGTTTGGGGGCAACTTTAGGGCCTCCCCTTTCCTCAAATAAGCCTGGCTCATGTTCAGGAAGTTTTCACTGTTTAACCAACCCCTTCCCCCCCGCCCACCCCAAAAAAACCCCCACAAAAAACTCCAATACCTCTCTTTAGGATTCTTTGACCTGGAGATTCATGAGGCACTTCAGAATGTTACTAGAAAAGTGGATTCCGCTTCTAGAAACCTTGGCGGAGCTTCAGCTCTCAACATAGAGAAGATGTGTTGGTTAGTTTTACCCATCAGCGTGGTTGTGCTATAATATCCAGTTGTTCAATTAAACACTAATCAAAGTGTTGCTGTAAAAGTATTTTGTAGATGTAGTTAATATCTCCAGTCGAGTTTAAGTACAGGGGATGACTGGATAATGTGGGTGGGCCTCATCCAATCAGTTGCAAGACTTTAAAAGCAAACACTGAAAAGCCTTAAAAGCAAATACTGAGGTTTCTCTGAGGAATAAGCATCAGCTCCTGGCCAAGAGTTTGCAGCCTGTTGGTCTGCCCTACAGATACCAGACTTGCCTCACCAGCCCCAATAATTGCATAAGCCAATGCCTTGAAATCAGTCTCTTCATACACACACATATGCTCACAAACACATATAGCATACTGGTTCTGTTTCTTTGGTAAACCCCTGATTGGTGTAGGAACTAAGTAGGTGAGTCTGGAATCAGTCAGCCTCAGTTGAAATCCCAGACCCACTATTTATACTTATTTACTGCCTGAGTGACCTTGCACAACTTGCTGGATCTCTTGGAGCATTAGGTGTGTTCTCCATAAAATGAGGATAAGAGTAGCTCTTACCTCCCAGGGTTGCTATGGGGATAAAATTGAGAGGGGTCAGGAAATTAACATTATGATAACAGTTAACATAGACATAGCACTACTATGTGCCAAGTCGTTTCCAAGTGCTCAGTGTGTATTAAGTCATTTAATCCTCACAGTACTCTGAGGAAGTTGGCCTACTGCTACCTCCATTTTACAGGTGGGGAAACTGAAGCTCCAAGAGGTCATGTGACTTGCCTGAGGTCACCCAGGTAGTTAAATGTTGAAGTCTAGAGTGTTTAGCACACTGAGTGCTTCTGGTAAGTACTCAGCATGTGTACGATGTGAATCAGATGATGATGAAGCCTTTATTTAAAAAAATGCAACACCATTCTTTTCAACTCTTCATTAAAAAGACCTTCTAAATCACGACAGCCAAATAAGCCAGCAATTCTACCCACTGTAGAATACACATAGGAAATAAAAACCTATGTTCACATAAAACCTATGAGCCAATGTTTATCAAGGTTTTATTCGTAATTACTGACAGCCATTAAAACCTAAATGTCCTTCAATGGGTGAATAGATAAAGAAATTGGGACCCAGCCATGCAAAGGAATACTATTCAGCCATAAAAAAGGAACAAGCTACTGATAACAGGAATCAATGCAGATGAACCTCAAATACATTGTTAGTGAAAGAAGCCAGACTCAAAAGGCTATTTACTGTGTGATGCCATTTTATAGGACCTTCTGGAAAAGGCAAAAGTATTGGGGCAGAAAGCAGGTCAGTATTTGCCAGGGGCTGGGATGTGCTATTAAAGGGATACAGGGGAAATATTTGGGCTAATGGGAGTGTCCTATATTTGATATAGGTGGTGGTTATACCACTGTCTGTATTCAGAACTATACACTGAAAAAGGTGAATTTTACTGTATATAGATTATAACTCGATAAAAAAAAAAATAAACAACAAAATTTTTTTATAAAGGGCAGAGCTTGGGAAATCTCTTTCTGGAGCTCCTGCCACAGCTAACCAAAAAGTTACTAACCAGCTCCAGCTTGTCTGTTCTTGACTTCGCCTTCCCTCACACTCTCTGAAACTGCTTGATCATGGAACCCAAAACCAGCCCCACCAGGTTCTGGTAAAATCAAGATCCTACCTTACCCATGCATGGGAAATACAAAAGGAGCTTGTGAACTGGACACACCCTAACACACCAGATCTCCGACGTCCAAAAGACTGTGGGATCCCCCAAATCTAACACCCTAGGAGGCCCTGCTTATCTTTCAGCATTGCCAAATGCAAGACCTTTCTGGAACTCCCCCTTTGAAAACTGCTTTCAAGGGCTTGTTACAGTCAGCTCAGCAAACATCAAATGTGTCTACTCGTCACTGTTATGAATTGGCCACTGTGCTGGGGATGGTGAGGACACAAGCACTATTTAGCTGTCTTTAATGACAGGCACAGCCAGAGCCACAGTCCAGTGTCATGAATGGCTGAACAAAGTGGCCAGTCTTCATTCCGAGGTGGATTTGATTTCTGCTGACAGCCTGGTTACTGGAAGCCAGATGAAGCCAACAAGGGGTCCTCACTCCTGCAATACTCATCAAAAACAAAGAGGAATTCTCTGGAGGCTAGATCCTGCCTTTCAATGAGCTGCTTGTGGGTGAGTGGGGGGTGGAAGTTATTCATATGCCTCAGTTGACACACGGCATAGTAGGTTCACAAAATGATTTGGTGCCCGTTGAGTGAGTGCAGGGCTCAAGAAAGCAGCCTCAAAAGGGAGATTCCAGAATGTTCCAAGACTGTAGGAATGTATGTGAAATCTCTTCAAAAATGTCATCTATTTGGCCATGACACCACACGCCTTACCTAGCTGGACCCAGAGATATGGAAGACAGGCCTACTCAGACCACATCGGAGACGCCGGGAATCACTAGAACTGGCAAAGTAGCAAAATGTAGCTAGATTTTAGGGGTTCAACCATGTCCCCCCTCATCACCTCACAATTAGGCACCTCAAGTAATTCAACTTGGCAGGATTTTAACTTGTGGCCTTGGAGTGAGTACTCCCCTGTCCCCCTCAACGAGGGCAGGAGTGAGGCCAGTTAGGACACAAAGGGATTCAAGATACTGTGAGCCTCACAACTGCCAACAGGAAAAGATCAGTGCTCTTGAAAGTGCAGTTATAAAACAACTTTGTGTTTTCATCCGTGTTGTCCAGTTAGGCCTGGTGAAAAACACAGCGTTCCTGTGTGTTATCTGGAAGTCCTCAAAAGCTGTAGCTTCAGAAGTTTCTAGAACTGATTAAAGACTCAGCACTGACTCACCCTCTTCCTGTCCTACTCCCTTATGACTCAGAGATCTACCTTTGAAGACTTCCCACCATGTACCTGATGTTGGATCTCTGGGTTCTGGAGGGTGCAACGGTTGATGATGGCTCAGAGGCAGATCTGGAATAGGGAGAAAGAAAAGAAGATGAGGGAGTGTTCTAGGTGCTGCCCGTTCCTTAAGCCTGTCCTGAAATCTTGAGTGTGTAGTCCGTGGGTGCGTGTGTGTTGGCATCCAACCTCCCCAGTCCATTCATGACAAATGATGGTATGATCCCAGACCAGCACTGTCCAGTAGAGCTAGTGTGAGAGACACAACTGCCAGCCACCAATGTCAGCCATGTCTGATTTTCGATGTTCCATAGTCACATTAAACAAGTAAAAAGAAACATGGGAACTTAATTTTAGTAATATATTTTAATCCAATATATCCAAAATATTTTCATTTCAATGTGGAATCAACATAAAAGATTATTAATGAGATTTTTTTTAACATCCTCCTTTTCATAGTCTCCGAAATTGGTGTGTGCTTTTCATTTATACAGCACATCTCAAATTGGACCAGCCACATTTCAAGGGCTCATTGACCACATGTGCACATGTGGCCAGTGGTGTCCATACTGAACAGCGCAGGTGGAGACAAATGTGGGCCCCTTGCCTATAGGGCAGAGCAAAGTGGGGCAGAGGCTTGCATTGAAAAGAGCTGTGAAGACACCTTCAGGTTGCAGGTTGGAGAGTCCCAGGGTGCTTTTGGCCATCCATTTCCCTTTTTCTTCCTTTCTATTCATGACATATAGGACTTCCTCGTTGGAATCCAGCCCACACACCCGCCCACCCATCCAGGTGCCCCAGCGCACGCCCCCAGCCTCTAGCCCTCTCCCGTTGCTCCCCAGTACCCCAAGGGCCACCCACCTCAGAATTCACCTTTCTGCGCCTCGGGCCATGTGGATGTTGCCTTTCCTGTCACTCAACTTCTTGCTCCTGCCCCGCCTTGTTGTAACCGTTGCTTCCCTCGGTTTCCACAACAACGCTACCAAGGGGCGGGGAAAGGGGCGTGCGGCGCCGAGGCCCCTTTTGATTGGTGGGTAATCAAGCCTCTTCTTCCTCGCCCCTGTCTTGTACGCGCTTCTCCTCGCAATGGGTCCCGCAAGCTGATTGGACAGTCCTGTGGCGAGAGCGGCTAGTCCTCGCTCAGATCAGTTCCGCGGGGCGGTGGCGAAGATGGGCGCCCTGCGCGCTGACTGGCTGAGAGGCACGCGCGGCAGGGAGGGGAGGGGCGTACGCAGAGCCGCTGTAGTCTCGCGCGGCGGTTGCGAGCGCGTGAGGGACCTGTGCTGCGTTGCGTGCGGTTAGGCAGCAGCGGCAGCAGGAGCAGCAGCAGCTGTGTATAGGAGTCATGAAACACCACGAGGTAAGAAACGAGGAACGAGCAACTTCTTTGCTCCAAACTTTTTCTTTGTGGAACCAGGGGATCCCTTTTTCTTGTCCTGTGTCCGTAGGGGGAGCCGGACGGCGCAGGCGCAGTGGGCGCGGTTGTGCCCTGGGGCCATTCGTAAATTGCAGTGCGCATGTGCGGGGGAGGTATTTATAATTCCGCAACCAAGGCTGTAATGGGGTTTTCTTTTTCTGGGGTCTGTACAGTACCTGGGAAGCTTGCACATTTCTTGTAGCTCACCTAGCGGGCAGAGTTGCAGACTTTGGCGGGGGAGGAGGGAGGGTGTGGGACCCTTGCTCCGGATGCGAGCATGTCTTGCACAAGTCTTGCACCATGCTGCCGCCTGAGGATTAAGAAGGGGCTTTGCAATCAGCCCTCTCTGGCACGACCTTTGGACCCCTTCCCTTGCCCGGGACGTCCCCAAGAAGCTTAGGAGATGTGGGAGATGCTGCCAAGGCTGGCTTCCGGCAAGCACTAAAGCTGATCTGGCTTTCTGGTAATCTAAGAGGTCATCTCTGTCAACCGCTTTCTGTCACTGAGGAGAAATCTCAGGCTGACAGCCACTCTTGAAGCCTATCTTCTGATTCCTAACCTGGGCCTCTTTCCCGTAAAATAAAGCCTTCCGATGCACTTATCGACCTAGCTGATAATAATTTTGTTATCATTTATTAACATTAAGTGATCTGACTTTTAAGTAACTATCATTAAATAATAAACTTATTAAAAATTTAAAGAATGTTTTAGCAAGTACTCTTGTGCTAATGAGATTCTGTTGCCTCATTCTCTTATCCTCACAGCCTTTGATGTAGACTATTATTAACTATTGTTATTGTGGTTTTTGTAGAAGAAGAAACAGTCTCAGAGATGTTAAGTGATTTGCCCAAAGGTTCCCAGTTAGTAAATGGAAAACAGAAAGAAACTCAAGACTCCAGAGTTGAGTTGCTAACCACTATACCATGCTGGTCCCCACATGAAAATTAGCAGGTCTAGAGAATTCTTGTCTCCCCCCGCCCCGCCCCATTTAAAAACTTGTGGTAAAATACATTTAACATAAAATTTACCATCTTAACCATTATCAAATGTACAGTTCGTTGGCTTTAAGTACATTCTCACTGTTGTGCAACCATCACCACCATCCACATTCAGAGCTCTTTTCTTTTGATCTTGCAAAACTGAAACTCTGTACCCATAAAGCACTAACCTCCTATTCCCTCTTCTTCCCAGCCCCTGGCAACTGTTAATCTATTTTCTGTTTCTATGAATTTGACTAAACTAAGTACTTCATATAAATGGAAGGAGGGATTAATTGTTTTTATTCACAAATTGAATACCGCTACCTCTACCTGCCTCCTTTATTATTATTATTTTTGGTAGTTTACTCAGAATCTTTTGAAACCTTTAACCCATAAGTTCTCGATCATTTTCGACATGATACCCATTCAACTTTAAGATTATAGAATAAAGTTCTAACATAATTTAACTTTTCAAACTCTCTGTAACCCCGGAGAAAAAGCCACATTCATTTTAAAAGATGCAGATTGAAAGATTCATGTGGCATTTTGAAAATGGAGTTAATTTTAATTTTTGCTAGTTAGCAGTCAGGTAAAGTAGGCCTTTGAGGACCTTGGGGTGGCCACAGCCTGAGACTCATGGTTGAACTGGAGGACATGGTTTACCTTAAACTTTTTCCTTAGCAGAAGGAAGGAGGAACTTCAAACCCGATGTTCAAAGTGACTTTGGAGTAAAAAAAAAAATAGTTATTTTGCTATGTTCTCCTGTTATCATTCTCTGCTAACATTTGCCAAGTACGCACCGTGATGATAGCCACAGAGTTTCTGTGTGGGAGGAGCAGTCGTTTCCCAGCCCAGTTTGCACCGAAAGTAAGATTAGTTTTACTCCAGGTGTTTGCTGCCAGATCTATGAAAATAGCAAGCATGCTTTCACTCATTTTTAATAAAGGCTGAAAAAAGCTTTCAGCTCCTATCCACATCAAAAAATTTATTTCTATTTGGGACTATGTCCCTCCTTCCAAGTGACTCCTTGTCCACTGAGAGGTTAACCTCCTTCAAAAGACCTTTGTGGCCTCCAGAGGTTTCTCCTGAGGAAGTGCAGTTTACAGGTGATTTAAGTATTGCACAGAAAGGTGCCGGACTCACAGCAGTGTCACATAGCAAGTTAACCAGGACTGATATCTGATATTATGGCAGTTAGGATTCCAGTTTGAGGGGAGATTTGTTATTGTTTTGATGACAGTCTGCTGTCACTGCCAATCAATCTCCCCTTTGTGATCTGAGATGAAAAATGTATCCCTTCAGTGGCCTAATTGAGACAGGTCACCCTTGGGCCCTGGCTGAAGCTGGCTCTTACAAGTCCAGAGCAAGCCTTGGGAATTGTCTTGGGGTCAGAACAAGATGGATGAGGGAACTGCTTATCTCAGGTTATTGGATTTTTTTAAAAATTGTTTTTGCCGTTGCAGATAAGAGATCGAAGTAATGATGCCAGTAGCAACTGAAAAAACAGCTATTGCATCATGTAAATGAGCCTGTTAATTCCCATGAGAATTAGTCCCTTTCAGTCACCCAGAGCCCAAGTCACTACTCATTCCCCTCCACAGCTGGGTACCTTGAGGGGAGAAAGCGTAATCATCTGGGGATACCTACTGTCCTCATTTAGGATCTTCCACTGCCCCCTGCCCCCCCTACCCCTGCCCAAAGGGTAGCTCTGTTGGTGCCCAGTTTGCTTATAATCTTAGGTCAAGATAGTGCCTTGCCTCAGGCAAGTTATTGCTTCAGCTGTCTTCACAGGAATAAGTACGTGAAAGTTCTGGAACTAGAGTTCTGGTCATGGGACAATTATTTAGAGCCAGAAAACTGAGTAAGAAGGTGAAAATTAATGGTGTCATAGGGATATGGGCTCTGGATAGGCCTGGGCTGAGCCCTGGCTCTGCCACTCACCAAATAATTGTGTAACCTAGGGCAACTTACTAAACCTCTCTGAGCTTGTCTGTGCCTGCTCCTTGGAATGAAGCCCATGTAGTTGTGACAGTAAAGGCTAATCTTAAAGAACATTATGAAGTTTCTGGAAACATGTCAAGGGGTATGCATAAAAGAAGCTCTGGTTCATTAATTTTAACTGTTGTGCCCAATTCCATTATATGAAAAGAAATGGAGTTTGATTTACTCAGTCTTTTAATAAATTTACAAACATCCTGTTGAGTGGGAACAAACAAGTTGCAAAAGAGTGTAAATTTAAAAAATGTACCAAATGAGACTTAAATGTACTGTTTATGGATATATACCTAATAAAAGGATAACTTGTAACAAGAGGTGAGAAATGTTAGAGGAATCGTTGCATGGGGAGCGGAGGGGGGAAATAGAGATGTGTGGAAGGCTTTATATGTGTCTATTTATTTATTTTTTTTAAAAGAATCTTCCATAACTAGAATATAATGAAATATCTGTTAAACCTGGGAGGTGGGATTCTAGATGTCTGTTGTTTCCTGTAATTTTTTTCCCTGAGTTCTTGTGTCCTTTGAAATAGAAGATGAGGGATAACTAGGGGGTTTCTGGCCGTTGAGCCCTGTTTTAGCATGTGAGTCTCTTTGACCCTTGCAGGTTAAATTTGGTGCCTGTTTGCAGGAAGGTGGTATGTTCTGAGATGGGGAGTGCTTGATCTCTTCACTGTCACACTCTTCTGCACGCTGTATTGAACAGGCGTTCAGAAAATGCTTTTGGGGTTGATTTTGCATTTGTAGGCAGGATGGACTCTGGTTGTGATCCCCTCTTCCTGAGCTATGTTTTTGTGGCCGGATAATGAGAAAAGCAGGCGCTCTTCACATTTATGGTGTCCTTTCAAAAACCCTGAGAGGTGGGTACTCTTTGTCTCCCACTTTATGGATTAAGAACTTGCCCAAGGTCAGTTATATCATGGTGGAGATGGGACCTAGACCCAGGTCTTTCTGATTTCTCGTCGATACAAGAGCCAGAGCCACAATAGTGTGATGATGCTGCTGGTGGCTGCTGCCAGTGGACATGGAGTCTTAGGAGCACCTGATCAGGTGGGCACGAGTATTACTTCTACTTTACAGGTGAGGAAACTGAGGCTCAGAGAATTAAATTGCTCAAAGTCACAGAGCCAGGAAGGATTTTGCCTGTCTCTGCCTTCTGTGCCTGCCATGGATCCCCCCTGATGATGCTGCCCCAGGCAGCTGGTGGCCTGCATGTTTCTGAGGACACAGCATCCTTGGTGGGAGGATGAGAGGGACATAATGGTCCCTACCTCATGGGGTTATGACTTCAAGGGGTTATTACTCTAGTGAGCGTTAGGTGAGCAGATGCGTACCGTAGCTAACATTTAGCAAGCTCTGCTGACCTACTTGCTGCTGGATGGGGCTGAGGTAGAGCGGGGGTCGGGGGCTGATGTGGAGGAGCTGTGTGATGGGTGAGGGTGCACTCTGGCTGGAGCAACTGAGCCACACTGGCTGGAACTGCAGGTGCTCCTGAGCCCAGCAGAGCCTCTGGAATGACTGGTTCCTGAGAAGAGAGAAGATAGAGGATTGACAGCCCTGAGTGGGGAATATGCTCGTACCTCTGGTGACAAGGTTGTTTGGTTAGGAATCCCTGTACTTTGACTGACAGGTTTGGCCGGGTGAGAAAGGTCAGAGCTGGTTGGTTAAGTTCAGGCTAGATATTAACACTTCTTGCTGTCATTGACAGTGGCAGCTGAGAATGTTCGAATATGGGGGATAGCCATAGCATCGCAATAATAATAACAAAGCCACTACCAATGTAGTGCTCACTCTAAGTATTTTTTATCTAGTAACTCATTAACCCTCACAACAAATTTATGAAGTAGGTACTGTTCTTATCCCTGTTTGACAAGTGGCGAAACTGGGGCACAGAAAAGCAAAGTGACACGCCTGTGGTCACACAGTGAATGGCAGAGCCCAATTCTACCAGACCCAAAATGGCCTTTGCTGTGGATGCGCCCCGGTGTCATGCACTGAGGCAGGAATGAAGCCTGTGGTCCTGAAGGATGGGGCCTGTGGAGACCGCTAGGTCTGCCCGTGGGACAGTTACTTCACTTGCTTAAGCTTCAGTTTTCTCACCCATGAAGCCAGGATGAGGACACCTGTCTCGGAGGGTCACTGGGAAGTATGAAGTGCCTCACACGTTTCCTGGCCTGCGGTCAAGTTACAAAGCATCAGATGAATAAGGGCAAATCACTGAGCTGCCTCAGTGAGGCCACCTGAAGTGCTCTCTGCATGTGGCCTCTTGAATGCCTCAAAAATTGTCAGTGAACTAGGCTGATCAGGTTTCTGGAGATGGCTTCGTGCTAATAATATTCCCAGAAGATGGAGGAAGAAGCCCAGACACCAGTGATCAGTTTTAATGTCACACACATTGAAGTCACCCCTGTAGTGGGAACTGTCAAGTCAGCACCTGGGCCCACCCTTCCCCCCACTGGTAGCCTGCAGGTTCTATTGGTCCAGGCATTCTCCTATCATGGGGCTCCGTGTATCTGTTTTCCAATCCATCCCTTCTTCATTAGTTCATTTGTTCCAACGTATTCTTTTTTTCTCTTTACAAGCTGGGAATGCTGGGAATACTGGGAATACTGGGATAAATGAACCACAGCTCTGCCATCAAGGTCTATCATCTAAGTGAGGCCTGGAGCGGGGCGCCCTTCGGGAAGAGGGAGGGGAACAACTGTTGCAGAGGTCTGGAGGCCAGACTTCTTGGGTGTCCCCCATCAGGAGATTAAGTTGGTCAGGCAGGGCTTTGTAGCCACCCAACTGCCGGTGGACTTTATCTCAAGAATGATGAGAGTCCCTTTTGCTTGTTGATTTTACCTAAAAGGTTAACTTCCAGAGGGTGGTTTATTTTTAAGTCTGGGGGGTTGGGGAACTTGTGTTATGTGTTTGTTATGTAAAAGTTCAGGGTAGTTTCTCATTGACAAGTGCGTTGTGGGTGGGGTTTGGGGCTCACCTGCCCCCGAGTCCCATGGTTGGTTAGAGATGGACCATGATGCTTACCCATCCTCTGAGGGATAAAGGGCCTTTTTAGTAGCTTGCAGTGACTGGCAGGCTAGCACAGCCCTGTCCCTGCTCGAACCAGGCTCTTATGTAAGCAGAGTCCCTGGACCATTCAGTCAGCCAGGAAGACTGCAGAGTTGTGCTGTTCCCCTGGCCCTTCTGAATTCTTTTTTTTTTTCTCCTTGTTTAAAGGGACCAAGGAGCACTGGCCAGGGTCAGGCCAGTTGTGTGGTGCGGCCTGTGGAAGCAGTGCCTGTCCTTAGTGGGTGTAGGTTGGCCAGGTTTGGGGGAGGGCGGTTTAGCACTTGCATGGAGCATCAGGAAGCAGGTTGAAGCTTGAGGGGTTACAGCCGGAGTCTCCAGTCTTCTTGTGGGGAGAAGCTCTCTCCCAGCACCCCAGGAGTCTGACTCAGCAGGGGCGGAATGGGGGTAATATCAGAGTTCTTAGGGAGATGTATGGTCTGAAACAGTATATTACTGAATACTGTTTGTTCCCAAGAATCAAATCTAACAAAATCTCCAGGTTGGCGGTGGGGGACCCACAGAGGACAGGGCTGGGGTTGGGCTGGGGAACCCCAGTGCCGGGATGGTTTCAGGAGAAGCAGTTCCGCTCCTCCTGTCTGGGAATCCTGTCATTCAGGTCTCAGCTCAAGTGTCACCTCCTCTGAGAGGCTCCCCCTGACCCAGCCAGGCCACATTCATCACCCTGTCACCTCTCCTGTTTTAGTTCTCTGTACAGACTTAGCACCTTTGGATAGCGGGTAGCGTGTTCATTTGTGCGAGCCCCTCATTCTCCCCTTTATCCCTGGTCCCTAGTGGGCCCAGGAGACATAAAGTGAGTGATTATGAACGTTTGCTAGAGACACTGACCTACAGAGCAAGATGCCAGGTGGGCTCAAATGGTTAACCATATTCTTGATACCCCCCTAAAAGGCACTGCAACTCAAGGGAAGGGACCCTTGCACACGGGGTGCAAGGCTGCTTCATGGACCGGCATTTCTGGCTTGGAGCACATGTAGCTTCACTCTGTTAGCCTGGGCTCCCTTCTGTTATGAAGCTGGTCACCGCCCATCTTAAGTTATTTTGGAGTTGGCTATTTTCCCCCCCTTTTTTGACCCAAAGTGATCTGAATTCTGAGTCGTCCAGTAAGGATAGGATGGGGATCCTGTGGGAAGTGCTAAGCCATGATCATCAGGCCCCAAGAATATTCCCTGCCAGGCTCCTCCACGGGCCCAGGAGCTGTACCTTCTGCCATATTCTGGCTCACCTGGGGCCTCAGTGGACAGGAGCATTTCTAGTGACATGAAGCCATGTCCTGTCTTTCCAGTTGGGCCTGGGAACATGCATCATTCACGGAGGAAGTGTGGGGAAGGCCGTCCATGTCAAGACTCCTGGAACCCTTTCCTCTTGCTTCATTTCACTCTCAACCAGAGGGGCAGAGCAGAGTGGGTGGAAACCTATGGGGCTCACAGGTACCACTGCAGGTGGGAAGACAGCTGTGGGTGTCTTCTTGGATCCCTCTCTCAAGAGCTAGGGCCGGAATCTTCTCTCAGTTTACCTTTCTCTTGTAGACTCGGCTAGGCCTGATAAACATTTCAGAAAACCTGTACCCTTCTGCCGAATCGTCTTACACTTGTTACTGCCTTCCTGTCTTCATCTCAAGATGCACATTTTTCCTTGCGGTATTTTTATGTTCTTTAAGTTGGGATATATCTTATGATTGACGTGTGTGTGTGTGTGTCTGTCTGTCTGTCTGTCTATCTTATGCTGACATAGGAAGTTTTTTTCCCTTAAAAGTCAGCATCTAGTTTTGAATCAGTGACAACTCAGGATCCTGGAACTAGGGTGTCTTTTTCACCAGTTGCCATGTCTATGCCCCAGTCCAAGCCACCAGAGTCTCTGGCCTGGGTTGTTTTCGAGACTTTCACTGCTGTCTCTGCTTCTGCGCTTGCCCCCTAGCAGCAAGACGGATCCTTCTCAAAACCTGACCAGGTTGTGGCACTCTGGTGTCTTCCCTACTTGCTTCTCTTAACATCCTTTTCAGCCTCTTGCTCAGCTGCTTGCCCTAGAGCTCACTCTGCTCTGGCTTCCCAAGCCCTGCCAAGCTCTGTGCTGCCTCAGGGCCTTTGCAGTTCCCCCCGGGAGCCTCTTGCTTTTGCTCAAATCGTATTTCCTTAGAAGGGCCTTCCTTGACCACCACCTGTGGCACTCTGGCCCCCTGCCCTGCTTTCTTTTCTTCATGGCGCCTGGTACATGCTGATCACGTTACGTGATAAATGCTTTGCCTGTGTTCCCCTTGAGCGTGAGCAGGCCCATGGGCATGGCCTCCCTCGGCTGTGCTTTCCACTGTATCCCAGCACCCTGCACACACAGGTCTTTCTGTTCATCCCCAAGCCTAGCACCTAGCACGGGCTGGCACATGGATAGGCTCAGCAAGTGTTTGCCGAACAAATGAAGAACCGAACTTCTCAGTCAGCAGAAAAAAAACCTCATCTGGAGGTTCCAGATGCCCTCTGTACGTGGTTATGCCCTTCACATATCTCTGTGCAGCAAGCACATCCTTGCTTAGGGTGCGGGCCATGGCTTCTGGGGCTGTGCTGTTTCCCCGGCCTGGGCCTGCGGCCCCTGAGGAGCACAGGGAATGGGGTGACTGTGCCGCTCGTACGTTCTAGAAGGTCTGATGGGCTTGGAATTCCTCTGGGCCAGGGAAAGGCCCAGGAGATGGGGAGCCCATGGGGTGAGGCTAGATGGGGAGATGGGGCCTGGATCTCCCACCTTGAATGGGTAATGCCTTCCATGCAACTTGGCTCCTGGGGACCTGCATGGGGTGAGAAAGTGAGTGACGCCAGTCCCTGGAGACTGGGTCCTGATATCAGTCCCTGGAACTGGGTCACAAGTCTTTCCTTTCACGTAAACAGTGGAGAGGTTCCTAATGAAGTAGCTGTTTTAACAAAAGCAACTCTGGGTGATATGTCAACCAATGCACGTGGCCATGTTCTAATACAACTTTGTGGAGACTGACATTTGAATTTCATATAATTTCCACATGTCATGAAATAGGCTTCTTTTGATTTTTCAACCATTTAAAAGTGTGAAAGCCATTCTTAGGTTGTATACAAACAGGCAGTCAGCGGACCAGAATTGGCCTGTGAGCCATAGTTTGCTGACCCCTTGTTCTAAGCCATCCTTTATCGTGCTAGAGTTATTCCCATAGCCTCATATTGGGATTCTTGCTTCCACCCTATTCCCCTACTGTCCAGAGGGGCCCTTTAAGGACTCAAGTCAGGTCATGTTTCTGCTCTGCCCAGAACTCTTTGTGGCTCTCACCTTATTTGAAGTAGAAGACAAAGCCCTCACCCTGTCTATGAAATCCTGCACGACTCCCACCACCCTGCCTTCACCTCCAACTCCTTCTTTGCCCCCTCCCTCTAGCCACACAGGCCTCTGCCCTGTTGCTTGAGCACCCCAAGCTTGCTGCACCCCTGGGCTTTTTTGCACAGGCCACTCCTCTGCCTGGATGTTCTCCCCAGGTTTCTGAACTGCTGTTTACTGCCTTCGAGCTTGGCTCAATGTCTCCTCAGGGAGGCCTTTCTTGACCACTTCATATAAAACTGCACCCCCCCGCCCCACTTCACCTGCCACTCCCTGTCCCCTTTTCCTAGGGCACATGTCATCTTCTAATATGTTGAACTATTTATTTGTCTCTGTTCCTTGACTAAAATGTCAGCTCCATGCAGACAGGGATTTCTGTCTCCTTCCACGGCTAAATCCCTAGAGCCCTTAATAGTGCCTGGCATGTAGTAGATGTTCAGTCTGTATGTGCAGTGAATGGACCAGACTGTTTCCTCATCTGCAAAGGGGTATTACTAGTAAAGGAGATAATTCACGTGGAGGATGTGCCTCTGTGTCTGGCATGTTGTGAGTGTGCGGGAGGTGTGTATAAGGCTGGCCCTGTGGATCTCAGACTGGCTGTTACACAAGCTGAGCTCCTGGGGGTGGACTAACCTGCCTGCTGCACTCGCGCTGGGAGTGCCGGGCTCTGGTGGGGGCATCGGCCTGGATGAGCTCCTCCTGCAGCTCTGGTCAGCCTGTGTCCACAGGGGTCAGTGTCTTTGGCCTCTTCCAGCTTTCTGATCCAATAGCTCCTTCCTGCCCAGAGATATAGAGGGAGACCACATGTCACTAACCTTGATCTGGCTAGGGGATGCAGGGGTATAGATGTGGGCCATCTCTTGGGGGTCTGGGGCCTGGGACAGCCTTGGGGAAAGAGCATTCAGTTCCTAAGGACCAAAATCAGATGAGATCCTGCCTCTGGAGCTTGTAGCTTGTGTACCATTGGGCTGGTAACTTCTGAGCCTCGGCCTCCTCCTCCGTAAAGTGGGGTAACTGACAATCTAAGAGGGTCAGCAGGAGGCGGTGGAGGTGGAGGCTGGGTCTTGGGTTTGGCTAAGGCCCCACTGGGAGGCTCCGGGAGAGCTGCATTAGTTGTGGTAAAGGTTTTCGGCTTTTTCCAAAGGGCAGGGGTCTGTTTGAGGAAGGCAGCCCAGGTTGAAGGTCCGCCTCTATCTGTCACCTGGGAGCTTTTGAAGTTATGGATACTGGGCCCCCATCAGAGATCCGGATTTCCTTGTCTCAGTTGTCCCACAGGCAGGCAAGGTTCAGGACCACTGGGTGGGGCTTCTGCACTGCTCCTCTTACAAACATCCAGATGGAGAACCCAAGGCCTAGGCAGGGAAGGTTTGTCTGGCTCTGGCCTCTGCAGCACTGTCTCTTGCTCAGTGTTGGCCCTCCTGTGGTGCTGCTATTCTGGGCCCATTGATGGCCTTAGCCTGCGACAGGAAAATGTGCAGGAAGTGTTAGGCCAGCTGCTGGGCCTGCTTGGGCCCCTTTGTGTGATGTCAGGAGGTGACAGGTCTTTTGCCCTCAGTATGGCCTGACTCTACTAGGGCCAAGGGAGGCTGAGGCCCGGGAGGAGGCTCAGCCCTCAGGCCCCCCTGCAGGGCATTCCCTGTGGAGGCGGCGTATTGTGCAGAATCTGGACCTTCCAAGACTAGCGTGCTGGAGTTGGCGTGTCGGCAAGGAGAATTGGATCCAGGATTTCCCTTCCCTTTTCTGTCCGCATTTAGTCCTGCTCTTTAGAGGGATGGCTGTTTCATTGTAGCGGGAGCAGGGGCTGTGGGCCCAAGCAGGCTGGGTTAGTGTTGGCTCTGGCACTTCCTGGCTGTTTGTGTTGGGCGAGGGCCCCCCCTCGTTTCTGAGCCCCAGTTATCTGAGACACCTCTCTGGGGTCACAGGCCCAAGTGAAGATAGGTGAGTTATGCAAGTGAAGGTCCTAGCACAGTCCTTGGCACGAGGTCAGCATCTGATACATATTACTCATGGTGGCACTTTCAAATGGAACAGGCACCCAGAGAGGTGCATGGGTTATGGGTGCCAGGCTCGAGACCCAGAGTCCTTGCTGTGTTGGTCCAGTGTCCCCTTCATCTTGGGTCTTCTGTGGTTGCAGGAACCAACCAGGGGGCACCTGAGCACCCGAAGAACGTCCTTTGAGTCTAGATGCTACCAGGCTGCATGGGGGCCCTGCCAGCTTCTCCTGACCCTGGGTCCCACAGCCCAGTGATACTGGCATTCAGACCCTGGCACCCTTCATCTGGCCAGTGGGCATAGGTGGTGGGAGCTGGCTGGGGACCTGGGAGTGGGTAGTCAGCCTCTGCCCTTCCCAGCCTGGGTGATGACATTCTGCTCCCACCACAACTACCGTGGGCACCTTGGAGAAACGGGGTCATGAGGCAAGGCCACTGGGGAAGGAGGTATTTCTGGCTGAGCAGGTGTGGCTTGTGTTGGCTTCCTGGCAGCGAGCCCAAGGTCTTCTCAGCTGCGCTGGCAGGAACAGTGTGACTGATATTTCTGGAAAGTGCGAAGGAAAGAGAGCCAGGCGTGCCGAGCTGCTGAGTCCGGGTGAGTGCACTCAGGCCTCTGCATTGGTGAAGCAGGTGAGCTGACCAGGTGCTGAGATGGGCCAGGCTGCCATCTTCTGGGTGTGGCAGCCCCTGTGTCCTGAGTGGGAGCTGTGCATGCCCTGGCTGGCTGGCTGAAGGACCTGCCTGCCAGGTCCTTTGTGTCTTTGCCTGGAATCCTAGGTTGCTCTGAGCAGGGTTTGCACCCATAGTAGGCCTCTTGTGTCCCAGCCTCGGAAGAAGATGTCGTCCATCAAGGTACACACTTCCCCACACGCCCCATGTAAGCACTAGCAGGGTGGTGCCAGGCTTCCCAGCACAAGGCAGCCCATTTGAAGGGCCCTTTCCTGCCAGGCAGTCCCTGGTGGGGTCCCAGAGAGCCCTCTAGAAGCAGGATGTGCTACTCTGTGCCATCTGTGCGTGGGGACCACTGTAGAGTGTACACTGGCTGAGGTGCAGCCCCAGAGACCTGTGTGTGATGGGGGTGTGGGGTTGGTCGTTTGCATGACCCGGGTGTGTCCTGCAGCCCTTGAAACTTAGCTTCCTTATCTGAAACAGATCTCCTGGCTTCTGCTCCCTCAGCCACCGTAAAGATGAAAGGAGGGGATGAGAAGATGTGGCTGGGAAGCTGCTGCAGTTCCAGGCTGTCTGTCCTCACCTGTCTCCATTGGGCAGGTCCCATCTTAGGACACACGGAAGTTCCAGGCGCAAATGTGGGAGGTGATGAGGGTGACCTGGAATCCAAGCTGACTCTTGCCTATGCCAGCCCCTCGCCTCACGCCCTGGATGAGGACTCCACCATGAGGCCACTGAGCCTGGTTTACAGATGGGAGAAGCCTGGAAAGCACTGGGCTGGCCGTGTTTGTAAAGAGGGGGAAACTGAGACTTGAGAGTGGCCTGGGCTCCTGGCACTGGTGCCTGGGTCCTGTGTGTTGTGTCTGCCTGGTGGCTTACATGGAGTGGAATAGCAGTTGCAAACTTGACTCTTCCTACCTGGGCTTAGGTGGTTCCTGACCTTCCTACCGCCCTCCTGCTCACTGCTTCTCCCTTATGGGGATCAGATAGAATCAGGTTTCCCCTTCCTCTTCACCCCCACATGCAAATCATCAGCAGATTCTTTTGCCTCTACCTTCATAGTCTGTTCAGAATTCTCCCTTCTCACCCCAATCCTCGCCTCTATCCTCGCCTCTACCCTGGTCTCCCAATTCCCAGGGGGCACCTGTGAACACTTGGGTCAAGTCACATCCCTTGCAGACCCTCCATGGCTCTCACTTCACCCAGTAAAAGCCAGAGTCCTCCCTGTGACCCACAAGGCCTGGCATGACCTGTCCCAGTCCCCTCCCTGTCTTCATATCCTCTGACTCCTTTGCTTACTCTATTCAGGCCACGTGGCCTCCTTTCTGCTCCACAAACATGCTAGGCACCGTCCAGCATTAAGGTCCTTGAACTTGCCATTCCTG
>NW_006441398.1:1359530-1375616 GCF_000325575.1 Pteropus alecto
TCCTGCTGCCGAACACTTTTCCCCAGATATGTGTGTGGTTTGTTCCTTCATTTTCTGCTGGCCTTTGCTCAGATGCCCCTCTCTGAGGGAAGCCTTCCCTGACCACTCTAAAATGGTCATCCTCCCCACTCCTTATGCCCCTTCTCTTTTTCTTCACACCTTTGGTGACAAAACATGCCCCTGCCCCTTGTTCCCTATCCCCCTGCACGTACAGACTGGAATTCAGGTCCCCTGGGGTTTTGTTCACGGCAGTGCCCAGGCATGGGAAGAAGGGGGGCAGGAATGAATGAATGTGGGGAAGTGGCTGGTCAGTGGCAGAGCTGGGGTTAGCGCTCCTTCTCTTGGTCCCATCTTGGCCCCATCCTGTACTGGAGTCGGGACCTTGAAACTGGAGCAATGCCGCTCGCTGCCTTTGCCCTTTTAGCGGGTGGGATGTAAGCTGGGGCCACAAGGGGGCAGCAGAGATGTGGCAGCCTTCTGCACAGTGGTGAATTGTAGTAGCGATGGCACCGCCCCAGCTCTCCCACCCACGTGTGTCTTGCTATTGTTAGGGTTCGGCTGACTGTCAGCAGCTGGATGAAGCATCTTTGCACCACCTCTCTGACCTTGGTGTCCTGTCGATGGGCCCCTTCATGGCCGTGGTCAGGATTTGGGGAGAAGGGGCCTGGCTCCCTGGGCATCTAGCAGTGCTATTTCACTAGTATTGGTCTATATTATATATATTCTTTATAAGATTTATTCTAGACTGGATATGTTTATGTACTTTTTTTTTTGGTGGTTATTATCTCTAAAATTTACAGTAACCCTAGGGGAGGTAGTCCCTTTGTAGATGAGGAAATAGAGGTTCAGAAGAGTAGCTTGTCTAGGGCCACACAGCCAGGAAATAGGTGAGTCCTTGGCCAGGTGCCTCACACAGGTTTACAGAGCACAGCTCTGTGCCAGGCTGTGTTCCAGGCCTTGGAAATGATTGACAGCCCGGTGGGAGGCAGGTGGTAAATGTCTGGGGATGGATATTTTAAGTTGATGGTCAGGAAGGGCCTCACTGAAAAGTTGTCTGAAGGCCAGAGGAGGTGAGGGAAGAGCCCTGTCGAGTCTGGGTAGAGTGTTCTAGGCAGTGGGAACAGCACATGCAAAGGCCCTAAGCCTCTCCTACAGTCGCAAAACTGCTCTCTGGTTTTCTTATTGCCAGACAGGGTCCATCCCTGGAGCGTTGCCTCCCTGACAGCTCTGGGCAGTGGTTCTAACTCAGAGCAGGTGCTCAGGAAACGGTGCCCCTCTTTCTGCTATTGCTACCTTGATCAGTAACATCTTTATTTCCATGAAGACTGTGAAGGCCACGGGGGCCCTGCCACTGGGCAGTGGCTCTGGGTACTTTCCCCTGGGCTAGGGAAGGCCACAGCATGGCCCCTGCCTCTCCTGCAGCGTGGGCTGTGGCCTTGCCCCTTGTCCTGGTCCTCCCCCGCCGCACCAACTTGTGCTGCAACGAGTTGCTGTTGCCTGGGCCCTGAGTGGGAGTTTGTCTGGGTGGAACTATCATTGCATGTGCCCTAGGCTAGGCTGGGGTGCCTGGTCTGTTCTTGTCGTCTGTCCCTTGTAGGCCACCAGGGCCACATTCCCTGCCTGCAGCCATTGGGGGACCTCAGGCCATTGATCCCCTCACAGGCCTCGCTTCATTCATCCATAGAGTAGAATGTGTTGCCCCCTCCCTGCCCCTTAGCCCGCCTTCTCCCCAGGGATGGGCCTGGGCCTGCGGCCTCCCCTTCTGTGCTCCGCAGCTATCTGCGCTGTCTGATCTCAGTCCTGGGCCTGCCCTCGGTCCCCACGCCAGGCTGCCTCAGGCCTGGGCAGGCATGTGGTGTGTGTGTGTGTGTGTGTGTGTGTGTGTGTGTGAAGCATAGGGCGTGGGAGGTGTGCTTGGGACACACACACACACACACACACACACATATTTTTTTTCCTCATGTCACGTTGGGTCCCCTCACATTTAGGCCCTCAGTCTGGGAGTGGGGTGGGGGTGGGGAACCTCTGTTGCTCTCTGCCTGTAGAGCTTTTTTTGATGGGTAATTGGGGCCTATTTGTTAGATGCCCGCCCCCGCCGCCTTTAAAATTTTTATTAGGATTCACATAACAAAATTAACCATTTAAAAGTGAATAGTTTAGTGGCATTTAGTACATTCACAGCCACCATGTAACCACCACCTCTATCTAGTTGCACAGCTTTCTATCACCCCAAAAGGAGACCAAGTCTCTATTAGTCGACACTCCCTGGGCAACTAACCACCAGCCTGCTTTCTGTCTCCCTGGATTATAAATATGTGACACTTTGTGTCTGGCTCCTTTCACCTAGCAAAACTTTTGTGTTTTTCCACCTAGCGTAACTTTTATTTAACTTTTTATTTTGGAGTAATTATAGAGGCTCAGAAAGCTGTACAAATAGTACAGAGAGATCCTGGGTCTCTCCCCGACCCCCTGGGCCTTTCAGACCTCTCTTGGGATGAAGATGGCTGCTGGGTCCCAGGATTTGGGGGCAGGAAATGGGAAGTGAGGACCGATCCTGCTGCGGTGGCCCTGAGCCGGGGCAGCCTCCGGCCTGGTGGGCCGGGCCCCTGGGTGCTGCCCCGAGGGCCGGGCTTACCTTTGTGAGGGTCAGCCGCTCCTCTTCCCCGGCCTGGGTGCAGTTTTGGGCACAGTACGGCTGCGGCTGGGAGTGCGGCCCTTCTCCTGGCTGCCTCCTCCTGCTGTCCAGCTACCTCTCCCGGCAGCCAGTTGGGGCCCCCGATGGGCTGTCCTCTCCTCCCAGGCCCTGGTGCGGTGCCCAGTTGTGGGGAGGGTAGGATTTCGGCCCTCCCCCAGCAGATGGCAGGCAGGGAGAGGGGCTGGTTGTATTTTAAGCTGTTGAGTGGTACGGAGGCCTGGTCTCTCTGGAGGCGCGGTGCTGCCTTCCTGTGACCACATGAGCTGCGAAGGCATGTGGGCACTGCCCGCTTGGGACGCGGCAACTATTAATATACCTACAGCCACGGGGCAGGCCCTGTGCCCGCCTGGGGCCCTGCTATTCTAGCCCTTTCTGGCACATTCTGAGTGTGCCCCTTCCCTCTCCTACGAGTCCTCTTGGTGGGCCCAGTGCTCCCTCTGGCTGGCCTTGTGGCTCAGGGGTTCACATGGCCTGGCAGAGCTCTCTCTAGTGCAGTGACAACAGGCAGCTTGGCCAGGACTTGGGTGCTGGGCTCTCTTCTACACTTCTCTCCATGACGAGGGTGGGCACCGCAGCCATCAGCTAGATCAGCAGAGGGACTGGGATCTGAACCCAGGCCCACACTCTTCCCTTCGTGGTAGCTCCACGGGACCCAAGGTTTTGGGGCACTGTGCATCTGTTGGGCACTACGCTGGCACTTCATGCACCTTGTCTCACGGGAGCCTCACCCACAAGGTACACCCTTCCTATCTGCCCATGGGCTGAGGCCCAGAGAGAAGTGACTGTGTGGCAGGGCTGGATTCAGTCCTGTGTTCCACCACCTTGTTTCCTGCCCTTCTCACTGTCATTAGAGGGTGTATTGGGGAGCCCCTTTGTTCAGAGTGGGCTACAGCTGCAGGGAACCCACCAGCAGGTGGGTGGCATGATTTTAGAGAGTCTGGCCTGGGCCCTGCCTGCAGTTTCGTGTCCTGCTCCTCTATCCCGTGCTGCCGCTGACTGAGGGCCCACCAGGGGTGAGAAGGGTCCTCAGCACCTGCCACCCAGTGACTGACTTGGGGTCAGACCCAGCCCTGCCTGCCATGGCCCCTGGGATCGGTGAGCCCGCAGGCCCTCACTGCAGCTCCTCCAGCAGTTCGCACCTCCACTGCTCTGACCTGTGTGCAGTGGGTCAGATCCCCCTGGGGCTCAGGGAGAATGAGCGTGCATGCGGGCTGTGTGCTCTGGACTTTGTGGGGCTCAGGGCCTGGACAAGGCTGTTGGGCCGACACTGCAGGAAGACTGTCTGCAAGGTGGCCTTGAACATGGCTTGGGTGGATCTAGTGAGAAATGTGTGGAAAGGGAGATCAGGGAGATGGAGCTGAGGCCTCATTAGCTTAGGCCTGGGAGCTTTCTGGAAACTTCCTGGTTTCCTGACCCTTTCCACACACAGAGAGAGTCTTTCTGCACCAATAACTCCGGAATCTGTCACCTCCCCGGGCACACAAATGCACAAGGGAAATAATCCGAGTGTCTCTTGCAGCTCAGAAGGGGAAATGGATGATCTGTCTTGTGGATTCTCAAAATAGCTGGGATTTCTTCAAGCCCAGTGAACTCTGCTGGCCTGAGCCCGGCGCCTGGGTGTGGGCTCCCCGCTGGCTTGTCACCCTCTGGGGATCTCCCTGTTCCCCAGTGCACTTTGGGGGCTGTGTTCACTGAAAGACTCACTTTTAGGGTAACCCAGTCCCAGGGTCGGCATGTAGACCTGTGCCATGGCTCATGGGGGCACTCAGCCTGGGCAGTTTTATATTTAGCTGGGCAAGGCTGTGGGGCCACTCGGGTTACATCTGCACAGAGGTGACAGTGCCAGGGCAGGCGTGGGCTCCTTTCCAGCACCGCGGCAGAATTTGATCGCGCAGCCTGGCCCAGAGCGTTGCGCGTGGGGAGGTTGGTGGTGGGGGCTGACGGCTGGCAGTTTGGGCTGCTGGCCGCACAGGCAGAGTGGGGCAGCATGGACCTGAGTATGAGCTTGGTGGCCCGGGAGGCCAGCCAGGGCCTTGGCCCTGGCCCCAGCTTTGGCCTCAATGGCTTCCCCCGGCCCGCACCCCCAAAGGTGGCCAAGAAACCTAAAAAGGCCGTTCTTTTCTTTGAGGTGGAGATTCTGGACGCGAAGACACGGGAGAAGCTGTGCTTCTTGGACAAGGTAGGGCCATGGCGCCAGCTGCACTGGGCCAGGGTGCTGGGCCCATGACCACATTCCTTCTGGAGTCTCCTGGTTCAGGGGGAGATGGGAGTGACCTTTCAACCTGTGTCCTGACTCCCCACCCCCTCCTTCTGGGGGGATGCTTGAGGGGTACAGTCCCTGGCCTGCCCCTGCCAGTCGGGGGTAGAGTGGCAGCCCTGGCCCCTGGGTGTGGCCAGGAGCAAGCCTCCTGGTACAGGAGGAGGTGGAGCTGTCTCAGTGGACCTTGCAGGGCTTCCGGGCCTGGGAAGAAGGTGGAGTTGAGACCTGTCCCCTGTGCAGGCAGGGCCGGGGGACGGGGCTTATTCTTTCTCGAAGGAGGTCTGGCCAGGACTGTGGGCCTTCACTCTGGCAGGGAGTCATGGGTGGGGGTAGGGGTGGAGAGGAGAGGCAGAGAAGTAGGCCCAGCTTCCTGTGCTCAAACTGGCCAGCTGGGAGCATCCTGGCTGCCTGGTAAAACTGGCCCTTAGGCCCACTGCTGTCCCCAGCCTGGCACGCCCTTGCTGTTCCTCTCCACCATATGGGCGGGGGCCTGGACCCCAATCTTTCCTGCTCCCATAGCAGCTACCCAGGCCCTTGTTCATCCCCCGTCACCAGCGGGGATCCTGCATCAGAGGTTGGGGCTCCCCGCCATGGGGCTGACTTCCCTGCGGCCTGTGCTTCCCTCAGGTGGAGCCCCATGCCACCATCGCCGAGATCAAGAATCTTTTCACTAAGAGCCGTAAGTCCAGGGCCCAGCCACACTGCCTTCTGCAGCCTGTTTGGGCCGGGGCCTCTGGGTGTGACGCCTCCTGGGAGCCTCTCCCCCTGGTGCCTGCAGCGGCGCCCCCGTGTGGCCATCGGCAGGAATACCATTGCTGGGCTTTAGGAAGGACAACATCCTGCTTCTGCTCATGTTCTTTAGGGCCGTGTCCTGGAGCCACATAGGCCACAGGGGCTTTGTTGGAGGCGGGAGGTGCTGTGGGGTCCCTGGGCCCTGCCAGGCTGTGCACTGTGACGCCCCGCTCTCCCCACAGATCCGCAGTGGTACCCTGCCCGCCAGTCCCTCCGTCTGGACCCTAGTGAGTACAGCCCTCCGCTCGCCATTCCCGGACACCCCAGTGGCAGTGGGGAGGGCCTGGGCAGCCCCTGAGCCCTGGCCTGCCTCTCCACAGAGGGCAAGTCCCTGAAGGATGAGGATATTCTGCAGAAGCTGCCTGTGGGTACCACGGCCACACTTTACTTCCGAGACCTGGGGGCCCAGATCAGCTGGGTGACGGTGAGTCCCAACCCTGCCCAGCCTCCTCACCCATCAGCTACGTTGGGATGACTCAACTGTCCCTGTACTCCCAGGTGTTCCTGACAGAGTACGCGGGGCCCCTTTTCATCTACCTGCTCTTCTACTTCCGGGTGCCCTTCATCTATGGCCACAAATATGACTTCACGTCCAGCCGGCACACGGTGGTGCAGTGAGTGGGCCGGGCTGGAGGGGATGGAGGGGTGTGGGGGGAAGGCCTGTGGACAGGCCTGCGCTGAACTGGCTCCCCCTACCCCAGCCTCGCTTGCATCTGCCACTCATTCCACTACATCAAGCGCCTTCTGGAGACACTCTTCGTGCATCGCTTCTCTCATGGCACCATGCCCTTGCGCAACATCTTCAAGGTGAGGCTCCTGCCTAGCGTCCCAGGCCCATCCACCCGGCCCCACCCCCTCTGACGCCCCTCACCCCACCCACCCAGGCCCCACCCTCCGCCCTGCCAGGCTCCATCCTAGCCCTGCTGCCTTTCAGAACTGCACCTACTACTGGGGCTTCGCTGCGTGGATGGCCTATTACATCAACCACCCTCTCTACACGCCCCCCAGTAAGTGGCTTTGGGGATCCTGCTTCCCCTGTGAGCCACCATCCCCTACTGGGTACCCCTCATGGGCCTCCCTTCTCTGCTTCCTTTTTAGCCTATGGAGCTCAGCAGGTTAAACTGGCACTTGCCATCTTTGTGGTAAGTGGTAAGCAGGCTGGATGGGCGATGGGGCGGAGAAAGTCTGGGGAGTTTTGGGTTCTGAGCTGACCCTGCTCTTGTGACAGATTTGTCAGCTGGGCAATTTCTCCATCCACATGGCCCTGCGGGACCTGCGGCCAGCAGGTGAGTGACATTATCTGGGCGGGGGTTGGGGGGGAGGGGCAGGCAGGCTGGGCCAGGAGGTCTCACTTGCCCTCCCCATCCTGTCATCAGGGTCCAAGACCAGGAAGATCCCCTACCCCACTAAGAACCCCTTCACATGGCTTTTCCTGCTGGTGTCCTGCCCCAACTACACCTATGAGGTGAGGGCATGCCCCGCTCCCCTCCTCTCTCCCTCCTGGGGCTTCAGGTTCCATTTGGAGGGTCCAGTCCTTAGTAGGGGGTTCCCTGGCTCAGCAGCTGCTTTTGCAGTTCAAACTTGGATCATCTGGAGCTGGAGAGACTATGGCCTCTGGGGGTTGGGAGGTGTTAAGGCTGGACTTCTGGGGGTTGGGGGCTGAGGGACAGTTTTGACATGTGTCCCCCCCCCTTGACTGAGGATCCCTCTAGCATTAGAGATTGGTTTCCACTCCCTGCTTGCAAAGTAAGGGTTGGGGGGAAGGTGGCCCACAGCATGGGTGAGGCTGCAGTAGAACAGCTGGCCTGCCCAGGCCTGCCTGCCCTCACCTCTGCCCACTGTTACAGGTGGGGTCCTGGATTGGCTTTGCCATCATGACACAGTGTCTCCCAGGTGAGCCTGCTCCCCTTCCCTCAGCTGGGCCCTGCCGTCCCAGGCCATGCTGCCCTCCCTGACCCCCTTCTCTGCCTTGCAGTGGCCCTCTTCTCCCTGGTGGGCTTCACCCAGATGACTATCTGGGCCAAGGGCAAGCACCGCAGCTACCTGAAGGAATTCCGAGACTACCCACCCCTGCGCATGCCCATCATCCCCTTCCTGCTCTGAGCTGCCCACCCCACTGGCTAGGCTCCGCCAGGCTTTCATCCCCCCACCCCTTGTCCTTTTGGGAGAGAAGTGAGGACCACTGCTCTTCAGCGCATGGAATAAAACCTGCCTGCATAGCCGGACTCAGACTTGTGTGTGTTCTTTTTTTTTGTGGGGGGGGGGGCTGCGGTTTGGGGACCAGCACACCACAGGAAGGACCAGGACTCAGGCTGAGGGTCTGGAGGCTTTTATTTCTCTACTGGTCCACAGGGTGGTGGGCGAGCCCACTACAGGGCCACCTCAGGGGCCACCTCACCGGGCCCCTGGCCTCTGGCCAGGTCTGCCTCCCTCTGCTCTCTCCGCTTCTTCCGCTGGAGCAGCCGCCGCTCCCGCTCATACTCCTTCATGCGCATCACGTAGCTGTGGGCAGAGCATGTTGCTGTCTGCTCAGGTGTGGCCCTCCCTCCCATAGCCCTGAGAAGCCAAGGGGGCTGGAACGTCTGTCCCAGAGCACTCTAGGGAGGCCTTGAGTCGGGGAGACCGGTGTGCCTGTGGTTTAAGTGTGGGGTCTGCCCCCAGCCTCCCTGGTGGATACCAGTGCACCCCCAGGCCTCCCACCTGAAACCATGGCTTGGCTACTCCTCCAGGTGGCCTCAAAGCTGCGTGCCCCACCCAGACTCTTCCCCCTGCCCCCTCTCAATAGGCCCCTTGAGAGCTCTCTTTCGATTAAGGTGGGGCCTGGCTAGAAACTTGAGTTAGTTCACCGTCCTTTGCCTCAGGAGCTGCTGGCTGGGGGTCAGGTGGGAATGGGGGGGAGGGTACAGGTGAGGGTGCAGCTCACTCAAGGTGCTCGCAGTAATCCCAGTCGTGCTGCTCATGCTTGCAGGCCAGGAAGTTGGGGAAGCTGTCACGCTTGCACTTGAGCAGTCGGATGAGGTAATGGGCACAGTAATCCCGCTGCTGGAGCACCAGCTGTGCGTCGTTCATTTCCTGCTGCGTGGCCACCATCTCTGTGGGGAGGGGAGCAGGCAGGGCTCAGCTCAGGCAGGCTTTTCCAAGTGTAACTGCTGGAGGCCCCCTGTCATTTCTTGACTCCAGGGAGACCCAGCAGGCCCACGCTGCAATCAGGAGCCACAGCTCAGGAGTGTCCCCCGTCGATGACATGGCAGCAGATGGCAGGGGATGATGGCCATCTTCTGACAGAGTGTCCTTTCCTAATTCACACAAAGGGAGCCTGGACACTGAAGCCCAGGTAGTAAGGGTCACCTCAGCATCCACGCTGGATCTTCGTCTCCCCATCTCCACCCCTGGGGTCACTCTCCAGACAGCCCCACCCTGCAGAGAAAACTTTTTTCCAGTGCTCCCCTCTGTGGGGCACAACCCGGTGGGCAGCCGGGCTACCAGGGTGACCTGGATCTCAGCTCTGCCTTCTTGTCAGGGAGTGGTCTCTTGGAGCTTCAGCTTCCTCCCCCTAATGACTAACAGTCCCCAGCTCCAGAGTCAACTGTGAGCGTTAAGGAGCTATACTATACATGTAAAGTGTTTAGTGCCTGCCGAACGGAGAGCTGAACTATCCCTTGGGCCTGGGCCCCACGGAACTGGCAGATCCGACCCTGGACCAAATCAACCTTCCGAAGGCCGAATGGGGCCCTTAGAAATTGTGGGCGCACACCCTGTGCTGGTGATCTCCCAGCTCACCTGTCATCTTCGCCCGCTGGCTTCTCTCCCCTCTGCTTCCTAGCCCTGTTTCTGTCTCCCTCAGGCTTAGGTCTTTATCTCCTGCCTCTGCAGCCCCTAGATCCCACCCCCTCCAGCCTCCACACTCCATCGAGCACTGCTCACACACGGCTCTCACCAGTGCGAGACCCCAGGAAAGCGAGCTTCCAACATTTTCCCCTGGCTCCCCCGACCCCCGCCGCACCTTCCCTGCATTTCTACCCATCTCTATGGCGCTGGCTTCCTGAGGTTCTTGCTGAGAGCCTTTGCTCAATTTAACCCATAGCTTCAATTCTCACCCAATAGGCTGATGAGCCCCAGGCCCCGGCTGGTTTCCATGGCAATGTGGCCCCATGAGCACCTGGTGCTCTGGCAATAACCAGTCAACAGTCAGGATTTATGGAGCACCTATTATGTGCTAGGTGTTGGGGATATGTGAGGGAACATAGTAGACAAGGATCTTACCTTTGGAGGGAAGACAGAACAAACAGAGATAGTGTCACAGAATGTTCATAATGCAAAGTATCGGAAAAATAAAGCAAAGGAGAGAGAGGCTGTGTTGGGTGGTGGGTCACAACTTTAGAATGAGGGGTCCCTTAGAAGGTGGCATCTGAAGGTGAGGGAGTGAGTCCCACAGACACCCGTGGAAAGAGCGTTCCCAGTAGCAGAACAAGTGCAAAGGCCTTGAGGTGAGAAGAGGCTTTGGGATGCGCCAGGGACTTTGGCTTGAGCACGTGGTCAGAGCAGGAGGGAGGCACGGGCTTGGTGGGGAGGTCAGGAGTTCTGTTTTGAGGGCTTGTTTGGAGGTTCTAGCAGGAAAGTGCAGCTACTTCTCTACCCTTGACCAAAGAACAGTCCTCTCCTCCATTGAGGAAGGTCATCCTCTTCGACTGAGTGCACAGCTTCCGGGGGGACGCACAGGGAGCGGTCAGGGAGGAAGGAGGCACCTGCCTAGCCAGCCAGATCAGCCGAATTAACCCTGGTGATCAATGGGGTGACATGTTACAGCCAGATCACCCTCAAATCCAGGAGCTGCTTTGGACCTGCTGAGTGCAAGATGCCCGTTAAGTGTGCAGAGATGCCAAGCAGGCAGTGGGTTCCATGAGTCTGGGGTTCAGGGTCAAGGCCCAGCTGGAGATAAAAACTTGGGAGCATTGGCACACAGAAGGCATTTGAAACCAGGAGACTAACAGAGACCCCCAGGGAGTGGGGAATGGACAGTGGAGACAGCCTGCGCCCTGAGGCTCCCCAACATTTAGGAGATGGGGAAGAATCAGTGAAGAAGCCCACAGTGAGGTGGGCCGGACTGCAGGGTCCTGGGAGCCAGGTGAGGAGGGGCTTCCAGGAAGTGGCAGGGATTAGCTGTGCCTGTTGCTGCAGCAGTGGGGTTAGAACTGAGAATGGACAAGGGAGCTCAGCGACAGTGTGTGAGTGAGAAACTTGACAAGAGCTTTTGCAGTGAACTGGGATGGCTGGAAGGGGAGGTGGGCCACGAGGGGATTTTAAAACAGTGAAAGCAACAGCGTATTTTATTCCCATGTTAATGGGAAAATCAATGTTGCAAGAGAGGGAGAATGGTTGGGGCAGCCCTTGGGTACGTGAGAGGATGGGATGGAGGGTACAAGGGGGTTTGTCTGGAGCAGGGTTGGATCATCCGAAGTAACAGGAGAGAAGGCGGAGTCCCAGGGATGCAGGGAGCCATGAGAGCTCTTTTGACAGCTTCTATTTTCTTAATGAGAGGATACAAAGTGACTAGCTTAAAGGGGGTGGGAAGGAGGTGCTGGAGCCTGAGAGAGAAGGTCTCGGGGAGGGAGTGAGAGAGGGAAGGGCCGGGGAATGTATGTAACAGGAAAGCTAGCAGCAGGAAGGGTCAACTGGGGAATCACAAAGGTTGAGTGTTTTTCTCTCATGACATTTAGCTATACAGGGACAGGAGCCAAGGAGAGCTGAGCTTAACTAGGGTTAAGCCAAGCGCGAGAGAAGAGCAGGGGGGTTGTATATACAAAACAGATTATGGGCAAAGCAGGGTGTGAGAGGCAATGGGAAGGATTAACATGCAAGGAGGTGGGTGGATGGATGGACTGCAGGTTCAGTCGGGGCTGAACTACCAGGAGTTGGGCCACTGGAGGAGGCCACCTCCCAATGTAGTCTCAAATCCAGACCTCTGCACACTCCAAGTCATCGCCCACCCAGCAGCCAGCACGAACTTTCTGACAAAACAAATCTGATCGTATTCCTCTACTGCTTACAAACACTGGTCCTCCCCTCTCCTTGGTCTCCGTGTGGTCAACTCTTATTCACCTAAGTTTCGCTTCCAGCCATCGCCTCCTGGAAGCCTGCCTTGATACTCCCAGGTGCCGTCCTCAAGATCTGCCTGGTGTCGCTGTCTCCCCCCAGCGCTGAGAATTCCCTTTAGTCAGTGCCTGCTGCATCGTGGTTCCCAGCCTGGGACCTGGCCCAGGACCGGCGCTCGATATGCTTGTGATATGACTACATAAAAAAAGCAACGTGCAGGACAGTATGTACGGCGCGAACCCCTTGTGTCTTCCTCTGCATACCTAAACATAGCAGTGGCAGAGGGACAATGAACACCTCCCTTCCGTCATGAACCCTCCCACAGCTCCCCACTGACTCGAGGACAAAGGCCAGCTCCGAGCGCCTCGTTAACTCTATATCGCCACTCACGGCCCCGAGTTTTTTACTCCAACCATGTCCTCTGCCCGCTATGTTTCCACACTCAGGCAGGGTCACACGAGTCCTCTGGCGTCCTCTCGGTCGAGGTCAGAGCGGAGCCCAACCCTGGGTACCCCGGGGTTACGGCGCCCGAGTGCCACTCCCGCCGGCCGCGCCTGCGCATTGGCCTCACCGCGCTCCTTGCGCCCTTGGAAGCCGTAGTCGGGCGGGAAGGTGGGCATCCGCAGAGGGTCTGGCTCCCCTGAGGAATCGCTTAGGTAGCGTCGGGCCAAGTGCGCCCCCATGGCTGCTGTCGCCGCAGCTTCCTGCAGCAGCCGAGGTCACCTAGCTCCTACTCGGAAGCACACCCCTTCGCCAGCCACAGCTTCCGGGCTGCGCAGCTGCCTCGAGGATCGTAGAGATGAACGACCTCAGAGGCCTTCGGAATTTCTGGCACCACCTGGTGGCGGGGCGGAGACATCAAGGCGCGGCGCGCCCCCGTGTGGGATCAGGTGAACATCAGTTGTGGGGATCTTCTTGGCTCTGGAAATCTCTGGGCACCCCTGATCTCCGGAGGGAAAAAATTTTTCATATCATATTTTTGAAAAATTGTTTTTCTTTGATAACCTTCTAATTTGTCTTAAAAAAAAAACACCGTGCTCCGTACCAATGATGTATTTAGTGAATATCGAAAGTTTAAATAGTTATTCAAAATAAATATTTTAATTAATTTAATTTAATTTAAATAAGCAAATAAAGTTACTTATAAATAAAACTATAAATCTTAGCGAATTTTTTTCGCAAAAAACAAGTTGCAATTCTAGTATCCCTCTAGTTGCCACTGTAAAGAATTGATATTACATTTCATACGTGTTGCATTAGGGGTAACTTATATACAGATTTAAGAGTATAACACATTGTTTAATACTGCATTAAATATGCAACTGTAATAAATGTGCTAATTTGTTACCGTTTCTGAAATTTTGCATTGGAACACAAAGAGAAGCCATTCAATGGGAGCTTGGCACTGTTGAGAAAGGGTACCTGATTATGCAGCAATAAATTTCATTAGACAAGGTGTTGTGGATTGAATTGTGTCCTGCCTGAAATGTATGTCAAACTCCGAACTCCTGGAACTCCTGAATGTGACTTTATTTGAAAATAAAGTCCTTGCTGATATAATCGAGTTAAGATGAGATCATACTGGATCAGGTAGGTCTTAATCCAATGACCGGTGTCCTTATAAGAAGAGAGAAAGTTGGACACAGACATGCACACAGGGAGGACACCATGTGAGATGAAGGCAGAAATTGGAGTGATGTGACCACAGGCCAAGGAAAGCCTAGGGTCACCAGAGGCTGGAGGAGGTGGGGAACAGAATCTCCCCTGGAGCCTTTGGAGGGAGCATGCTTCTGCTGACACTTTGGTTGCGGATTTCTGGCCTCCAGAACTGTGAGATAATAAATTCCTGTTGTGTTAAGCCATTCAATTTGTAGTTATTTGTTTTGGCAGCCCTAGGAAACGAATATACCACCTTTAGGTGGGCAATCCCAAAATCTGTCTCCAGATGTGTCCTGTCTCCTGAACTGCAGGTGTATGTCTGTGTCCAGCCATTGACCGGGCACCTCCAGGTGGGCTCTCATGCTTCACACGCTGTCTCAGTCCATTTGAGCTGCTACAACAAAATACTGCAGACCGGGTGGCTTATAAACAACAGAAACTTATCTCTCACAAGTCTGGAGGCTAGAAGTTCAAGATCAGGGTGCCAGCACAGTTGGGTTTTGGTGCGATCCCTCTTCCACATTTCAGATGGCTGACTCTTTGCCGTGTCCCCACGTGGAGAAGAGATGAGAAAGCTCCTCGGTGTCCCTTTTATAAGGGCACTCATCTCATCGCGAGGGCTTCACTCTCATGACCTAGTCACCTCCCAAAGACCTACCCCCTAATATCATCACATGGGGGGGGGGTAAAATTTCAACATATGATTTTTTTTGCGGGGAACATAACACCATTTTCCCAGGTGCTCAGGCCCCAAACCTGGGGATAATACTTTATGCTTGTCCTTCTCTCACTTCAGACAGCCAAATCACTGGCAAATGCCTTTGGCTTCACCATTGAAATCTATCAAGAACACGACCCTTCCCACTGCTTCCATGGCCACCAGCCTCATCCAAGGCAACGTAGAATGACTTGCAGAGCTCTCTCCTTGTTCTTGTCTTTCCTGACCGCTCTCTCTCAAAGTGCGCCCATCAAAAGAGAAATCAGATCATGTTATTCCTCTGCTAAAACCCTCCCATGGCTCCCCTTTTCATGTGGAGTAAAAGCTGGACACAGCCTAGAAGTGTCTGACTCAGGAGGTCTGGGTTGTTGGGTCCCAGACTCTGCATTTCTAACAAGTTCTCAGGTGATGGCAATGTTGCTGGTATAGGGATCAGTCTTGGGAGAATCGCTGAGCTAGATTTTCATGTGCCAAAATGGGGAAGTGGCTACAATATATTAAGTGGAAAAAGCAAGCTATAAAGACTAGACCAATGGTGATCGAGACTTCCTTTCCAGGGCTACCTGTGACCTGTCCCCAGGTCATGGCACGTCTTTGTGATTCTTGTGCCCTTTATGATTCCAGGGGGCAGCATTTACATTGTGGTCTTTGTAATGCAGGGCAGAACCTGCACAGCTGTACCAGGCAGCCCTGCCCTATTCTGGATGTCTCCCCTCCTTCTCCCTTTCTCTGTGCTTCAGCTGGGAGGAGACCCAGAGAGGCAAAATAAAGTCCCAGCTCACTCCCCTGTATGACCTTGGGAAGTGACTTCCCTTTTCAGGGAGATTCAGTTTATCCATCTATAAAATGAGATTAGTGACACCTAGTTGCCATCTAACCTGAGATCCATTTGACTCATTTATCTTGTTTACTGTCTTCTCTCCTCTGGAATGTAAGTTGGTGGGACAGGGGATTTTGTCTGTCTTGTTCATTGTTGTACTCCTGTATCTAGAATGGAGCCAGCACACAGTAGGTGCTTAATAAATACTTGTCAAATCAACCTGTGAATAAATGAAAAGGGTAGTTTGGAGGAGTCAGTTAGATGTGTTGACTGAAAAATAATATCGACTAAGTATTTTGTCACCAAAAGGATTTATTTGGGAATAAGAAAGGATTGTAACCCAGAGCACACAGACAAGGCAAGCCACATGCACACTCTGGTCTTTGTGCCAGGATGCAAGTTAATGGAAGGGGACGTTAGGACCATAGAGCTTTCCTATAGAGTTCTTCTTGCAGGATTCTCTCATATAGAGTTCTCGCAATTATACATAGCGCAAGAACTTCCATAAGCCCTAGCTTCTCCCATAGACCTTCCTGACTGATTATGCTTGCTTTAAGTTCCAGTTCACCTTTATCAGATGGTTAGTTGCATTAAAAGAGCTCACTGCCTAGCACCTAGTAGGCACCCAATATATGCTTGCTAATATTACTCTCATCCAGGTAGAACTCTCTAACTAGAAGGCCAATTCCAGAGGGGGCTCCCTCCTGGGTCCGCACGTCACTAGAGGCTGAAGGGGTCTAAGCCAGAATGACTTGGGGTGGGGGGTGGGATGTGGCCTATTCTGTCCTGAGGTCTTTGGACTCAGATGCTTTAGGCTAGCCTGTCCATACTGAGTTGGGGACCTGGAGGAGATGATGTTAGGGTGAGGGTGTTATTAGTCAGCCTGTGTGGGGGTGAGGAGGAAGGGGGTTGGGCCTCAGTTGCCTGTACCTCACAACTTTCCTGTTTTTTTTTTTTCTACAAACCATTTGACAAGGAGATCTTATTTTGTACTCCACCAGTGCTCGCCAGATTCCTTGGTTTACTGCCCACAGCTTCTTCCTTCCTCT
>NW_006441398.1:1375642-1377579 GCF_000325575.1 Pteropus alecto
TTTTTTCCATCCCCATCCTGGCCTGCCCCAGGCAGGGCCTGCATTAGCATTCTGTGAGCAGAACAGCCTCAGAGGCCCCAAGCGAGACTGGAGGCGGTGTCTGTGTTTTGCCATGGTCTGCTGGATGGGAGATCTGGGTAACTCAGTTCCGGGGGAGGAGGAAAAACAAGGGTAACCAGATAACCCCTGGGGGGATGACCTCCCGCCTGCCTGTGGGGCAGACAAGACTCTTGCCTCTAAGCTGGTCCAGGAACTGCTTTCTGCATTTGAAGGTGTCTAGCTGGCTGGTGATGGAGAGCCCAAGCCTCGGGGGTGGTTTTAGTCAGGGCTCAGTGGGCAGGATGGTCACTCATTCATTGCGCAAACATCCACTGGACACCTACTTTGTGCCAGGCAGTGGAGCTGAGCTTCTAATGGTGGAGAAGACAGGCAGTGGGCAAGATAAAAAGTGACATATATGGAAAGTCACGTGGTGATAAGATGGTGATAACTTTTAAGGAGAAGCATGATGAATGGAGTATATGAGAAGGGCTGGTTTGGGACTTTAGAAAGTCTCACAGAGAAGGGAACATTGTATCTAAGACTTCCTGTTTCTGGAACACACCAGGAACTTGCTGTCCTCAGGGCCTTTGCACAACCTGGAATGCTCTTCCTCCAGTTAGCCAAGGCTTCAACAGTCGGGTTTTTCCTGATCGCTTTCTTCTTTTTCTTTTTAATTGAGATATAACTGGCATATAACATTATATTAGCTTCAGGTGTACAGCATAATGATTTAATATTTGTATATCTTGTGAAATGATCACCACAATAGGTCTAGGTAGCATCTGTCACCATACATAGTTATGATTTTTTTTTCTTGTGATGGGAACTTTTAAGATCTACTCTTTGAAAACAGTATTTATTATTTCTGGGTATGGATTGGATATCCATTCTGGAATGCATGTAGAGGTGTGCTTAAGGACACATGTGAAAATCCATGTTTTTATGAGTGTTCCTTGTTCTGAATAGTGTTATTTTAGTGAGTGATGTGTAGACAGTTTTGAAATGCATGTAGAGAAGTGTCTAGCAACACATGTAAAAATGATTTCTAAGGGTATTACTTGAAAGAATAACAAAAAAATTTACTCTCTTAGCAACTTTCAAGTACACCTGATCATCTTCTTAAAAATAAGCATTTCCGTCTTAGCATTGCTTTATTTAACACCCCACTAGTCTGATGTGGTATGCTTTCGCTTTCATTCAATTAAAAATATTTTTCATTTTCGACTTCTTCTTTGACTCGTGGGTGTGCCTTAATTTTCAAATATTTTCAGAATTTCCAGTTATCATTCTGTGACTTCTAGTTTAATTTGATTCTGGTCTGAGAACATACTTTGTATGATTTCCATTCTGTGATCTTCCTTTTTATAACAAGGGATTTTTTTTTTTTTTTTTTTTGTGGTTCACCATTGTATCCCTAGTACCTAGCCCAGAACCTAACATATAGTAGGTGGTCAATACATATCTGTTGAATGGATGAATGGACCACTGAATCCCTTATCCTCATTGGACATATCAAGAAATCTTTGCTCAGAGATGTTGTTCTACTCCCCTGAGGTCACACAGCAAGAATGGGGCAGAGCCGGGATCAGATTGGGCCCATGGTCTTACCTTATACCCAGTTGATGGGGCTGAATTCCATTGCTAGCTCCTGAGTGCCTACTGTGTGCCAGAGGGATGGCCTTGGCCTTGTGGCCATCATTCCCACACAGTGAGACTATCCAATCATCACTGTAGTTGCCTTGCCCCAGGCCACCCACCTCAAAAGGCACCCTTGATAGGCAGAAATGCTATTGGTCTTCTTGGCTGGTGTACCCCACCCTTACTACTGTCTCTTCCCTCTCCCTCTTCCCTGACCCCTGTATCTACCTGGAGCCTGATGCTCCCCCTGTGTGTTC
>NW_006441398.1:1377594-1385707 GCF_000325575.1 Pteropus alecto
TCAGCAGGTGTTGGCTGGGCAGAAACCTCTTCCTTCTCAGACAAATTTCCACTTCCTCATATGTAGAATGGGACCAGCCCCATCATTCAGTGTAACAGGGGACATCCTGGCCCCTGGGCAAGCTTTTTCTGTAAAAGGAGGCTGGTCTGCTGCCCCCTCCCACCTTGGCTGGGGCTTGGGGCACTCCCCTCCCTCTGTCCTGGGGATGTTTTACCACTTGCGGAGACTGCAAATTGCTAACATTGAGCCTGTGAGGTGAGGAATAAATTCTGTTTTGTCGAAGCCACTCTTGTTCTGAATCTCTGTTACAGCAAACCAGCCTTATATTCTAATTTTTACATGAGCCAGATGGAAGTTCCTTGTTGTTTAAGCCAACTTGAGTGGCATTTCCTTTCACTGGTAGTGGAAAGCCCCTGAAAAGGGAAAGCAGAGCCTTGTCCTTTTGGGCATGTAATAATTTCCTACGATTACTATACCAACTTACCACAAATTTAGTGGCTTAAAACAAGAGTAATTAATTCTTTTATAATTCTGGAGACCGGAAGTTCAAATTGTTTCATGTGGTTTGAACCAAGGTGTCAGCAGGGCCACCTTCCCTCAGAGGATCTTGTGGGAGAATCTGTTTTCTTGCCTTTTCTAGAGCTGCCTTCCTTGGCTCATAGCCTCTTCCTGTGTCTTCAAGGGAGATCTGAGACTCAGAGACACACAGAGAGAAGGCCATGTGAAGACAGAGGCAGAGATTGGGGTCATACAGCTACAAGCCAAGGAATGCCAGGAACCCCCAGAAGCTAGAAGTAGAAGGAAGGATTCTCTTCATATCCTTCAGAGGGGACACGGCCCTGCTGACACATTGATTTCGGACTTCTTTTTTGTTTCAAGATAAATGATATATTAATGCAACATTTAAGAAAATTAAAAGAAATGAAAAAAATCTATGATGAACAAAATATCGAAAGTTTAAATCAAGACAGGCTGTTGTTTGCTTTTCTTCCAGTTTTATTGAGGTAAAATGGACAATCAAAAATAATGTGTTTTTAAGATGTATAATCCGATGACCCAATATACATGTATATTGTGAAATATTCACAACAACCAAGCCAACCAACATAACTATCACTCCATACAGTTATCATTTTCCTTTTTTTCTCTTTTGTGGTGGGAACACCCAAGATCTGCCCTTATAGCAAACTTCAAATACACAGTACAATACTGTCAATTCGTCACAATGCTTAATGAGTTCTCCAGAACTTATTCATCTTGCATAACTTGTACCCCTTGACCAACATCTCCCATTTCCCCCTTCCTCCGGCCCCTGGCAACCATCTCTCTGCGTCTACACTCTGCTTTTATAAGTTTGAGTATATGGAGGGCAAGGGTGGAAGCAGGTAGACCAAGGTAGAAGTTATTACTGTAATCCAGGTGAAAGGTGGTGACTCAGACTGGGGAGTGAGAAGAGCTCAGATGCTGGATATATTGTGAAGGTAAAGCCAACCAGTATTATTAATAGATTGGCCATAAGATAGGAAGACTCATAGGGCTGGAAGTGATTCCGATGTCCTGGGGGCTAGAATCATCTGGTGGTGTCTTCACTCATATGTCTGGCACTTGGGCTGAGCTGGGACTATTGGGTGGAGCACCTCCTTGTGACCTCCATGTGGCTTGAGATTTCTCACGACGTGGCAGCTGGGAGCATGGGTTCTGTCAGAGCCAGGTGGAAGCTGCATGGCAGATGTCACTTCTACCACATTTTATTGGTTATAAGAGACTCATTAAGGTCAGCTCAGATTCAGTGGGAGGAGAATTAAACTCTACACCTTAATTGAGTAGCAAGGCCATATTGCATAAGACCATGTGGGACATGAGATATGCTTACAGCCATCTTTTGAAAATTCAATTTGCCATAGCCATGAATGAGAGAGAAGGGAGGAGCCATAGATGATTCTAAGGCTGTTGGCGGTTCTTTTGAGAAACACAGGCAGGCTGCCCTCCTGGGCAGGGTTCTCCAAATGGCTTCAGTTTGGTTATTCCACCTTCACTTAGCTCACAGGAAACTCCCACATCCTTGCTGTACCAAAAGATGCAAACCACTCTTACTGCAGCCTTTTTTTCCATGTCCATCCTTTCACGTCATGCTGTTTTGGGTGTGAGTCAAAACCTCATCTTTTGGCTTCCCCGTGGGGTGGGCAGACCTCTCCCTCTCTCTTTAACTTTCACTTTTTAAATGCCCTCCAGGCAATGTCAAGCTAAGTGTGAAAAACCATCTTTGCAAGTTCTGTATATATGACTGTGGTAGCCTTCGAGATGGCCCCAATAATCCCTACATCTTGGTTACTTCCTTTGCAAGTTCTGTATATATGACTGTGGTAGATGGAGTCTTCGAGATGGCCCCAATAATCCCTACATCTTGGTTTTTGCTCACTTGTGTAGTCTCCATCCACGATGACTCAGAGCTGATCCATATGACAAATATAGTGTAATAGAGATCATACTTTGAGACTTGTGAGGATAGACCATAAAAGGCACTGTGGCTTCCACCTTGGCCTCCACTTTGTGTTGAGGAAACTCAATCAGCCCTTTGGAGAGGCTCTCATAGTAAAGAACAGTGGCCTTCCACCAAGAGTACAGCCCCAGTTCAGCCTTCAGATGACTGCAGCCCTGGCCAACATCCTGACTGCAAACATATAAGAGACTTTGAACCAGACCCACCCAGCTAAGCTGCTCTTACATTCCTGAACCACAGAAGCTATGAGATAATAAGTGCTTTTTGTTGTTTTAGATCGCTAAGCTTTGGGGTAATTTGTTGTATAGCCATAGCTAACTGATCCAGTGTCCTAGCACTTCACTGTGGAATGTGGGAGTACTTAAAACCTGTCACTTTAACATCTTGATACAAATGTGACCACCTCCAGGAGGCCATCCCAGATCATCTCTCTATATTAGCCCTTATCCTATCCCATTGCCCTGTTTTATTTTTTAAAAATAACACTTAGTTACTGTTGGAAGTTAAAAAATCTGTAGTATTTATTTCTACATTTCCTTACTGATTTATTGTCTCTCCTGTCTTGATGGAAAGTTCCATGCAGGAAGGATCTTATCCATCTTCTTCACCCAGGGCTTGGCACTCTATAGGAACTCAAATGCAGGGGCTGTTGTTACTGTTACTTCTATGCATAAATCAAAACTGGGGATAAAGATGTGTGTGTGTGTGTGTGTGTGTGTGTGTGTGTGTGTGTGTGGTCTGGGGGGGGGTTCCCCTTAAGATGGATTTGCATGTATGACTTTTAAAGAAAAAGGGAACTGAGAGGAGCCCCAGAAATTTGAGCAGGAAGGACAGTGGGCAGAAGCTTCAAGCTCTGTATGCACCTTCTCAGGCTCTTGTGTCTGCTGCAGCCATGCACACCCTGTTTACTGACTCTGCGTGGCAGGACCTGCCAGGTATGGCCCTGGCCGAGCTTGGGCTGGGGACCAGGGGTGATCAGGACCCAGGTTACAGTATTCCCACCCTGGGGCTGGAAACTGGGGCCTGAGGGACAGGGGAGGAAATGGGATGGACACTCACTTGCCTTTCCTCTGGAAGGGACCAGAGAGGAGAGGGATGATGATGATGATTACGAGAACATGGCACCATCCTACAAGGACCTTCCTCCCAAGCCAGGTAAGAGGACTTCTCAGAGGCCGGATAAAGAGATGTGTGGCTTGTGGGTTGGAGGGAGAATTAGGTCCTCAGGGGACATTAGCTGGGCTTTGTAGACACACGGTCAGCTTTGTGTGTACCCAGCTTGTGCCAGGCACCACGATGGTGGGAGTAGCCATGCCTTTGCCCTGCCCTTGAAGGTCTCTCAGTCTTCTGGGAAGTCCATTCTGGGCATGACCTCAGGTGAGCAGAACTGAGATGGAATAAACCAAGAGATTGGGGAAATCTTGAGGGAAATTGGTGAGAGGATTGGGGGTCAGAGGAGGAGACATTGGAGAAGAACATGAGGAATGAGTAGAAGTTTGTTAGGAAGAGAAGCCCAGAAGAGCACTGGTCAGTGCAAAGGCCCCAAGACATGAAAGCCAGTGTTTGTGAAACTGAGAGTGGATTATTGGCTCCCCACACCAACCTCTTATCATTCACACCCAAGGCTTGGATTTGTCTTTAGACTGAGAAGTAGGTATAAAAGTGGAGGTTTAGAAGTTTCCCTGATTTGGCTTGCCCTGAGGGCTGCCCGCACTGCCCTGGTGTCCTTCGACAGGGGCCATTCCATGTGGTGGGGGCTCCATAGCTCCCACTTCTGAGTCCAGACTGGGGCCAACTGGGAGGTTGCAGGGCTTTGTAGGGCTCAGGATGAGGTTGGAGGTGAACAAGGTTCTGCCATTTGATTGCCTGTCTCCAACTCCAATATGGTCCCAACATGATCCTCAAAGCCAGTTCCAAGGCCAAGCCCATCAGCATCTTTAGGGACACCACTTCCCTAAACTTGGCCCCCTCCCCATCTCTAAATGCAGCTATATCTCTATCCCCAGCTCCATTTCCAAATGCAATGCCATCATCATGCTCCAACACAATTCCAACCCAACCTCAACTTCTTCCCCTTTTCCAAACTCAAGTCCAACCCAGCTCAACTCCTCTATCCCCCGACACAGCTATAATCCCATTCTTCATCCCAACCACATCATGTATTACAGCCCTATTTACATATCCATTACTATTCTCAACCCATTTTCAACCCCATCCTCATCTCAATCCAAACCTTCATCCCAACCCTAACCTTGACTCCATCCCCATCCCTAAACTTGACTTTGTCTCTAACTTAGGGAGACCAACTGTCCCAGAGATGAAAGATTTCTTGGGATGTGGGAATTTCAGTTTTAAAATTGGGAAAGTCTTGGGTAATCCAGGATGATTGGTCATTGTATCTTATCCTGTCCCCATATTTAACCTCAATTTCATTCTCATGCCCAACTTCATTCTTAACCCCCTCCATTGCAATCTTAATGATCACTGACTTCAATCTCATTTACATCTTCAGACAAGCTCTAACTCTGAGCTTCTCTTCTCCAGGTTCAGTGGCTCCTCCAAGGCCTCCAAAACAAGGTGAGCTGGGCCTCGGGGTATAGGAGACCCAGGGCAGGCTTTGCCTTGCTTTCAGCCTGAGAAACCTTTCCTTCCTCCTCAGGAAAGAAGACAGAAAACCCCCGACGTCCTTGCAAGCCTCTAAAAATCACAGGTGAGAATCTAGGGCTGGGATCTTCCAGTTCACCTGACTGAAGCCTGCTCTGCATGACCATTATTTTTCTGACCCCCTTCAGGCCTGGACCTCACCCCTGTAAACTGTACATCTCAACAAGGTGAGCTGTGGGAAGACTCTTTAAGAAGCCTGAGAGGGGACACCTGGAAGTCCTTCCTCCAGTTTTCCAATTCTGACCAGAGAACAGCTCAGAGGGGATGGGAGGTTGATGATCTTGGGAGAGTCTTTCAGCAACTTCTGAATAAACATTTCTCCCCCTCCCTCTCAGGCATTTCTTTGGAGCATCCTCCATGCCAGCCATCCCAAGCCAGTAAGTAAGTCTTCCAGGTGTTCTCCTATCCGCTCATGGTGACCAGTGTATTTGAGTCAGACCTATAGCTCTGGAGCGAGACCCTAGGGCAGAGAAACACTTTCAGAAGCTACTCCTTCCTGAGTCTAGACCAGACTCCCAGGGACCCAGGGTGTCTGCCTGGTACTCTTTGGGCCCCACCTCCCTCTTGCATATAAGGGAAGGGAAACATTTTCTGCCCTAGAGTCAGGGCTCACAGGCTTCCTCAGATGGGCAGGAGCTGCTTGAAGGCAGAAGTCGATGCATCACAGATGTTAAGAACATCACAGATGTTAAGTCATGCATGACCGCTTGGTCCTTATGTGCAAAATAGGAATAACACATATCTATGTCATAAGAGTGAGGATCCAATAAGATAATAAGGCTGCTACAGGATGCTCGGCACACACTAAGTGCTCCATAAATGTCCTGGGCTTCTTTAGGGTTTGCTTTCTCCAACACCCTCTTGCTGACCCCATCTGGTGATACCGTCATGACCACAGACCTCTGTCCCCCTGCTTTTGGGGAAAGGCTCAAGGGTCCCTTCCTCATACTGAAGCACCAGTATTGACCTCTCTGTCCCCATTCTCATCCCCCAGCAACTCCAGTGCCCTGGCTCAGTCAGAAGTCCTGGGGTTCTGAGTGCTACCAGAAGGAGAGACTAATGTTTTCCCTGGTGGTGGTGTCACTGCTCTTGAGCTGCACTGGTTTGGCTGTGACCCTGATCAAGTGTGAGTAGGGTGAGGATGGGGCACGCAGAGAGACTGGGGATGGAGAACAAGAAGACTTGGGCTCAAACTGGACTCCTTCTCATAGACCAGAAAGTGGTAGAAGAACTGAGGATATTAACCTTCCAGCAGGTGGCGTGGCAAGCAAATGGTGAGTGTTTTTGACCATCCCTTTGTGTCATGCACTTTGAACATCAACATGATCCTCAAACCCAACACCAAGACTGTCCCCAACCTCATCTTTGCCAGGGCCTGTGCTAGTACCTGGGTGGGTGTGTTGGTAGGTAAGATGGTGAACACATCAGACACAGTTCCTGTCCCTGTGGAGCGTGTGTGTATGTGTGTGTGTGAGTGCGTGTGCATGCACGTGTATGTGTGTGTCTAGATCTCCACTGCCCAATATGATGATTTAGTCACAGTGCCTGTTGAGCGACTGAAATGCAGTTATTCTGAATTGAAATGTGCTGTAAGTCTAAAATACACACCAATTTCAAAGCCTTGCTACAAAAAAGAATGGAAAACATCTCAATAATATTGATAATTGTATTGATTACACGTTGAAATGATAATATTTTGGATGTGTTGGAATAAATAAAAATAGCATTCAAAGTAATTTTACCTGTTTCTTTTGACTTTAAAAAATATGGCTACTAGAAACTTTAAAATTACCTATGTAGTTCACATTTTGTTTTTGTTGGAGAGCACAGGCATTAACAGTCATTTACCAAATTATCACCCCATATGAATATAAAATTTCAAATTTCAATGAATAGCCCAAAGGAAGAGGAAGATGATTTTATAAACAAGTCTAACAAGGGGTCTTGACCTTATCTTTGGGAAGATTGTAGAGGGCTCCCCCAGGGAAACGGTGCTGCAGCTGAGTGAAGGAAGAGAGAGAATTAACCAGGTGAGGCACTGAGGGACTCTGGCATGTGCAAAGGGTCTCTGTGATAGGTGGTAACATCATTTAAGTACAAGGGAGGATGATGGTGTAGTTGGACAGGTGAGAGATGATAATGGCTTGGATAAGAATTGTGGCTATGGAGATGGACAGAAGTTGGTGAAGGAGAAAGCTTTAGGAAGTAAAATTGACCAGACTGGGGGATATATTGGGAATAGTGATGAGAAGAAAGAATGTCAAGGATAACATATATGTGTTATACATCTCTATATATCATCTCTCTCTCTATCTCTTATATTTCTGTCTTCTCTAATTGAAGGGCCATCTACTGGCGACCCTAGGAAGTGATAAAGAGGGCAAGTTTGTGTGGGAGGAATGCAAATACACACATTACTTGTAGAAGAGTCTTCTGGGCTGGCATGGTCTTCACCATTGATTGTGAAGTCTGAAAATTGTATTCCATGCTCCCTCATTCCATACCTTAGATCAAGCCACTCTTCCGCTCAACAACCATCAACAACTTCTCACTGCCCAGAAACCCTTGACCTGAACAGGACATAGGCCCTCATCTTACTTTGAGCTCAAACTCCTGTGAGGTTCCCTTGACCTCTACTGCATCAGCCTTCCCCAATATATTGCCTTTGTGCCTTTGCTTCCAAGGTCCCTGCTGTGCTTGCCCCTACCCCTCACGGTTACTGAATCACGGTCTTCCTTCAACACCCACCTCTTTCAGGAAGCCCACCATCCCCACTCTTCCCCAAGCCCCAGGGGTTAATCCCTCCTCTAAGCCACTCTAGGACTCCTTCTGGACACTAAGCATGTTGTTTTTGAGTTCTAGCTCTTGCTTCTCTCTGCTGTGTCTGCAGTCAGTGATGGGTGAGCGGGTAGATGGGGGTTTGGGTCTCTAACCTTCCAGCCCTTCCTG
>NW_006441398.1:1385766-1414268 GCF_000325575.1 Pteropus alecto
CAGTGACTGGCAGGGCTAGCTGGCCTGAAGAAGGACATTGACCGTATAAGAGCTGACACCAACCAGTCCCTGGTGGAACTTCGGGGCTTGTTAGGTGAGTGAGACTTGGGGAGCCTGTCTTGAGATGGGGGGCATGACAGCGACAGTACATTGCACAAATCCATGGGATCGATTCTCACTGCAGTCTATCTTGTTCCCAGACTGTACCAGGGTCACTTGCCCTGAGGGCTGGCTTCTATTTGAGGGCAAGTGTTACTACTTCTCCACAAGCACCAAGTCATGGGATGAAGCCCGGAAGTTCTGCCAGGAGAATTACTCTCACTTGGTCATCATCAGTAGCATTGCTGAGCAGGTGAGCTGTCTTCTCCAAGCCTCTAAGAACCATCAGGGCCAGGCTTCCCCTCTCCTAGATTATACTTGCTTCCCTGGCCTGGTTAGAAAGAAGTTGGAATTGCTTTTGAGCAACTAAGACTTTAAATAGCGAGCTTTTACTGACATACTATCATGCAGAGGTTTAAGAGGGTATGCTCTGTGTAAATTCAAATTCTGATTGTCTTTACTTATTCTCTGCGTGTCTCAGTTTTCTCTCTAACATGTAGATAATAATGGCTATCTCTTAGGTAACACTGCCTATTCTCCAGACTGTATTCAAACATCTTACATCTTACATGCATTCACATAATCCTCATAACAACCCTACAAATTTATGTGTGAATCAGAAAATGTTATGTTATGCTAAACTAACAGACAGTCCCCATAGCTCAATGGTAAAAGTGTATGGGGCAAATCACACTGACTCTTAAAGCTTCCACTTATGTGTACTCACAAAGCAAGTCACATGAACACTCCTATGCTTTAAGGTGGTAGGGAAATAGTTTCACCTGTGCATATCTAAAAGGAGAATTGGAATATTTGTAAATAATTTTATGACCCAATACTGCTACAGTTAGATAGTAATACCATTTGTACACAGCACATATTTGTATTTCACAGATGAGGAAACTGAGGCACAGTGCACTTTCAACTTGCCTGTGGTCGCCTAAAACTAGTAAGTGTCAGAGCCAAGATTTGAACCCAGGTGTTTGCATGGCTTATTTTTTCCAATTCTCTTAATTTTAGGGTATCTATGTTATTATTTTTAAAGTGAATTTCTTATAGACAGCATATGGTTGGGTCTTATTTTTTAAAAATTCAATCTGACAATCTCTAGCTTTTAATAGGTGTTTTAGACAATTTACATTTACTGTTATTATTGATTTTGTTGGATTTTATTATCAAGATTAATCAATCAATTAGTTATTTTATTATTATATTTTTATTAAAATAATAAAATTAATTTTATTATTATGGTTATTGTTTTATTTTTTCCTGTAGGTCCTCTCTTGTTTTTCATTCTTCTGTTTTATGGCATCATTGGTATGAATAGCTAATATAGAGGGATTTTGGGGGGATTGAATTAGATAATGTAGGTGAGGCAGGTATAAACTATACTCCTTAAATTCACGTACACAAGAAATATAACTTTGTTTGCTTTAAATAACTCATTTAATTCTTTTGAGCTTCTATTATACCAGGATGGTAGACATTTAATCTCAGCCAGTCAGGATCCTCCATTTTTCATCTGAATGGATAGCTTATGTGGGGTCAAGGTGGAGGAGACCACATGTCTGGCCCTCAATACCTTTACTACAAGGTGGTATCCACTGAAACATCCGCTGGGTCAATGATTCAGACAAGTTATTTAACCTCTATGTGTCTCAATTTTCCCACCTATAAAACGGGGATGATAACTGTTCTTACTTCAGTGGGTCATAATGAGGATCAAATGAGATAATCTCTGCAAAGTGCAAAGCTCACTTAATAATTTATTAACTCAACCGATATTTTCTGAGCACCCTTGTCTTTCTGATTCCCCGAAACCTCTCTGGGACAGGTCTCCTCTACTTCTTAGAGTTTCCAAACCCATCTGGGGTTTTGGCTATCACTTGGGATTAACTGGGGATGAATGTAGAGCCCCTCTCTCTGGTACCCATCATGTCTACATCTTCATAACTTCCATTTGCAATCTCTTCCCTATCTTTTAGAAAATCTCAGTCTTATAATAAGATTGGGTGAATGAGTTATGATTTGTATACAGTAAAATGCACGGATCCTAAATGTACATTCAGTGCATTTTGTCATGTGTGTACACTCATGTAACTGTGAACCCAGTCAAGGTATAGAATCACCACCCCAGGGAGTTCCCTTAGGGTCCTTCTCCACGCATCTCTTCACTCCCACCTCAGGCAACTGGTGGTGATCTGGTTTCTCTCACCATAGATTAGTTTGTCACCAGAGGAGTTGCTTTTAATCATAACATTTTCTTTCTTTTCTTTGGCTTAAGTCCTTTCTTTTCTCCCAAAGGCCTGGGCTTTTGAAAAACTAAGAAGCCACATTCCTCTCCTTTCTTTTCCCCTTCAAATTCTTTTTCTGAAGCAATGAATTCCTTTTCTACCTGGATGCAGATGAGGACTGCAGGATGGGGTGAAAGTACCAGGGAAAGCAAGACATCAGTTATTTATTTTTTTATACCTCGATATCTATCTATCTATCTATCTATCTATCTATCTATCTATCTATCTATCTATTTATTTGTATTTTTCAATTAGAGTTGGCAGTCAATATTAGTTTATATTTGCTTCAGGTATACCACATAATGTTAAGACATTCGTATAGTTTACAAAGTGATCCCCCCGATTAGTCTAGTTCCCATTTGGCAATATACATAGTTATTACAATATTATTGACTATATTCCCTATGCTGTGGTTTACATCCCCATGACTATTTTATAACTACCAATTTATATTTCTTAATCCCTTCACCTTTTCACCCAGTTTCCTGACCCCTCTCCCACCTGGCAATCAATAGTTTGTTCTCTGTATGGGTCTGTTTCCGTTTTGCTTGTTAGTTTATTTTGTTCTTTAAATTCCACATATAAGTGAAATCATATGGTATTTGTCTTTCTTTATCTGACTTATTTCACTTAGCATAATACCCTCTAGGTCCACCCATGTCATTGCAAATGGTAAAATTTCATTTTTTATGACTAAGTAATATTCCATTGTATATACGTACCACTTCTTTATCCAGTCATCTATTAATATGCACTTAGGTGGCTTCCATATCTTGGCTATTGTAAATAGGGTTTCAGTGAACATAGGGTTGCATATATCTTTTCAAATTAATATTTTGGTTTTCTTCAGATAATCTAGAAGTGAAATTGCTGGATCATAAGGTAGTTCTAGTTTTCATTTTTTGAAGAACCGTTTTCCAGAATGGCTGCACCAACTTTCAATCCCACCACCAGTGCATAAGGTTTCTCTTTCCTCCACATCTTCGCCAACACTTGTTTTTGATGTATCGATGGTGGCCATTCTGACACATGTGAGATGGTTTCTCATTGTGGTTTTAATTTGCATTTCTCTGATGATTAATGATATTGAGCATCTTTTCATATGTCTATTGGCCAACTGAATGTCTTCTTTGGAGAAATGCTTATTCAAGTCCTCTGCCCATTTTTTAAATTGGATTTTTTTTTTTTTGGTGTTGAGTTGTATGAGTTCTTTATAAGTTTTGTATATTAGCCCCCTATCAAATGTATCATTGGCAAATGTCTTCTCCCAAAAATGTCTTTTCGTTTTGTTGATGGTTTTCTTTGCTGTGCAAAACTGTTTTAGTTTGATGTAGTCCCATTTGTTTATTTTTTCTTCAGTTTACCTGGCCCAAGAAGATACATCAGAAAAAATACTACTAAGAGCAATGTCAGAGAGTTTACTGTCTGTTTTCTTCTAGGAGTTTTATGATTTCGGGTATTACGGTTAAGTCTTTAATCAATTTTGAGTTTATTCTTGTATATAGTATAAGAAGGTGGTCCAGATTCATTTTTTTTTTGCATATATCTGACCAGTTCTCCCAACACTATTTATTGAAGAGACTGTCTTTACTCCATTGCATGTTCTTTCCTCCTTCGCCATTGATTAAATAACCATATAGTCATGGGTTTATTAAGACATCAGTTATTATTATTAAAATATTTCTTAAATGTTATAATGTTAAATGCGAAGATGTCACAGTATTTACTGCATGCCGGACACTGTTTTGAGCGCTTTATATAGATATTAACTCATTTAATCCTCTCAACCCTATGAGGAGGTAGCTACTATTATCATCCCATTTTACAAATGAGAAAACTGAGGTGCAGAGAGGTTCACAGGTCATGTAAGAAAGTAACATGATTATTCCTACTGTACATGCTCAAGTGAGAAGGTGTTGATGCTGCTCTGGACACCATGGGGACTGAGATGGGTACTGGGGATGGCATTCACAAGCCCTAAATGTGTGGGACAGAGCAGAGAAAAGATCTTCATCCTGAGGGTTGTGTAGAAGAATTGATGGCTGAATGGAGTTTATACTTGCAGAACTTTGTGTCCAAGGCTCACCGCTCTCCACGGGTGCACTGGCTGGGGCTGAGTGACAGGGACCACGAAGGGGAATGGAAATGGCTGGATGGGTCACCCATCACTTTGAGGCAAGTATCCTGGGTTCTTGAGTTCTCTGCTCATTGTGGGTCCTTGTGCAGTCCAAGCCAGTTGATTCTCTAGAATCCCAGCCTGGGCAGGATAAGGGAGGCGCAGGGTGCTTTTTCTGTCATAGGGCTTCTGGTCCCTGTACCTCTTTAATTTTCCTTCATTGCAAAAATCAAAACCTTTTAGCACAACTGCTCAAATATATCAAGTCCATGGGCTAATGGTTGGGGGAAAAAAGAAAGATAGAGTGGCCACAGGACAAGAGGAAGATTTTAATTTGCCAAAAGGATGAGCATTATCTCAATTTTTTTTGCACTCTACATATATTAACCTACTTATTTAGTTGTAATAATTCTGTAAGGAAAGTACCATTTTCACCTCCATTTTAAAGATGAGGAAACTGAGGCACAGAAAGATTAAGCGAGCTGCCCAAGGTTAGACAGTTAGCAGGTGGCAGTACCAATTAACCTGGCTCCAAAGTCTATATTCTTAGCCATTATACTTTACTTTCTCAAAGAGCATATGTATTCATGTGTTAAATAAATATTAACAAATTGTCTCCCATACTGGTTATACCAATTTATTCTCTTACCATCTTGACTGTAGTTTTTTGGTGCACATGTTCATCAACCTTTTGGAACTTTGTTTGTTTAATTGTAGGTGAAAAATGGAATCCGTATGTAGCATTAATTTGCATTTCTCTTATAATGACTGAGGTTGGGTATTTTTTCATATGTTTAATAGCTATATGTATTAACTTTTATGTGAATTATCCATTCGTATCTTTTGTGTATTTTTTATAATGTGATTTTGGTCTTTTTCTTAATGATTTCTAGGAGTTCTTTATATATTAGAGATATTAGTGTTTTGTCTGAGGAATCTCATTTTTTATTAAAGATCCTTGGAAGGAGGCATAGCTCTGTAAATACAGATGGCATGATATGGCATGGCACTGTGAGTGCCCAGCTCAGATCCCTTCATGGGACTGGTGCAGCCATTCCCCAGCAGGGGACATTGGCTCCTAAAGGGTCACAGTTATGCTTTCTCCAGAGAGTTGTCCTCAGCTGAATGGAACTGCTCACCCAGGAGGTTACCCTATTCTCACTGGGGTCAGCCTATAGCTAATGACTGGCTAAGAGGAGTCTGGACACCTTATCTCAAGTTGGGATAACTGTGATGCTATTTACTCTCCAGAGCTCTCTGTGCGATCAGACTGAGGCTAGACTCAACTGAATCCACAACGTTGTTCACCTTCATCCCCTGCCCCATCCTGCTTCTCTCACTAACTCTCCCAAGAGCACCTTTAATAAATCCCATGCACCTGAATTGCCAAATCAAGATCTGCTTTAAGGGAACATGACCTAAGGCATTACAATACCTGGAAGGTCGGGAGAATTAGGGGTGTAAAGGAAGTATTATTTGGAAGAGGAGGCAGAAATTGACTAGATACAGGAAACTGATTAAGGAGGACAGAGATTATGGGGCTGACTTAGGACAAGCTAGTTGGGGTGAAGGGGGTGAAGCATCTTCAGGTAATTCTGAGAGGCTGAAGAAGTGAATCCTGAACCATGAAGATCTTCCTCCCAATATTCTTTTTAAAAAAATAATAGACTTTGCTTTTTTAATTTTACAGAATAATTGAGCTGAAGGTACAGAGTTTCCCACACAGTTTCCTCTGTTATTCACATCTTGCATTTGTGGGATGCATTTGTTATAATCGATGAACCAATATAGAGACATTATTATTACCTAAAGTCCATACTTTACCTTAGGGTTCCCTCCAAGCTTTGTACATCCTATGGGTTTTCAGAAATGCATGCTATCATGCATCCACCATTACAGTATTATGTAGCATAGTAGTTTCATTGCCCTGGAAAAATCCCCTGTGCTTCACCTATTCACCCCTCCCCATACCCACTTTTTCTTCTATCCAGCTTCTGGGATCCGGAGGAGCCCAATAACAATTATGATGAAGACTGTGCCAGCATGAACAGGGGTGGCTCCTGGAATGATCTGTCTTGCAACAAAGCTACATATTGGATTTGTGAGCGGAAATGTTCCTGTTGAACCCCAAGGATAAGGTTGGATGGAGATCTATATCCAATTGCCCCTTGGATCTCAGAGATGAGAACCTCTTGCCCTTCCATTGAAGGCCCTGCCTCTCCATGAACTGACTTGGATGCACCCAAGATGTAAGAAGCAGCCTGGATGTAGCAAGTTCTCTGGAGTGTAGGTCAGACCATCTCTAGGATGAGGACTTGAGATCTTGTTCAGTTGGATGGTGTCTTAGTCTGTTTAGGCTGCTATAACAGAATATCACAGACTAGGTGTCTTATGAACAGCAGAAATATATTTCTCAAAGTTCTGGAAGCCGGGGAAGTCCAAGATCAAGGTGCAGGAAAATTCAATGTTTGGTGAAGGCCCACCTCCTGGTTCATGGGCACTGTCTTTTTGCAGTGTCCTCACATGGTAGAAGGGATAAGGGAGGTCTCTGGGGTCCCTTTTATAAAGAAAGGCCCTAATCCCATTTATTGGGGCTCCACCTTCATGACCTAGTCACCTCCCAAAGTCCCTGCCTCTGAATGCCATCACCCTGGGGGTTAGGTTTCAACATACGAATTTTGGGCCACATGCACATTCAGTCTACAGCTCATGGTGAGCTGGATGTACACCAGGTCTTAGAGATGATCTCCCAGTTCTGGGGCTATGATCACCAGGTCCTTGATCATGGCTCTTCGGAGGTGATGCTAGCCTGGGGGGCTTTGTGTCTGGCATTGATTGAGCCAGAGCTGAAAATACTCTGGGGTTCTCTGGACCGTCATGCACTAGGGCTGGGCTCCCTTACTGCCCACCGACTGTGGACCAGATACTGCAAAGCGGGTAGAGCAAGATTATTATTGACAAGCAACTTTCTCAATGTCCCAGGTGAGGTTTAAGCAAGCTAGGTGGTAGATCAGACCTCTGCCAAGATTTGGCCCATGGAACTTCTAGAAAGGTAGACCAGCTGAAAGGCAAGACTCCCCCACCCAGGTCATATAACTTGGTCAGATTCTTAAGACAGCAATGGAAATATCTACCCAACTGAGCTGTTGGTGGTTTGTAAAGATCTTTGATGAAGTATTTCACTTTACTGCCAAGTGAATCTCCTTGGACTATTAGCTCTTGCAATGTTATAGCTTCTCAAAATGCCATTTCATTGTGTGGTCCTTGCCCACTGTGTTGGTTTGCTGGGACTGCCATAATAAAGTAGCAAGATTAGCTTAAACAACAGAAATGTATGTCTCACAGTTCCGGAGGCTGGAAGTTCAAAATCAAGGTGTTGCCATGGTTGGTTTCTGGTGAGACCTTTCCTGGCTTGTAGATGGCTGTTATCTTTCTGTGTCCTCACATGGTCTTCCCTCTGTGTGTGTCTGTGTCCTAATCACCTCTTCTTATAAGGACACCAGTCATAATGGAATAGGCCCACCCTAATGACTTCATTTTACCTTAATCACCTCTTTAAAGACCCTATCTCCAAATACAGTCATATTCTGAAGTACTGAGGTTAGGACCTCAACACATTAATTTTTGGGGGGAACACAATTGAGCCTGTAACAGGAGAGGTGCCCCCTCCTGGTCATTGTGACAACCAAAAACATACCCTAGATAGCTGGTACTACCCCTAGTTCGGCATACTCAATATGGCAATTCCTTCGGACAATCCCTAAATTGTATCCAAGGGTGAGTAGACATTCTCCAAATCAATTTGTTTGTTTGTTTATTTTCAAATCAATTTATTGATCAATGAATAACCATGATTAATAGCAGAATTATTCCTGTTTTGACAGAGCAGGTGATTAGGGAAAGGAAGCTCTGAGCAATGAGGGGGCATTGGTGAAGGTTGGTGTTCACGTCACTTCCTGTTCCTTCTATCCTTGTCTCCTGCCACCTACACACCTGCTCCTAACTCACCAGCACCAACGCTAGCCCCCATATACAGTCCATAGACTGCAGAGCGGGCGAGCGTCTTGTTCCAAGTCTTCCACCCACGGGACCATTGGTTCAAGCAACTGTTTATCTGGGGTCAGGGGAAGTTCCCATATCTCAGAAGAGGAAATTTCAGTTTCCCCCAGTATGTGGGTTGAGAAATGGGGAAGCAGGTGTATGTGGTCATGTCTCTGAGTCACGCTAGAGGGTGAATGGTGAAGCTGGCCCAAACCTATCCCTCTTTCGCATCTCTCAAGATTGTCTAGTTTCAAGTAGAGAGATAAACCTGAGGTCCCCTTTACCACTTTGGGTCCATGGGAGCAGAGGTCGAACATTCTTGGGGGGTAAAAATAACAAAGTCCATGGTTTTTCAAGGATGCATTGTGTGCTAGATAGATGCAGGAGCTCTTATTTAATCTCCACGATGACTCTGTGAGGTTGCAATAATGACTAACCCCATTTTATAGCTGGGAAAACTGAGGTCCAGAGAGGTGTCATGGTTTGTTCACTGTCATTTAGTGGATAAGTAGCAGAGCTGGTATTTGGACTCAGTCTGTTCCTCTGATGGTTGATATCTTTTTGTAGCACCTTCTGCCTTTGAGGGACTGTCTATAAACTTGAATTATTTCTGAGGACCCTGACTTTGTAGCTCTCATTTCAGCTGGCAATTATGGGAAAGGAACAGTGTGGTTTGGTGGAAGAAACATCTTGGGCTAAGATAAGAGACCAGGTGTCGAATTCTGGGTCTGCTAATAATACGTGTGGCTTTCCTGGAGCTATCACCATAATGCAGGCGAGAGATGATTGAGGACAAGAGAGCTAACTGTGAAAGTAGGAAGATGTATGGATCTATTTTTTTAGGGGGAGCGGTTTGAACCTTTAATGAGAAAAAAAATATTGAGCTCAAGAACACTATGTGTGGCATGTTACTGGGTTAAGAGTTGGGGATACACATGATAAAACTAATGAACAATATATAAACAAAACTACACACAGTCACAGAAAGAAAAACTGGTGCCTGGTCTTATTCCCTTCTCATTCTGCAACATGTTGGGGATCCTGTGCCTGATAGGGAACACATGTCCAGGTGCTGGACATTGCAGGGTGCCCTCCAATACAGCCACCTCCAGCAGCCCTTGGTGGATTTTCCTCAGAAATGTCTCATTTTGCTTATACCCTTGAATCAGCCCTTCAGGAACCTCAGCTGGATGCACAGTATCGGCCGCTTCCGGAAGCACTGCTCTTTCCATTTTGGGTATCCTATGCGCTGAAATCCAGGTTGAACTTCACAGGGCTGATGTAGACCTCGGTGGCTTGGAGGCTCAGGGAGAAGCCACGGGGCTCCACCCTTCTCACGTGTGAGCTCAGAGGTTGTGGATAAGCAGTTTCATGTCTCTACAATCTGGATCTATTTATTTTGAAGATTCAGCTAATGGGGTTTGTTTGATTGAGATGTGGGGTGTGTGAGAAACAGAAGAGTAAAGAATGACCCCCAGGTTTTCAGCTTAAGCAATAGGAAAGATGGAGTTATTGTCACCTAGAGATGGGGAAGGAAAAAAAATACTTACAAACAACACCTTGAAATTTAGGTGGTTCATGAACACTCTGGTCAAAATTCTTAGAACTTCTCTTGGGTCAAGGATGAAATCTTGTGTGTAGCAGATGCAGTCATGTCCTGTTTATATCCTTGATCCTCACATTTCAGTGACTCCTACTGTCAGCAGCTGCCAGAGTCTACCTGGTCTGGCACATGGCAGGTGAGAAGTGCCAGGGGGAAAATGCTTTCTGAAACAGCCCTTATGAAAGCCTGGACTTGGTAAATACACACCCCAGCTCCCTCACCCCTCAGGTGAGAAGAGTCTGAGATGTGTGTCCCATGAGATAGCCCCAGAGATCCCTGCTGAGATTAAGTTCCCATTGCCTACAGCAGTAGCCTGCTCCATAATTTATCTTTGAACACATCTTGTACTGACCGCCTTTCCCTCCCTAACTCACCCTGCTGGTGTTTTCTGGGATTACTTCCAAAATAAACTTCTTGCACTCATGTCCTTGTCTCAGAGTTTGCTATTGGTGGAACCCAAACTAAGACACTACAGGACAAGAGAAGATGAGCTTATGACATGGTTCTGGTTTGCTCGGGAGGGAGGAGTTCCTGGGATGTGGGACTTTCAGTGCCAACGCTAGGAAAGTCTGGGAAAACTCTGATGAGCTGACCACCCTTCCAGGAAAACAGTGTGGAATCAGGGAAGTCAAGAGAAGAGAAAGCCTCAAGGAGAAGGGATGATGCAGACATAGATCAGACCATCACATTGCACATCTTAAATATATGCAATTTTTATATGCTTTACCTCAATAAAGCTAGACAAAACCAAAAATACTTGGTTATAAAAAAAGAAAAAGGGAACAACAGAGTTAAATGTGACCGACCCAAAGAGACTGAGAAGCAGCCAGTGGACTTAGCACTGAGGAAACATTTGAGACATTGAGTGATTATTGAGCAAGTTGGAGGCAGAAGTCAGACTGCAGTGGATTGAGCAGTGAGGGGATGGGAGGAAGTCAGGACAGCAGAGTGTAAACAACTTTTTTAGAATTTTGTCTGTGAAGAGAAAGAGAGAGAATGCTTATTGCAGCAGTAAGAATTTTTTGGTTCTGAACATGTTTCCTTCTCTACTCTTACAAAATCTCCTATTATTCACATATTAGATCTCCTTGGGCTCCCAGACTGATTTTTTTTAATTCATGATTTTCATCTTTTGGCATTTTGTATTATGCTCTAAGATCTTCCTTTCATGGGCTCTTCTAATTTGGCTAATTTGACTTGACAGCAATCATTCTCTTCTTTAATTCATCCAGCAACATTTCTTTTCTTATTTATTTATTCATTCATTCATTCATTCATTCATTCATTTATTTAAGTTCCATAGATCTTTTCACTGTTGTACTTGAATTTCCTTACATTCTTTTTTCATTATTCTTGTTTGAAATTTTTGTTTGTCTACTCTAGAAGCATTATTTTGCTGGGTGCCCTTTATGTTGGACCATCTATTCTCTTTTTAGGGGCCTTTAGGGCCTCTCATGGGTGTCATTTTCCTTTGGGGCTCAAATCTGGGGGTTGAGAATTTTAAGAAGGGGCAGTTTCCTCTCCACCTCAGAGTGTCCAAGTGTACACTAGGCAGGGTGCAGAGGGGACTCTCTGCTTCCCAATTCCCTTGCTTCTTCCTAGACTCAGGAACAGGATTCCTCTTGAAGTTCTTGGGGGGCCAGAGGAATCAGACACACATTGATGGGAGTGATGCTGACCTTATCCCAGGAGGTCCATGGACCCCTGGGCCAGATTCTTCCTAGGATGGACTGTGTCTGATCTTCAGAGCCTTCTTCAGCTTATCTTGGGACTCTCCACCTACTGTGCAGGGGAGAACTTTAAACCCCAGATTTACAATTCATTTATCATGGGTCCCAGCAGACTTTTGGTTCAAGGAGCAGATATATTAGGGTATGGAGTGGAGGGGAATTGAGTTATGTACAGGTAGCCATTTTCCTGGAATCTTCTATTTCTCTTTCTTTAGCATAGGAGAAAGCAAACCGTAGGTTGGGGAGGGGTGTCAAATCCCACCTGCAGCCTTTTTTTTGAATGTCCAGTGAGTTTTTGTATTTCTAAAGGGACATACACATATTCCTTTACCCATATGCCATATATGTCATGTGTGTATCTATGAATTTATATCTATCTATCTATCTATCTATCTATCATCTATCATCTCTATCACTATATATGGCCCTCAAAACCTAAAATATTTATTATCTGGCCCTTTACAGAAAAAGTTTGCAGACCCAGCTTTAGCATATTTAAATGACACTGGAGAAGAGCCAGGAGAGAGAATGGAGAGAGGTTGAAGACTCTGGAGAGACAGGAGATAATCAGTGGAGAAAGATCTGCTAAAGAGACAGGAGGGGACAAGATTCAAAGCACAGAGGGAGGTTTAAAGGTTAGCTTTAAACAAGAGGAGGGACCCTTCTGCTGTTGTGGAAGAATGGAGAGGGAGACAATGGGCATTGATGAGGGAAGAAAGCAAGGATGGGTGTGGATGTAGGCATATTTGTAAGGGATGTCAGAAAATTGAGGGACTTTCCATTAGTTGGTGTTTAAAGTGATAAGAATTGAGGAAGTGAAAACAAGAACTCCCCATTGAGAAACTTGACTAGGAACAGGAAGAATAAGTTTCAGGTAGTGTGGAGGGTCTTATTTAGATCAGAAAGCATATATTTGTAATGGCTCCAAGCTGAGAGATTCTGGGATCTTACTGCTTTGATGGAGGAGTGGAGGACAAACATTGTCCACAAAGAAAGCTGCTTTGGGCTGTAAGTAACATCACCTGACCCAAAGTGGCTTAACAAATAGAGTTTATTTGTCTTACATAGGAAAAAGTACAAGGGTTGGTTCAGCAAATCAACAATATCATAAAAGCCCAGGTTATCTCCATCTTTCCACTCTTTCATCCTTAGTATTACAATGACATTTTCTCTCCAAGCATCATATTATTTATTACATGATAATAGCCCAAAATAGGAAGTCATGGGTAGGCTCTACTTAAATTTGTGTTTGTTTTTATCAAGGAAAAGACATATTTTTCAAGCAGGTTTCTTATATCTCATTAGTCAAAATTGGCCCAAATGCCTATCTTAAACCAATGTCTAGCATCTAAGTATAAGACCACTATGGTTGTTATAGAGTGTTTCTCTGCCTCAGCACTAATAACATTTGGAGATGAATAATTCTTTGCTCTGTATGTGTTGTCTGCCCTGTGCATTGCCGGGTGTTTAGCAGCATTCCTGGCCTTTACCACTTAGATGTCAGTACCATCTCTCCTTGCCCAAGTCATGACAACCAAAAATGTTCTCCAGACATTGACAAATGTCCCTGTGGGGGGAATCACCCCCAGCTGAGTAGCACTAGGTTTAGACCAATCTCAATTGACCCCCTGGATTCAGGCACATTACTGTCCCAAATCAGAAAACAATCAAGGTACTGTTAATAAGGAACATGTGATAGTGGCGATGGCTGCTGAGTAGACAATGAACAGTGCCTGCCATTTTTAGGTCAGTCCTGGATTTGAGTTTAGGCAGGTAGGTGTGGAATCAGAATGAGAAGGCAAAGGTGTTGAAAGTGTGGGAGAGAATCATATGACATAGCTGATCATGAGATCTAGCCCGGATAAAATAGGAGGTATAACTGTTGGTTTCAGGGAATGGACGAGTTTAAAGAGCAAATTCAGGATGATTGAGAGAAAGAACTTGAGGAAAGGTTTTGAAAGGGACCACCTCATTTACAAAAAGTAGTTGCAACTGTCATGATTTGGATAATCAGGGGCAAGCATTAATTGAACATGCCATAGTGAAGAGAAATCCAATTCAAGACACATTTATTGAGAGCCCATTATACAGAAGAAACATTTTAAGAAGTAAAGGTTAAACATCTCCAAGAATGATATGTGTTATGATTCTCCTTGTCCCCAGCTTAATTCTTCATGATGCCAACCAGATCCATGGGTATAATTTTCCACGTGGAGCTGAATGTTCTAATTTTAATATTTTCTCTTCACTTGTCCTGGAAAGACATCCCCACCCTGCCCCACCCCCCAAAAAGATGCTTAGATTAAAGGTAGATATAAGGATAAAACAAACAACAAAACAGAGAGAATGACGAGCAGGAGTGGGTTAAAGCCAGAGAGCTCCTTCCAGCAGGCAAGGAAGGCACGATCTCATAACATTTTGGAATCCTAGGACAGGTGTGGCCATTTTTAGCTTATAATGGGAGACATAAAAAATCAAGGAAGAATTTTTCTTTGAAAAATTTCTGGACATAGTATCTCACTTGAGAATTTCAGCCTCCTGGATCTTGGTTTTTGTCTATGAAAAAGGCTATATTCTAGGCTCCCTGAAGGTAGGGACTGTGTTGGCTTTTTGTATGTCCATTTCCTACCATAGTGTCTGATACATTGTAGAACTCAACTAATATTCTCTGTGCTCTCTACAAGTTACAACTTGGTTTAGAAGCCCTAAACTCCATAGGGGAACCAATACCTCCTGTGGCAGCCCATGAGGCTATGAGTTCCTGGCTCAGTTATGTGAGTCATTGTATGCAAGAAGTCCAAAGCCATGCCTTCCCTACTAATATTTATGGTTTCTTCACAGAACTCTCTATCCAGTCAAGCATGATTTTCCCCATAGACAATACTGCCTGGTTACACAACTGACCTTCCAATATTATTAAGTTTATAGGGGACAAAGCTAGAAAGTTAACTCAAGGCCACATTTGTCCATAGAAAGGGTATTGTTAGCTTTTTACTCATACTCTGTGCTTAGAAAAATAAAAGCTCAAGAGGTGTTTTTAAATTAAAGAAAATATATTTCTTAAAGGGTGCTAATGTGTTTTATATATATTAAAAGTATAAAAAATAAATATAATATATGCAAAATGTATTAGAACTCGTAATTTTTTTTTTAAATTTAGTACCACTAGTTTAGCTAAATGCAATTTAGAAAAGATGTAATAATAATAATAATAATAATAATAATAATGTTTCCTTATTCATTGTGAGAAAACAGTAGCTGCAGTGCTGGCAGCTTTGGGAATTATTTTGGATTATCTGGGAAACTTTTCAAAGGTCACAGCCAATGGTTAGCACCTACTACAATTTTACTCTTATCGAGAATAATTAAGCCTAGTATTAGTAAAGTTTTTTTCTAATCACTTAACATATCCAAGACTTTTTTTCCCCCGGTCATGTTTTCTTCTTGGACATTTTGGAAAAATTTTAAATGAAATTCCTTTACCTCTCTCTAATAGGGGACAGATGTTTCTTCAGTGACCTTAATATTTCCACTGTTAGAGAAAAATCACATATCATCTCAATAAATGTAGAAGATAATGTATCAAAAATTTCTCAACTTTGTTTAGCTTAAAAATAACATATTCTAAGGCTTTTTGGCTAGCAAATGTGGTGAGTATGCATGGGCAGCATAAAACTAAATGAGATTGGGAGAATTTTTATGTATTTTGAACTTTGAGCCTATTTTGCTCATATAGTGAATAGCTTCTTTTAAGAAAGTCCTCTTATTTCTCTATAAGAATAAGGGACAACTATGAAGAGGAGTTTCAGATAGTGCTAGAAGCTCATTCTCTGGTGCATTTAGCTTGAGTTAGCTCAAAAGAAGACAGACAAATACCAACAACCAAGTTCCAGAGAAGTTCCCTTTCTAACAGGACCATTTCCTTTCCCAGGAAGGTCCTATTATTCCATACATTCCTCCCCTATAATTATGTAGAGCAACTAGGGTGGAGTCCCTCTCCTTGATTCCTTTCTATGGTATCCACCAACTCCATTGGGCTCACATCGACCTTTCTATGAAATAGTGGGATTTCAGATGATGACCTCTCTGCTATGTCTATGATTGTAAGTCTCTTCCCAAAAGAGTCTATTCTAGATGGTAGTGGTGCTGGTGGTATGTTTTACCCACACTTCTTTGAATGACCAGAATATTTACCAAGTCAGTTTAAGCACTATTAGTAAGCTGGATCAGTAGTGAGCTGAGAATGAGGACTGCTAAGCAGGTAATCAGGAAAAGAGGTCTTCTCTTTACCTTCCAGGATGGGGAGCCCATATTAAGACAAGGAGAGCTCATACAACTTAACATCAAAAAACCAAACAATCCAATTGAAAAATGGGCAGAGGACCTGAATAGACATTTCTCCAAAGAGGACATACATGGCCAATAGACATATAAAAAAATGCTCAATGTCACTAATCATCATAGAAATACAAATTTCTATGTTTCAGAATGGCTATCATCAATAAATCAACAAACGAGTATTAGTGAGGATGTGGAAAGAAGGGAACCCTCGTGCACAGATGGTGGGATTGCAAATTGGTGCAGCTTCTATGGGAAACAGTATGGAGGGTCCTCAAAAAATTAAAAATAGAACTACCTTATGACCCAGCAATTCCATTTCTGGGTATTTATCTGAATAAATCTAAAACACTAATTTGAGAAGATATATGCACCTTAAGTTCACTGCAGTGCTATTTGCAATAGCAAGATACAGAAACAACCTGTGTGCCCATCAATAGATAACTAGATAAAGAAGAAGGGTACATATATACAACGGAACATTACTTCGCCATAAAAGGAATGAAATCTTGCCATCTGCAATGACATGGATGGACATAGAGGGTATTAGGCTAAGTGAAATAAGTCAGACAGAGAAAGACAAATACCATATGATTTTACTTATATGTAGAATGTAAAGAACAAAATAGACAAATAAAACAGAAACAGACTCATAGATACAGAGAACAAACTGGTGATTGCCAGATGGGAGGGGAGTTGGGGGCTGGGTAAAAAAGGAAAGGTATTAAGAAGTACAAATTTGTAGTTATAGTCATGGGAATGTGAAGTACAGTATAGGGAATATAGTCAATAATATTATAATAACTATGTATAGTGCCAGGTGTGTATTAGATATATTGGGGAATCACTTCGTAAATTATATAAACATCTAACCACTATGCTGTACACCTGAAACCAATATAAAATAATATTGAATGTCAGCTATAATTGAAAAAAGACAAAGAGAAGAAGTTTGGGTGTCAAGGGGTTAAATATTAGTCTTCTTACCTCACTGGATTTTGAATACGGGCCAAACCTGCTGGAAAGTGTATAAGACTCAGACTCAGATTTAGGTTTCATGATGTCTCCAAACCACTTTCGGACCTGGAACATCAAAGAAAATAAACAGATGGTTTTGTTAACATCGGAGAAGAGAAAAGCCTGAGTTGGGAAGAGGATAGTGACATTATGAAAAAAACTTTTCCTATAAAATGTGGTCTTATATACAATGGAATGTTATTCAGACTTAAAAAAGTAGTTGCAAAATAGTCATGGAGATGTAGAGTATAGCATGGGAAATATAGTCAGTAGTATAATAATTATGTATGGTGTCAGATGGGTACTGGATTTATTGGGGTTATCACTTCATAAGTTATATAAAAGTCTAATAATCACTGTGTTGTACACATGAAACCAATATAATATTATATATCAACTATAATTGAAAAAATAAAAATATAAAAATTAAAAAAAAATGGAAAGCACAAGAAAAAAAGGAATGAAATTCTGACCCATGCTACAATGTAGATGAAATCTTGAAGACATTATGCTGAGTGAAATAAGGCAGTCACAAAAGGACAAATTTAGTATGATTTCACATATATAAGATCCTTCTAATAGTTAAATAAATTGAGACAGAAAGTAGAAGAGTGGTTACCAGGGCTTGGCAGGGGAGAATGAGGTGTTATTGTTTAGTGGGTACAGGGTTTCAATTTCAAACGATGAAAAAGTTCTAGACGTGAGTGGTGGTGATGGTTGTACGACAATGTGAATGTACTTAATGCCAGTGAGCTGTACATTTAAGCACAGTTAAATGGTAGATTTTATGTTATGTATATTTTCCCATAATTATTTTTTTCATATTACAGAATATGTCTTTGTTGTAGAAAACTTATAAAATATGCACGTAATTCCTCAATCTAGTGAAAAATAACTGATGTTTTGGTGGTATCCTTCCATGTGTCTTGGCCTGGGATCCCCCAGAAGCAGACCCTGAGAGGGTTCAAGCATAAAGAGTTTACTTGAGGGGTGATCCCAGGAAACACCAGTAGATCAGTGGGAAAGTGAGATAGGGAAGGGAAGGCAGCCACTAAAAAGTGTATAATCCTTTCCACTGTGTTTCTGCTGTGGAAAACTGGGGCTTGGTACCATTGGGGAGCTCTGGGAGATAGCATAGCATACACCTCAGAGTCATTCCACCTCAAGGTCAAGGGATCTGGGCCATTTATCTACCATATCCCATCAGTCATTGGTTGATGGCTGCTGTTAAGGGCCGTTACTCTCTGTAACTACCAGCTTGTCCTGTGCATGGACCAGGCATGTCCTGTGGGCAGTAATAAAGCACAGAGTCACAGGTGTTTGCAATAAGCAACACTGGGCATGTAGAGATGAATGCTAAAGAGATATGAAGGGGCCATCAACAGTATCTGCTACACCAAGGTTTTCAGCCTTGGCACTATAGACATCTTGGGTTGGATCATCCTTTGTGGTGAGCCTGTCCCATCCACTGTAGGATATTTAACATCCCTGGCCTCTACCCACTAGATGCCAGTAACACCTCTCCTTGCTCCCAGTCATGACAATCAAAAATGTCCCTAGACTAAACATGCCTGCTGGGAGGATCTTTTGAGAACCACTGTATGTTGCCATATACACCCATACCCACCCATAGACAAATATATAGCAAAAACAAACAATAAATGTTTATATACATTATGTAAACAAAATGGAACCCTTCTGGAGCAATGTTTTTAACTTGCTTTTTCACTAATATATTTTGAATATCCTCCCAGTCCTAAAATATTCTTGTGTCTGGACAAAAAATAACATTTGAATGTTCCAAGCCTATGCTCATCTTTTGCTCTCTGGGGAGTATCTGATCTGTCAGCTTAGTTCCTTCATTTTCCTCACCCACCAAGGATATGTTCTTCCTTTCTTAGTTTTGTTCTTTGGGAACCTGGATGCAGAGTAAATAAAAAAAAAAAAAGAGGAAGGGAAGAAGGTAGGCAGGGAGGGAGAGAAAGAAGGATGAAGGGAAAGGGGGAGAGAGAGACAGAGAGAGAATGGTGGAAGGAGGAGGAGGAGCAGGAGAATAGCACTACTACTAGGAAAGAAAGTGCATCTGTCAGGACATGTTTTGCTGCAGTAACAAACAATCTCAAAATCTTAGTGGCTGAACTCAGAAAAGGGATACCATGAAATATGTGTCTTCTTCATGGTATTTGAGAAGTATAAATTAAGACCTTGAGTGATTTTGTGTTTCTTCTGGTTGCTAGACTATGTTTATTTGGCCATCGTACCTCCTGACCTGGACCGTGTGGATGCCAGCTTCACTTGAGTTTCTGCCTTTTGTGGCATTAAATTTCATAATTGCATAGTATCCTGTTCTATAGATGTAGTATAATTTAACTAAATCTAGGTAGAAATATGTCAACATAGTTTGCTAGTATACATTAGGGTCTTATGGTGCCCAGGGTTCAATTCTAGAGATAGCATGCAGTCCAAATTATCCCTGAGTGCCTCTTAGTAAGTCACCATCTTAGAGGCTTATCTCAATAAGCCCTAAGAGTCAGTGCTTCCTGAGCATCGGACATACACCACTGTTTCCTTTGTTCAGCTGCAGACACATGAATTGGCTCGTATTTAGTAGCCATACTGAATATAAAATATATATCTTGAAAAACTGGAAGCTAGCACTATGCGGTGCCTCAGGAACTGGGATGAACTGAGGGAAGAGTACAATAAGTCTTTTGCATTGTGCTCACTCAGGTGCATGCAGCCACTGAGAAGAGTTGCCTACAATTTTCTTTGACTATACATGTAAGTGACAGTGGCTTATATAGAGATAGTTGAATGGATGGATATAAGGATGGATGTGAGGATAGATGATGTGATAAAGCAAGTACAGCACAATGTTAATCTAGGTGATTGGTGTACCACAGGTCTTCAAATAATATTTTGTTCATTGTTTTGTTGTAACGTTGATGAGATGCTGTGAGAACTTACCTCTTGTTTACATCAATTAGCCTAATGTAAAATTGGTTTCATTCTCCATCATTTTGCTTAAAGTTGCCGACCTTATCAACATGTTGAGGACTTACTACATATGTGTTCACTGCATAATTCTTTGAACATTTTTGTATGCTTGAAAATATTCACAGTAAAAAGTTGGGAAAATTAGCTTATTATGTAATATTATTGTAGATACATAATATCATTGTGCTATTGATAATTATAATGGGTTGACAGACATTAAAACATGTTAGTATGGAGACTATACTACCACAGAGAATTGTGTGTTTAAGCAGTGTGGGAGATTGTATTATTGATCTCAATTATTCATTCTTCTATTGTAGTATTATATCTTGTCTTAGCCTCATGATAGGTGGAGGGGTCTTCTCTTTTGACTTCGGGCTTGGATATGTGACTTTGTTGTCCAATGGGATATCAGCAGAGGTGCTGCAAACAGAATTGCAAGGCTTGCAATGGCCTGGCCCAGTATGGCTTGCCTTCTTGTGATTTTGCCATTGTAATGAGAAGAACTTATGTTAGGGAATGTTGGGGAACTGCTTCCCTTTCTTCTAAGCCTCAGGAGGAATCACAAAAAGCATACATGAATATGATCTGCATTCTAGAGCCAAGCCAATCCAAGCTGAGCCCAGCCAGGATCAGCTGAACTCCAACCAACCTGCAGACTCAAGAATGAGAAAAGTAAATATTCGTGTTTAAGCCACTGAGATTTTTGATATTGTTTGTTATACAGCAATAGCTGACTATTACAAATGGGAACTCTGAAAACTCTGAAAAAAAGTATATTTTCTTAATGTAGTAATTATTTACTTTCTGAAAGCCATTAATGAATTGATGTATCTTACAATCAATAGCATCTCAATGTAGAGAAAATATAGGTGGTATTTACACACTGCTCACAAGCTCATATGAAAATTTAGAGAATATTGATTTAAATGTTTATTAAACTACATATCTGCAAATTTTTCTTAACTTTAAAACAATAAAGAAAGGGGTCAATGTTTACCTGATGGCTGAAGAGGCAGTAGACTAGGAAAATAAAGAAGCCCTGAAGGCTATTGATGATAGTGAAGAGGTAAGCCATGATCCGGGCAGCTGGGCCCACTTGCAAGATGCCCAGACACCACGTGCAGCCCAGGATGAAGAGCTGAGCTGTCGCTTTGAGTGTCAGCATCCTGAGGGGAGTAAAATAAAAAATGTATAAAAGATAATAATGGGCATGGACACCCTCATAGTGCAGTTGTTAATGGTGAGGATTCTGGAGCTAGACTGCCTCGGTTTAAATCCAAGGCATCACTGATTGACTGTCTGTATGACACTGGGCAAGTCACTTTGCCTTTCTGTAACTTGGGTCCCTCATCTTGTAATAGCCCTATTTCATAGTGCTGATGCAAAGATTAAATGAGACTACATAAGTAAAGTATCTGGGACAATATGTAGAACAAAATCAGTACCATATATACATAAAGCATTTCCAAACTAGGTGCTCTTTATCTCTTTCTCTCTGTATATTTTTTATAGATGGGGGAGGTCATCTAATTTGTTATTTAAGCAGGGAGGCTTTTGAGATTAAAAGAGTGCTATTAATAATTACAATGGGTTGACAGATATAAATTGGGACTGTCTCAGGCAAACTGAGACTTAAGGACGCTATACACACACACACACACACACACACACACACACACACACACATATGTGTATATATATCCCTAATTTTGAACTATAATATTTTATGTTGTAAAAGCTGGTTGAGGAAAAATTTGTGTAGTGTGATGTTATTGTATGTATGTCTGTGTGTTCTACAGAAATGCACAGAAAAAGGGCTAGAGAAAATCTCGTATATATCATAGCATACTTATCCTAAAGTTAGTTAATTCTGGCTTTTTTGGGAAGTGGAAGTATCAGGAAAAGGGGGGCAGTTATCCATTTTTACTTCTCACTTTACATATTTTGAAAAATTTTGAAAAAAATTTAACATGTCATTTTTGTGATTAAAAGGAAAACAAATTATGTGTTCCAATTGGAGCTGCAAAATAAAAAAATGTTCATAATCCCCAATTTTTTGAAATAGTATTCTACAAAATATATCTTAATCTAAATCCTTCCTGAACCCATTACACACAATTCTTAGATAGATGTTTAAGTTTGTTGTAATTAGCCTAATTGGTCTCTACAGGTTGGAGGAAACCCAGTTTTGTTAGGGGCATACTTCAGAAGTGCAACTTTTAGAGTTTCTGTAGAATTTAAGCTTTCAGTAACTGATGAATTAGCAAACCTAAGTTGGTTATTTTTGATAAAAAGAGTACTCCTGTGTGCATCTTGTGTTGTGTGGCAGAAAGTACTGTTTTTTTTTTTTTCATTCTCTTCCTCTTCTTTTTAGGATTAGATCCCTTCCCTCTTTGAGTTTTTTCAAGGACACATGGCTACCCAGTTAGAGACTATATTTCACAGCCTTCCTTGCAGCTTGATGTCACCATTTGACTAAGACAATGGGATATGAGCTAATGTGGATATGAGCAACTCCGATGTTACCTCTTTCCCATGGATGGGAAACTGACAGAGAACATTCTAGGGGGTGGTGGAGAAACAAAATAGAACCTGAGTCCCTGGATCACTTTGTGGAACAGACCTTCCCTACTAGCCCTGGACTGCTCACCTCTGGACTGTGACATGAGAGTAACATAAATTTCTATTTCACTCTTTTTTTTGGGAGATCTTTTTGTTTCATCAGCTTAGCCTCTACTTTAGCTAATACAGCTTCTATTAATTATGACACTGAGAGATAACAGTGGCCTTGCTAGTCTCTGAAGACTGATTGTAGGGTATGTGTGTGCGGTTATGTAGGAGGGACAAGAAGTGGGTGAGCAAAGGAAGAGGGGGCCAGAAATACTATTCGCTCCATCTTACCTTATATTCTGGATGGTTGACACTTCACTGTTGAGGGAGGAGAGTTTCCTTTTCAAAATCCAAAAGACCAAGAGAAAAAATACTAAATTTACCTGCAGGAATGACACAGTTCAGGCAGAATGAAAGTTAAAATAATGTACTGTCTTTGTTATAAGTTGCAAACAACTTGGGATTGAATTGGTAGCAGGTAGAAAAATCAAACCACACAACAGAGAAAATGCATGCCCCTTGTACTATCTTGCACCCATTACTTCTGGTGCTTCTTCAATTAGGAACACTGGAGCCATATACTCACTTACACTAATAATGGCACAGACAGGGCCAAGGAAACTCCAGATAAATCCTTGTTTCAGGTGGAGCCAGCAGCTGGGAACAATGGGAAAAAGGAAACAAAGAAATATCAGAGAAAGCACATGAAACGAACATGAAGTGACACCTTTTCCTAACAGAGAAGTTTTCCAACATCTGAAGTTGTCAGTTGAGGACAATGAAGGCTTTGATTGTTTACTATCAAAGCACAGTCCTGTTGAATTTTCACACCAGCATCGTGAGGGCTGGACGATGGGGATAATTGTTATCTTCACTTTGCTAATGAGAGGACTGAGACTTGAAAACTCCAAAATATGGGAAGGATAAAGCTGGTACCTAACTATGAAACTCCTTCCTTCCAGAACCGTCCATGTTCTTACTGCCATCTTTCCCTGCTTCACTGGGAAAGGTTAGAGCTATTACACTCAAGGGAAAAGCAGATTGCATTTGCTGTGGATATCTCAATCACAATCATTAACACTGCCCCCCAAAACTGTCCATTGGCACAGAGTGACAGCCAAGCTTACCGATCAGGCGTTCCATAAAGGTGAGGCCTGGATCCTGCGGAAATGGCCACGATCACAGCCGGGACTCCATAGCCGACTGGAAACATGAGCCACTTTATGAGTCTATTCGTGCTGGAGTAGTTGACCACTCTCAGGTTGCGTGCAGTGAGGAAAAGGTGCAGGCCCTCCAGCAGCATCCAAGTGAAGGAAGCCAGGTAGAGGTAGTGTAAGGCACCTGCGATGATGGCGCACAGCACCTGGGAGAGGAGTAAGAGTCACTAGGGAAGATTGTTAGGACGGAGAGTGGCCCTAGGACCTCTCTTTTACACTGGCACTGAGTTTAGAGCACCTGGCATTAGACCAAGGTCATCAAAAGTATAGGTGCTTAGTAATCAATGCCAGCATTGCCCACCTTGGCACCACCTCCTCCAACCTCCCCCAGAAACTGAGGCCATTTTATTAAGGTGTCCAATGCAGCATGGCTTCATGGATTCAGCATCCCCTGGGCAGGGAAAGGGGTCCTTTGGGACAGTGTCAGTACCTTGATCTCAGTTCTGTCGACAGCTGTGAGGAAGAGCAGGTGGGCCAGGAAGAGGCAGAGAGAGAGCTGCAGGTGGATTGAGGTGCTGGTGTTCTGGATGGCTTTGCACAGCAGGAAGGTGAGGGCTGCCAGGAAGAGGCACAGCAGAGAAAGGCTCAGTCCCACGTAGGTCATCACAGCCAGGATGGGATCCTCCTCCTGGGACCCAGCAAAGAGGAGATCAGTCACACTTTCCTACTCTGGGATTATGGTTTCCCCCTCTGGAATAGGGCATCCCAAACACAGGCATGAAGCTGGATGACGGAGAGTGTGAGAGGTGTCTGTCAGACTAAGTCTTTTCTTTTTAGCTTCATTGAGGTATACCTAATTTACAAAATATTGTACATATTGAGTGCATACATTTTGATGAGTTTGGAGATAGGCATATATCTGTGATACCAGCCCCACAATCAAGGTAAAAAACAACCAGTACCTCCAAAAGACTTCTTGCAACCTCTCACTTTTTAAAATTTAAATGTGATAAGAACACAACATGAGATCTGCCGTTTTAATAAGTTATTGAGTGTACAACTCTTTGTTGTTAACTATATGCTCTTGTCGTATAGCAGAATTCAGGCTGAAATGAATGGGTACTCCAGACTCAGTCTTGCACCCAAAGAGACGCAGGAAGTCCTATGCAGCAGAGGCTATTAATGTCTTCAAACTTACCCGTACCTGCCCTTTGGCTGCTTTCTGTGAACCCCAGTGACCTTGCCTAATGGCATTTCCTCTGCCATGAAAGTATGCTTGCATATGCCAGAGCAAGTCACAAGTGCCAGGATGTTAGTGCCCCTGGAAGCTTCCTTTAAATAATAACAGTTGGCACCCAATGGAATTGAGCCTATGGGGGTAACTTTCTCTTTAATGCATCCTTTCCTGGCTGCCTTCTCTTCCTCGTCTCACTTCCCTACTGTACTACTGATGTGTCCTGGCTCAGCTTCCAGAGGAGCTACTTGTTTTCAAATTCTTGTCTCAGGATTTGCTGAGACACCCTGTCTAATTCAGCTCTTGGAAACTCATTTCATTAAAGACTGGAGCCAGGGATCTGGTGAGCCATGCAGACTTAGCCAGACTCACTAACAGGAAGTGATAGTCACCATCCCTTAGAATTGTATGGAGATTTTCACTCTTTTCAACATTACTTTATAGAACTTTTTAATCTTTTGTTTTTTTTTAACCTTAAAAATTATGAAATATAACACACATACAGAAAAAAGCATAAAAGTCAACATATCATATGATTAATAACTTTTAAATGAACACTCTAGTCATAAACTAGTCTGTGGATTCTATCCCAGAAGCTCTTCCCAATTGCAAACCATCTTCTCTCTGAGAAGTAGCTATGATCCTTTTATGATGAGCAATTTTTGCTTTTCTTTGTAGTTTTACCACCTATGTGTACAAAATCCTGATAATACAGTTTAGTTGTGTCGTTTTTCAACTTTATATAGATGGAACAATACTCTGCTCTACAGAGTCACTTGGAAACCGATGATAACAGAAGCCCCACCATCTTGTAGCCGCACCATCTGGAGTATGTTGCTTCCTCATCACCCTTTAAGGTCCCACATTGTCTACGCTTCATCCCAGAAAGGTAGCACTGCTTTTAATAGCCCTCAATAGAAAACAACCTAGATACCCATTAACTGTAGAATGGATAAGCACATTGTAGTATAGTCATGCAATGGAATATTCTACATCATTGAATATAAATGAACTAAGGCTATGCCCCACTTGTTGAATTTCATAAATATAATGATGAATGAAAGAAGTATTTTATGTTTTTAACCTATTTTGGCTGCCTTATGTAATAGGAGAGGTCAGAGATTTCCACCAAATATTGTTCTAGGGGTACTGCTTCCATCTCTGAGAAGAGGGGAGGGATGCAGGACTTCCTGTGTGCTGTCTCCCAGCCTATATCATCAGCAAGTCCCCCAACCCCACCTCTAGGATACATGTCCAGTCTGACCTTCTCCTACCACCTCTACTGCTGTCATCTGGGCCATTATATCTCTGTGAGTCCACTCTTGACCACTGTCCATTTTTGACCTGAGAGACAGAGGGATCTTCTAATGACATAAATATGCCTCATCCCTGGTAGATATATTCCATTGCCTTCCCATTGCAATTTGAATGAAATCCAAATTTCTGACCATGCCATTCAACATCTGGCACATTTCTTCTGCTTCCATCTCTCCAACCTTGTTTCCTTCCAACTCCCTCTCATTCACTCTGTTCCAGCCATGCTTTTTTTTTTTTGAACATATCGAATTTGTCTTGTGTTCAGGGTCTTTACACATACATGTGTCTTTTCTTTGGATGCTCTTTCTGAGATCTTTTTCTACTGACTTTTTTTTTTTCATTGAGGTAAAATCTAAATACTATAAAGCTCACCATTTTACAGTGGACAGCTCAGTGGTGTTTTGTACATTCACAATGTTGTGCAACCACCACCTCTATCTAGTTACAAAACATTTTCATCACCCCAAAATAAAACCCCAGGGTCATTATGCAGCTACCCTCCATTCCTTCCTTCCCCCAGCCCCTGAAACCACCAATTTGCTTTTTGTCTCTATGGATTTGCCTTTTTTCTGGACATTTCATATAAGTGAAATCATACACTTGTGCATCCTTCTGCATCTGGCTTCCTTCACTCAGCATCATATTCATCCATGTTGTAGCACTGCTGACTCTCACCATTCAGATTTCAGCTTGAATATTAACCCTCCTGTGACCACTCTGTCTAAAGCGGCGTGCCTCTATGGTCACTCCAGTCCCTTGCGCATTTTAACTTTTTTACAGCATTTATCACCACCTAAGAAGGGCTCAAAAAAGATTAGCTGGAGGAATTAAATGTTTAACATCATACCTGGCTGGTGAAGGCCAAGAGGACTGCAAAACTGGACAGATGGGTGCATCTGCATGTAGTATGACTCTTGTTCACTTGTATCGGGAAACAACCATCCGTGGACCAGTGGCCACCTTCCTCTGTGCTTTTCCAGAAGACACAGAAGGCCTTTTTGCTCAGGGGCTTCGTCTGAAAATAGAATGGGCTCATCGTATTCTGCTCAGGAGGGACAACTCTCAGTCACTCTAGCCAGAGTGGTGAATGAGGAGAATCACGGCTTAGAAATGACTCATGTGATTTCTATTTTAAGTGAAGAGGATGGCCACCAGGGTACCTGTCTCCATAGTCTCAGCTCTATTGGAATTTCACAAAACGTGAAACAAGGTCATCAATCTCTGTGGGAGCCAGAATTTTACAAGGTGTCATTGGTTTTAGAACTTTGTCCCCTGCCGTGGGAGTCAGACAAAAAAAGAGTATAAGGCTCCCACAAAGTTTTCTCCCAAATATTCTCTAAGCCATACCCTTCATACCAACTCTGTTCCCGACGACAACATAATAATTGCTCATGCAATAAGAGAGGGTAGCGAGGAAAAAACATCACCAGGAAAGAGAGCATAAGATTAGCTTTTAACCTCTTCTCTTTATGCCTCAGGCCTCTAGAGCAATACTTCATGGAGTCAAGGAGATGAGCAAGATGTTCTCTTGTTTGAAACCTATATCTTCTTTGATAATCCACTGGCCCATTCCCAGATTTCTTGCTTAAACCCCGCTGCCCCATGCCATACATCAAAAATTCCACACCCAGATTTTATGCATCAGATAGAAAAACCTATGTTTTTAGATTTTTAATCTAAAAATTTAATTATTAGATGAAATTCATTTTTCCAGCTTTATTGAGACATAATTGACATATAACACTGTGAGTTTAAGGTATACAATGTAATGATATGTTATATGCCAATATTGTGAAATAATAACCACAATAAGATTAGTTAACATCCATTACCTCACATAGCTACAATTTTTATTTTGTGGTGAGAACTTTTAAAATCTACTCTCTTAGCGACTTTCAAATATACAATACAGTGATTGTTAACTAGAATCCCTGTGCTTTACATTA
>NW_006441398.1:1414324-1426797 GCF_000325575.1 Pteropus alecto
TGGTCACCTTCACCTGTTTCTCTCACCTCCGGCCCCTGGCAACCACCAATCTATTCTGTTTCTATGAGTTTGGCTTTTTTAGAGTCCACACATGAGTGAGATCATACAGTATTTGTCTTTCTCTGTCTGACTTATGTCACTTGGAATAATGACCTCAAGGTTCATTCATGTTGTCACAAACAGTAAGTCTTCCTTCAATACTTATTGTCTTAACAGAGCTGAAAGGGAAGAGAACAAATTAATTTTACTGCATCTATGTCTGGCTAGTGCCCCTCCTACCTTTAAGAGTTTAGGCAGCCAAGTGGGTACTAGATTTATTTGGGAGAATTACTTCGAGGAAAAATAAAAAAGAATTTGGGCATAGAATGGGAAAAGGCAATGGATTAAATAAGCTTTTTTTTTCTGATTAAGTTATGTAGTCTTTACAGTTAATACCAAGCTTCTGTGCAGAAATGAATATTATGTCTTACTTCCAATTTCATAGATGTAGGAGGTACCTGCAACTAAAATAATTCCACACACTAGAATAATGCTGCCCAAGAGAAATAGCATGTAAGTCACTTATGTAATTTGAAATTTTCTACCAACCACATTAAAAAGGGTAGAGAAGCAGGTCAAATTAATTTTAAAGATAGATTTTATTTAACTCATTATATTCGAAGTAGTGTTTTTTAATATGCCATTATAAATCAATATATGTAATCAAGGTAAAAATTATTAAGGAGATATTTTACTTTACATTCTTTTTTCTTACTAAGTTTTTGGAATCTGGAAATACTAAGTCTTAGAAATACTAAGTCTTTGAAATCTCAATCTTGACCCATCACATTTTATTTTAATTAATTATTTTAATGAACGCAATAAATAGAAATTTTATTCAAGATTTTGTAGAATGTTGGGGAAAAGGGTTAATATTGCAAAGCAAATTACAAACAATTACGATTAAAAAAACTCCTATGATTTAAAAAAAAATCTCTTCTAAGGTTCTACTATTTCCCCAAAGTTCCCCTTAATTTTTCACTTCATTTTAATCTCTCCTCTGCTACTCTCTCTCAGCTCTACTTCTCCATTGCCCATCCACCATTTCTTTTTTTCTCTACAGCAATTTTTCTCGCTCTTGGCATCTTTAATATGCATACTCATGCCCACTCTATCAACCACGCTTTGAAGAACTAGTATTTTAAAACTCAAAAATGGTAATAAGTGGACTCAGTGCTGACACATCTTATCAACCTTTAGTCTGAGTATGACACCATCCTCAACGATCAGGAAGTGGAACTCACCATCCCTTACTGTGTTTGCTTCTTTCTTATCTCTTTCTTATCTCATCCTTTCTTCCTATTTTTTAACTTCTGCATTCAATCATCATTACCCATTTCTTTCATATTCCTTTCATAGGAGAACTTGTGCCACTTGTGGCTAGAGGCTTTACTGAGATGACCCTTGACCATAATGGCAAATGAAGAAGTGAAAAGGTGAAGGATTACTCACAACTTCTTCCCCCTTTCACGGGCTGTTCCTTGTCCCTTCCCCCATCTAAACTCTGATAAATAGAAACAGTTCCTGTTACAAGCTAACTATTCATTAGCTGGATACCGGGAGAGAACAGGGATCCAAGGTTTAGGATAGTCTGGATGATAAATGCCAAAAACAAAGTTCCTGTTTTCAAGGACCATCCAAAATGGTGAGATCAACCACATTTTAAATGCTTTTTAACTACAGGTGGCTCCTGGCAACCATATGGGGCAGAGCAGGCCCAGAACCACTGATTGGGGAGGCTTTGGAAACTGTTCTATCTCTGTGAAACCCAAGCAAACTCAAATTGCAGCTTTGACTCACCTTCACGTGCTGAAAACTCAGAATCACAGAGTTGAAAAGAGATATGTTCCTTTTGGGTCCAATAGCAGCACTCACTACCCGGGAGTTCAGGAAAACTCCATCTTTCTCATTCATCTCGTCAAAAAAAGTTGCATTTATGATGTTTCCAAGAGAAGAGTATGAAATCAAGGCAACCGCACTGGGACCTGAGGAAACAGAAGAACAAAGTGCCGCCACCATTCTTTCCATCCGCTTTCCTGCCCCACACCTGTCATACTACTATGATTGGCGCACCTGTGCTCAGGTGTGCCTAGGAAGTTTACTCTTCCTCCCATGCTCTTTCTCCCTGAATCCAGCTCATCCTTATGACCCAGCTCGGTGCCAGCCTCTGGTTCAGGAAGTCTTCCCCAACTCCTTAGGGAGCTTATGATGCTTTTCTCTGAACTTGTATTTCAAATGCAGCCCCTGCCATTCTGGTGTGAATTCACCTGCCCACTAATTATTTCATATGGATTGAATTCTGTTTTCCCAGCAGGCACTAAATTTCCTATATGATTATGCAGGAGAATTCATTTGGAAACCATAGGGCCCCCAGCACAGTGTCAAACATCTTCTTAATTTCCTAAAAAAGTTTAACTTTTATTTCAAACCCTCAGAAAAGTATAAATGACATCTACATCCAGATTTAACATATGTTATCATTTTGTCATATTGGCTTCGGAATTATTTTTTAAAGAAATAAAATGTTTTAGATATGGCTAAAGCTCTCACTATTTCATTGCCTTTCTTCCTTCTCCAGAAATAACCATGAACTTGAAGTGGAAGTGTAGCCTTTCCATGAATACTTTTGTAATTTTACTACATATGTAGGTTTCTATAACAATATATATTCTTATTTTCTTTGTTTAAAAATTCACATAAATGTTATCACACTTGGATATCCCTATGCAACTTTCTTCTTCTTTTTTTTAATCTTTTTTTTTTGTTTATTAAGATAAGGGCATATGCAACAAACTTCAGAAACATTTTCATCAAAATGCAATTATAGTCACAAACTCACACTGATTAAGTTGCATTTATGTTAAATACTAAGTGGGAAAAAAACTATTTTTGCTGTCAAATAAATGAAGTGCTATTTACTATCCATGATGACCCATTGCCCAAAGCTCAAGAAACCTCTTGATTATAATCACTTAGCTGTGTAATCTTTAGTAAACAATGCCTCTGCTTCTTCAACTGTAAAACAGGAATAATAATAAATATACCTGAAAGCACTGGGTCTAATTGAATCAATAGGTTTAAAACATTTAGAAGATGCTGTGGCACATGGGCTCAATAAATTTTATACATTATTGTTGTTACTACCACAGCTACAATAATTCCTTTCGAATCACCAATATGAATCAGGGCACTGACAGTAATTTCTTAAACAGTGTAATGATATCCAATATTACTAAATAGTTATATTCTTGAAAAAATTCAAATTTTTAATAAAATGAATAGCATTCTTTCTTCTGTTAAAAAATAGCTTTATTGAGATATAATTCACCCACTTAAAGTCTTAAATTCAATGCTTTTTAGGATAGTCACAGAGTTGCTTTTACAAATTTATTCTGTCACTCTCGTTAGTGTTTTCAAGATTTAATCATACCAATACATGTATATTTGGTTTATTTATTTTAAATGATAAAATTTTGATGAGAAAAAGAGTAAAGAGAAAATGAAATAAAATTCATATAATATTCTACCACTTAGAGATAATTACTGATTAGAAATACATATACATACCTATTCTGGATTTTTTCTAGGCATGTATATATGTATTTAAATATATGTGCATGTCCAACATAGCCAGTGAGAGCTGAGTATTGGAAATTATCTGATTCTATAGGAGTGTTGCACTTTTATATTGATTTTTTACTGCCAAGTAACAACTCTATTTCACTACGCCGTAGGCATAGAAGATAACATGTAGAACACTGATAGTAGCACAGTGCTTTCCATAAACACAAGTGCATTTTGTCTGGTGGATATGCAGTTGCTTTCTGCCCTATGGAAAACATAAACCCAAACATTACATGGCATTGCCCTACAGGCTATCGACCAGGGTGCATCTGTCAGCATATTGATTTCTGCATTTGTGACTGTCCCGTACATGAATACGCTCATGTGTGAATATCTGTTCTTCAAATTGCCTTTGAACTTCTTATCATTTTATTGCTTTCTTCATTAATTAATGAGTCAAATATGGTCTTTGACAGCATTCGTTTGCATTTTCCTGAGTCATTATTTACCTTTTTGAAGATGATGTATATGTACAGATATTTATACACGCACATGTAAACACGTACATGTATACACACATATATGTACATACATATTAATATATATGAGGGTTGAAATAAGTTGAGCTTTTCAGTGTCTCTTCCCTTCTCACATTCTGAGACAGACTTTGTATCTGTGGCCCTGAACCTTTTTTTGTATTGAATGCGGTAAAACTTGGGAGACTAGAACTGAAAAAAGAGAGGTTTAGTTGATTTACATAAAAAAAGTTCTACCCTTAGAAGAAAATGATATGAAAGGTGAGAAAGGGGCAAAGAAGAGGCTGTTTCCTGGGATCACTTCCCAAATGAAATCCTCACACTTGACCTCCTTAAAATTGTCCCACAAACTGCTTCTGGTTGGACCTGAACTGAGACACAGTCAGAACAGCCCCCAAATTGCAAAGAAGTCTCTTCCATGCTGAAAATTATCTATCAGGGAGGAACCTGCTGGGGATATTTCCTCATGACTCACACAGTGATATTGCTGTGCATGTCTTATGGATTCTGAATGCAGCCACCATATGTACCTTGTACGTTTCCCTGGATGATGTCATTGCAGTGGATGTCCAGTGAGTTCATTTGGACGTTCAAGTTGAAGATCTTTCTTTCCTCAGAGCAATTGTCTGTAACAACTCGAGTTTCAATAGCTGATAAGAAAGGTACCGGGCAAGCTTACCATTATTATAAGCTTTATTATACCATTATTACCATTATTATATTTTTAACATTAAGTTTATTGGGGTGATGCTGATTAATAAAATTATATAGGTTTCAAGTGTACAATTTTATGATACGTCATCTATACATTGCATTGTATGTTCACTACTCAGAGTTAAATCTCTTTCTGTCACCATATATTTGACCTCCTTAATCCTTTTCTACCTCCTCCACCCTCTTTTCCCTGTGGTAACCACAACAGTATTTTATAAGCCTTAAAAATGTCCACAGCAACACAAACAGGCCGCAAGTGTCTAGGAGGTGCCAGGCACTGCGCTATACATTGCCTTATACATTGTCATCTTATGACAGCCTCATATATCCCCATGATGAACTGTTATTCATATCAGGAAACTGAAGTTCCAAATTAGGTGAGACTCCAATCTTGAAACCAAGTTCTAAACTAATATTCTCTAACATTTCTTTCTAGAAATTTATTCTCAGAACAATTATGGTCGAAAGGGTAGATATAGCTATAAGAAAGTTCATAGCAGCATAGATGATGATGGTAAAAAATGGGAAATGACCTAAATGTTCGACAAAAAGGAATTAATTAAATACTTGATGATTTATCTCTATAATAGGGAACCATGCTTCCAATAAAGTTGAAGTCATGAAAGAATTGCAATGAAGAAACAAACTCATAAAAAATATTTAGCTTAAAAAGAAAACTGGCTGTGAATTGGACATTGTTGAAGCTGGATTTTTATTGTGCCTTCTTTTGGTTAAAAGGTAAAAAAGGCAAGTAACAAAATAGCATAACAAAATAGCAAAGAATGATACTATTATAAGTAAAGTAGATAGGAATAGGAAAAAAAGAATACTATTTAAGTAAAATTTTGTAATAATAGAGAATGAAAAATAGAATAATCAAAATCATAGCTATTACCGGCCCCAGTTCTAAGTGCATTTTATGCAGTATTATTTTCTTGTTTTATAAACAAGAAGACTGAAGCCCATTGTGGGCACTGGTTACCAATTAATTAGAACCTGGCTAAATCAGGAAAGATGAGTTACTTATAATATGAAACATGGTTTAATTCAGGATGAAAGTGTCCAGATTCCAGTTTCTCAAGATGGTTAGACACTAGATTTTACCTTTTAAATTTATTTTCATTATTATCATTTTTCCAGAGCATAAAGTACTTTATCAGACAAATTGGTGAAACAGAAATGGTTCGTTAGACATACACCAATCCTTTGATATCCCTGAGCAGAATAAAAGCACAACAAACATTTCTGGAGGCCACTATAGTGATGTGTATTAGAGTCTAAAACGTTTTTTCCCCTTGACTTAATAACTCCTCTTTTATGAGTTGATCCTAAGAAAATATCAAACAAATACACAGAGATAAATTTTGAGTGGTCTTTATTACAGGGTTGTTTGGCAAACCCCACATTTCCCAGAATGGGGAAATGAATAAATTATGGTACACTTATACAATGCAACTCTATAAACCACTGAAGACAATAACATCAGTAATGATGCTATACATAATTTACATGGAAAGATATTAGGGAGGTAATAAGTGAAAAAGCAGGTTGTGCAACTGTATGTAAAAGAAAATACACACAACAAATATGTCTCTTCATCAAACATGTGCCTATATAGATATAGGATTAGAAGATTGGGTTGTGGGCAGATTCAGCTGGTCTAAATTTAGTTTTGTTTGTGTTTTATTTCTAATTTAAAAAATTAATATTTGATCTTGCTTTGGGATTTTAGTTATTTTTATTTTTAAAAATAAAAATTATGTATATTTGAGGTGTACAATATGATTTGACACACACACATAGTGAAATGATAATCACAGTCAACCTAATTAACATATTATCTCACATGGTTATATAACTAATATGTACGACATGTGTAACAAAAGGATTTTTATTTTTAAAACATGTAGTAAGATGTTCCTTCTACATGTGCTATTAGGTTATGTAGGCACTAGATTAAAAAATACTTTAAGCCAAAATCTGAGATCTAGCACTGGAAATGATTGACAATATATATATATATTTTAGCAGCTCTATGGAGGTGTAATTGATGTACAAGAAACTGCACACATTAAAGTGTACAATTTGATGAATTTTATTGGTGTGTACACCTGTAAAATCACCACCACAATCAAGGTAGTGAACATTTTCATCAACCCCAAGTTTCCCCAGATTTTCTCATGCTCCCTTTTCACATCCCCTTGTCCCCCTATAGACTAGTTTGCATTTTCTATAAATGGACACGTGCAGTGTATTTAATTTCTAATTGCTTAATCCAGATCCCAGCTAGTAACCAGCCTCCTGTGTGTATCAGGCCATATTGTCTCCTTACCCATAGTGCTGTTTTGAACTTTCTGGATTTCTTGGTTTGGGGTTTTCAAGGCAGTTTCTAGAACACTGGATTCCATAGTCTGGAGAATAGATGTGATCATGGATGCAACTTCTCTTTTCTCTCCTGTTTCCCAGAGAGTCTTGTTGATGAGAAGTGACTCGAAATTCTCAACAACCTGTTGTAGCTTTAAAGATATAAATGATAATAATAAAAATCCACTCTGATAGGTCCCACAGTCCTGAGGGACAGTCAAAAGCATGAGAAAACAGGTTCTAGAGCCAGAGGACCTGGTTCGAATCCTGACTCTACCATTCACTGGCTGAGCAACCTTGGGAAAGTCACTCGATCACTCTGTGCCTCAGTTAAGATGGGACAGTAATAGGACTCCATAGAGTTTTTGGCAAGATTAAATGAGTTAAGAGATGCTATGTGTCTGTGCCTGGTAAATACCAGATAAGGGTTAGTTATTGTGAACCTCTTTTACCAACAGGGAAGTGGTAAGTTTGCTAGAAATAGACCAGAAGTTCTCAAACAGAGGCAATTTTGACACCCAGAGGACATTGGTAATGTCTGAAGATGTTTATGATTGTCACCACTGAGGGGGTGCTCCTGATATGCAGTGGATGGAAACCAGAGATGCTACTCCACATCCTCTATTGCATGAGACAACCCTCACAGCCAAGAATGCTTCAGTCTCTATTGTTATAACATTACAATACTATACAAAGAGAAACTCTTAGGTAAACTTATAGCTTAGAAGACACTCTAACTGGCCTTTTTAAATCAAGAAATTTGTCTATGAAAGATAGCAAAGAGATGGGCCAGTGGCTGGAGAAGAATGAAGGCCAAGGTGAAGCTTTAAAAACTGAAACATAAATGAATTGAAAGACTATTTTTATGCTGATCCCTACATCTTTGTACTCAAAGCATAGTCCTCAGTCTAGCAGCATCAGTATCACTTGAGAGACTGTTAGGAATGCAGACTCTTGGTGCGCTAAATTCACATTTGCACTTTAACAAGCTCCCCAGGAGATTTGTGGGTCTAGACAGTAAGTCTCATCAGGATAGGGACTTTGTCTTGTTCACAGCTGTTTCCCAGCAACTAAAACATCCCTTGGCAAATAGTAGATGCTCAGTAAGTATTCTGGAACTGAATGAATGATCCAAAGAGGAAAATACTATCATACCAAAGAATTATAAGCAGAGCGATATTACAAAGGACTGGAGGAACATTCAGAACTGGAGGTTCACATAAACTTTCTTAATGTTCTACTCTTTCAATCTGAGTCTTTATGGAAATTCTGAGTGGAGCATGTTAGTTTAGGAGCAACTTGCCTCCCCACCCCCGCCTCCTGATAGAGAAAATCTCTCTCTAAATGACAGCTAAAGTCTTCTTGATTCAAACCTATTTGTACAGAGTAGGCACCAAAGTATTGGCTTCAGAACCGCTATGAAGTATCTGACCTATCATAAGATCTTTACATCTACCTTTTTCTGGCAATACATTTTTTTTTAATTGAGGTAAAATTCACACAACATAAAATTCACCATTTTAAAGTATACAGTTCAGTGGCAATTTAGTACATCCACAATGTTGTACAACTTGCCTCCTGCCTGACTGCCCTTTATCTAGTTCCAAACATTTTCATCACTCCAAAATAAAACCCATTAGACTGTCACTTTCCACTCCCCCCTCTCCTAGCCCCTGGCAACCACTAATCTGCTTTCTGTCTCTATGGATTTGCCTACTCCAGACATTTCATATAAATGGGGTCATACATTATATGACCTTTTGTGACTGGCTTCTTTCAGTGTGTTTTTGAGGTTCATTCACATTGTAACATGTATTAGAAGTTCATTTCTTTTTATGGCTGAATAACATTCCACTGTATGGATAGACCACATTTTGTTTATGCTTTCATCTACTGATGACATTTAGGTTGTTCTCACTTTTTGGCTGTTGCGACTAGTGCTGCTGTGAACATGGATGTGCAAATATTTATTTGGGTTCTCGCTTTCAATTTTCTTGGGTTTATTCCTAAAAGTGGAGTTGCTGGGTCATATGGTAATTCTGTGTTTAACTTTTCGAGGGAGCTGGCAATGAAATTTTGTAATGAAATATTCCTATTGATTGCTTGATTATTTGTTTATGACTTCAGTGAACATTTGTGGAACTTCCGATGTGGACTTGCTCTTATTTATGCCCTCAAGAAGCTCACAGTCTAGATGACAACAGATTGTGTATATATATATACACAATGGAATATTACTCAGCCACAAGAAAAGAATAAAATCTTGCCACTTGCAACGACATGGATGGACCTCAAGGGTATTATGCTGACTGAAATAAATCAGATAGAGAAAGACCAATACCTTATGATTTCACTAATATGTAGAATCTAAAAAAAATAAATGAACAAACAAAACAGAGACAAACTCATAAAATACAGGGAACAAATTGATGGTTGCTAGATGGGAGGGGAGTTAGTGGGCTGGGTGAAAAAGGTGAAGGAATTAAGAAATAAAATTGGTAGTTACAAAATAGTCATGAGATGTTAAGCACAGCATAGGAAATATAGCCAGGAATATTGTAACAACTATGTACAGTGTCAGATGTGCATAGTGTCAGGGTACTAAACTTATCAGAGTGATGTACATAGTGTCAGGGTACTAAACTTATCAGAGTGATTACTTCGTTGTTATATTAATTTCTAATCACTATGCTGTGTATCTAAAACTGCTATAATACTGAATGTCAATGGTAATCGAAAAATTAAGAAAAAAAAGTCTCTAAGGAAATGATCATACCCTTATTAGCACATTATACAGTGAGTAGATGCGTCTCCTCTCTCTACTCTCTTCTTTTCACCCTGTACTCCAGGCGACTTGCCCTGGATTCCCTCTCTCCTCTCCCCACTGGCAGGAACGCAACATTGCAGTAACCCAGCTTTGATCATGCAGTCGAGAACAAGATGCCAGGGGATGGTGGAGCAATAGTATGGAAAGAATGTTGGAACCCTTAATAGCCTCACAGAGCAGAATCCCTTAACCAGCCTAGACTTCTCACCTCTGAACTGCTAACTCAGAAAGTAATAAAGATCTATCTTTTAAAAATCATTAAATAATTGGGCCTCTTTGTTGCAGCAGCTAAGCATAGCCTAATACAGTCTTGCTTAGTTTGTCTTTCTTGGTCTGGGATTGATTCTATCTTTAGCGGATAAGATTTCATCTTTAGGGGACAGTACATACACACATGTACACATATATACCCATATATACATGCTCACTATATCTATCTATCATCTCTATCTATCTATAATCATCATCATCATTTATCATCTATCTATCATCTATTACTATCATCATCATTATCTCTCTACCTTTATAGTGAGATATATATATCATGTATATGATATACAGTATATCAATATATGATATATAATATGTAGTACACATATAATATATAGTATCCACTGCCATTTGCTAGTTTGGGGCTTTGTAAACATTTGTTACCTGGCTAAGTTCCAGCAGTCAGCTTCCACTCACCTCTTTCTTGCCTTTGGTTGTGTTTGGGGAGGCGATCTCTGCAAAAGACATCATGAGAAGTTACTGTTGGAACTGAGAGAGAAAGGGTGAAGAGGTGGGCAAGTGAGGTGGGTAACTTTGCATCTAGAAGGCCTGAAGTCAGCTCTTTATGTTTATTTACAAGCTTGTCTGCTGTTTGGGGGAATCAGAGTTCAAGTTCCTTGTCATGGTGTAGATCAGTGTTTTTTGACTGGGGGTAATTTTGCCCCCAGGGGACATTGGAAATGGCTGGAGACATTTTTGGTGGTCACATTTTGGGGCAGGAAATGCTATTGGCATCTGGTGGATGGAGGCCTGGAATGCTGCTCAACATCCTGCAAAGTACAGGAAGGCTCTTGATCACAAAGGATTATGACCCCAAATGTCAATATTGCTGTGATAGAGATACCCTAGCATAGAGGAAGCAGAAAGGTGTAAGATCTAAGTTCTTTAATTCAGTCTTGGCTAGATGTTATAATTGAAATGGCCGAGGAAACAAAATTAGATGCCTCAGGTTTTTAAATTCAGCCAGGCTAGGAATTAGAACTGAAACAGAAGAGTCCATTTTTGGTTATCAGCTGTTAATGGGACCTTGTGTGTTGCTTATTGTGCTTTGTGAGGACAACCATCTCTGTTTTAGAGGACAAAAAGGCTAGCAAATGTTTACATACCTGTTACTATCAGACTAAGGTTAAATCTGTACCTAGTCTATATCTTGGTTTTCAGCTAAGTCTATTTGTTAAAAAGGGCAAAGAGCTTTCTTGTAATATTGATGGTTTTGTCCTAAGGGTACAAGAACTTGTAATATTCCTCAGCCATAAAAAAAGAAAAATGAAATCTTGCCATTCGCAACAACATGGATGAATCTAGAGGATCCATTATGCTAAGCAAAATAAGTCAGACAGAGGAAGAAAATACCATATGAATTTGCTTATATGTGGAATCTAAGAAACAAAATAAATGAACAAACCAAACAGAAACAAACTCATAGATACAGAGAACAAACTGATGGTTGCCAGATGAGAGGGGAGTTGGAGGACTGGGTGAAAAAGGTGAAGAGATTAAGAAGTACAACTTGGTAGTTATAAAATAGTCATGGGAATATGAAGTACAGCATAGGGAATATGTCAATAATATTGCAATAATTATGTATGGTGCCAGGTAGATACTAGACTTATTGGGGAGATCATTTTGTAAGTTATATTAATGTGTGACCGCTATGTCGTACACCTGAAATTAATATAATATTCAACGTCAACTGTAATAGAAACAAAAGAGTGCAGGAATTCTGATTTACAACTCTGAGTTCAGAATGTTGTCTGTTATTGGAAACTACATTTGTTGTAGAAAACGGTGCTTTTGGCTGAAAGCTGAATACTTTTTCATGGGTACCTTCTTTGACATACCAACTTTGGCAATAAATAACCCCAGATGGACTCAGTCTCTATAAAATGACTGTGAATTAAAATTAGGGAAACAACCAAAGTCATTTCTCTTCCTTGTAAAATAAAGTAAATTTAACAGATTAACACCAGAACTCAGGTAAAATCTCAGTTCATTTGTATGTTGTCAACAGAGGTGCCCATTGCCTAGGAAAAGATTCATTTGCTTTGGGTTCAATTCTATTCATTCATCCATCCATCTATTGATTTATTCATTCACTCAACAACTATTTACTGATTGTCTGAGCTAGTTCTGGACATAGGGTGCAGCAACTCTTTCCT
>NW_006441398.1:1426861-1434526 GCF_000325575.1 Pteropus alecto
GCATCTCCAAGACCCTACTGTGGGCTCCAGCTTGGGGCCTGGGGAAATACAGGAATCTGGGCTTGAATCTTGCAGGTGCACCTCCAATTGGCAAGAAACATACCCTTGATATAAAGGAGCTACCTCAACTTTCCCACACATTTATAGCTGGAGCAGGGGTTTAATCTTTTTTATTTTAGAATCAGATGAAATGCTAGCAATAGTAGCAAACACTTCTAGGCATTGTCCTAAGTGCTTTATATGGCAGCATCTCATTTAATCCTTGCAGCAACTTTGTGAGGTATATCCTCTGAGAGGATGACGATTGTTAGCCCCATTTTACAGATTGGGTTAAGAAAAGTTATTTTGTGCCCAAGGGCATTCTTCTGGGATTTAGCTCCACAGTCCCTGCAAATGTTCTTAACCATTCTGTTCTGTTGTCTCTTGAAGATGTGGATGCATCTGACAGAATGCATCATGCACAAAAATCATTAGCACTTGTTGAATGCCATCTCACATGCATGATCTCATTTAATCCTTGCAACAATCCCATGAGTCAGGTTCTGTTGCTATATCTTTCAAGCAGATGAGTAAACAGAGGCACAGGGTGGTTAAGGAATTGTCTAAAGTCATGCGGGGGTAAATGGTAGAGTCCAGGTTCGAATCCATATTTGTCTAAGTGCAAAGCTTATACCACTCCACAAGTGCAGAAACACACACACAGGAATCAGGATGGGGCGCGAGCAATTTCAGTCATTCACAGACATCCGCTTGTGTCCCCTGAGCTACCTAAGAACCCTGCTGCAGAATAGCTGGGGCTCTGTAATCAGCTATTCCTGGAAGAGGCTCTGTAATCCAGCTCATCCTGGAAGAGGTATCCTACTTCTCATGGGGTCTTTGTACCGAGAGAGCCTCTTTCCACTGTCATCTTCTAGTTTGGTCTGAGAGATCCTGTTTTAATCGTTTTAGGGAGGCCTTAGACCCCCTGAGTAGTCCTGTTTCCTCTTTGGCATAATTGTCCCCCTTTGTTCCGAGACCCCTGGCTTTGTGGAAGAACCAGGAAGTCTTGGACTCCCCAGTTAACAGGAACTGCATAACTGACCTAGTGTGAATGTTATTGGTGCAAGGTTGCCCTGATAATTGTCATGCGAGGTTTCCTGATCTCAAACTGCAGGTTTGTGCTGCTCATGACTTTGAGCTTCTCAGAAAATCTGGGGGTGGGGTGGGTGGTGTGATGCAACGATCTTTGTTAACTTTCTTCTAAGCTCTCTGCTGTGGGGTCTCCAACCTCATGGCCTTAATGCTGGGTGAAGAGGAGCACAAAGGAACAATCTTTCTGGAGCTTTAATTCCATTGTTCTATCAATCTAAGGAGAAAGTCTCCATTCCAGACACATGTACTCTTTTCTCCTCTCGGGATTATCTATGAGACTTTACAAGAGAAGTTCCCCATCATCAATTCCAGGACCTAATATTATGCACTATTAGAGGGATCCGAAAGTTAGGGGTCATGTCACACTCTGGAGAATGCCCACCCAGCAGCTATGCCTCTTTTCTTCCTGCTATCAGTACACTCATTTTGTTCAAGTATGTGAAGCTGGCACTGCCTTCAATCCCAGGGTTGAGCTCTGAGATCTTATTCTGTTATTCCAGGAACTACTTTCGGGGTAGGAATTTGACCCCTATCTAGCCAAAGAGACATAAGAGGAAGTCTGTTGAGGCTTCTGAAGACAGCTTTTTTTTTTTTTTTTCCCCATGGTAAAAAGAGGGAGAGGCTCAGGAATACCAATTTTCTTCTCTTTGTTTTCATACAGAGGCATGGATGTATGAGAATGTGATGTCTGGAGTTGCAGCAGCCATTTTGGGACCAACAGCGGGGAAACCAGAGGGAAAGCCAATAACGGCCAAACCAGAGCTCTATTATTGAAATGCTACATTAACCAAATGAGAAACTATCTATCTCTGGGCTTTTTATTATATTGGGATTTATTGATGATCCCTATCGATAATCACTTTCAGTCAGGTACATTACTTAAAGCCAAAAGCATCGTAATAGACATCAGGTTAGTGGTGGTGAGAAGGATGAGAACACTTTGAAACTTGTTTCAGCCAGCTTCTCTCCTAACATTATCAATGATCTTTTCTCCACCCTCCAACTGGAGCCATCAACTATAATCCTTGCCTCAGCTATAGACCTAGTGACCGAAAATCTCAACAATGAAAAGAAAAATTGAGAATCTACATAAGGGAGGCTAAAAATGGAATAGAACAACTTTAAGAACATAGAAGGGCAAATTGAGATTCACAGGTAAGTGTCATTTTTTTTGAAGAAAGCTTGGAAAGAAGGAAGTGATACCTTCACTACCTCATATCATAAGAACCCCCGGCCACATTTAAACAACACAGGTTGACATAGACTATCTCTACAGTAAGTCTCACCAGGCTCCCACTTTAATTTATATTTGTAAACAAAATACTTCAGATTTTTGGGAAACAGTGGTCATCGGTCAACTACCAATTTGTCCTTGAAGCCTACTTTTTCTATGCTCTATTCTGTTTCATAAAGAGCTCCAATTGCCAATATCTCTTGCCCTATGGCTTCTTAGTAGGTTCGGCCAATGGTAAATGCTGGTAGAATATTGGAGAGGAGAGAAAGGGAGGAGCCAGGGTATTTTTTCCTCCTTCTCTATGCTTCTTGTGGTATCTCCAGCATTGGTTATACTTCTTCTAAGTTTCCACCTCTCTTTAAATGGACCCAATTCTTGGGTCCTAGTAATACCACTTTCTCCCCTGGCCCTCTAGGTATAGGATGGCTTCAGACCTCTGCTATTGCTAATCTTGTGTTGCCTCCCTATTCCTCTTTTGACCTCTCAGCTCTTCCTTCACCAGCGCCAATTCTCTCTATAAACTTCCTTATGTTTTTAAGATCTAATGTAGTTTCTGTTTTCCAGGCTGGATTTTAACTGATAAAGAGGGATAACTTATTATTATTGTTTTTTTATTTTTTGCACCAGAAAAGAAGTGCTTTGTCCATTTTATGGCTTCCCTGAGGCCCATGTTGCAGTGCAGCAATTGGTTAAGAGTGCAGACTATCAATGCATGCTGACTCACATTAAAAGTCTGCTTATTAGCTAGCTGACTTTGGGCAAGTTAATTAACTTTTGGATGCCTCAGTTTCTTTACCTGTAATAACAATGCTTACCTCATATGATTATTGTAAATGAATAATGCTTGTAAAGCATTTAGTGTAGTACCTGGTACATAGCATAAATGAAATTAATATTTAGCTATTAGCTTTCTAGAATTTAGCTTTAAAGACTCTCTCAAAAACAAACAAAGAAACAAACAAACAAATAAATAAAGACAGACAGACAGACAGACTCTCTATTATCATTCCAACTATAGCCAATACCTCACAGAGAGTCTGCCAAGGCTCATATTTCTTGGGTATAGACTTTCCCCATCTATATAGTTTGTATGAGAGTGGTCATGCTTATAGAACATGGTACCTCCCCCTGGACTCAGATCCGAGGGTGGGCATATGACCCCAACAGGACCTATTTGTACATTTCCAAAGACTTTGCAATTAGGTTCAAGAGAGAGTCAGTTGATCTCTCCTTGGTGGTTGGATCAGTAACAATGGTAAGATTTGGAGCTGCTGGCCATATTTCCTGTACTATGGACTAGGAAGCAGAGAAAGTCCATTTGCAACAAAAGAGAATACAGGAGATGACAGAAGAACCAAAGAGTATCAGAGACTGGGGCAGCCCGATAGTGTTGAGTCCCCAGTTTCAGTTCAGAGCATAAGCTCAGCTATATTCTTGTCCTTGAGTTCCAAGACATACTCATGCATCCTTAAAATAAACTCATCTTTTCTGCTTAAGTTACCCAAGTGAGTTTCTTTTCTTTGCAATTCAAAGAATCCTGTCTCGTTGACCACCTGGTCACCTTCATATCCAAATTGCGCTTGCCTTCTTAACTCTGTTATTTTTCTGAACTTCTTTTTTTTTCTTCTCTTTCCACTATCTATTTCCTGGAAGAAAATAGAACCACATTCTGTCCCCACCACAAAAAATATCTTTTCTGTGTTAGACTCAATGAAAAAATGAGGAAGGAAGATAAGAAGACAAGAATTTTCTTACTCCGACAAGTGTTCTCGTGGGAATTCTGGAACTGTGTATCCCCAGAGAGGAGTTTATAGCCAAGGTCACAGCGACAGTAGAAACCTCCTTCAACGTTCTGACATTCAGCATTTGATCCACAATATATACTATAGGGTGGTTTACATTCATCAATATCTGAAACATAAAGGAGAAATTTGGTTATTCATTAGACCAAGACTTATTGAGCATCTAATATGTGCCACAGGCTATACCCTTTCCACTGGGGTCTGTCCTGGCTTTCAAAGACAATCGGTTAAGGGAATGGCTGTCTTTGTTCTTTCCTTTCTCTGTGACTTTGGTTGGGTTCTCCAAGAAGGAGACATTGAGACAAGGATTCAAGTGCAAGGGATCTCAGAAAACACTGGAAGGGAAGTGCTGAAATGAGACAGGGATGGCAGGAAATAAGGGGGATATTATCAAGCAAGTTTCCACTTTGAGCAACTGGGGCTCAATTCCTCTGGGAACCTCTGGGAGGCAGTGTAGAGCAAACACTTCAGAGTGACTGCATGCAAGCGGTGAGGGAGCTGGGGTATTTATCCACCAAACTTCATAATTTATTTGTGGAGGAATGTTCCCAGGGAGTGGTAACTCCACAATACTTCCACCTGTCCTGAGCACGGGCTGAGTGGTGTCCAGTAGCCAGAAAAAGTCTCAGACTTGGCATGCAAAGGAATGGCAAATGCTGGAGGCATCTAAGTGGGGCATTGACCATGTCTGTTATGGACTAAATGTTTGTATCTGCCCCCTCAACTCATATGTTGTAGCTCTAACCCCAGAGTTGCTGTATTTGCAGATGGGGCCTCTAAGGGGGTAACTGAGATTAAATGTAGTCAGAAGAATGGGGGTCCTGATCTGATTGGATTAGTCTCCTTATAAGAAGATACATGAGAGCTCTTCCCTTCCCCTGCTACTGTGTGCATGTGGCAAGGAAATTCCATGCGAAGATACAGCAGAAGGCAGACATCTACAAGCCAGGAAGAGAGGCCTCGCTAGAAATTAAATCTGCCAGAACCTTGATCATGGACTTCCCAGCCTCCAGAACTGTGAGAAAATAGATGTCTGTTGTTTAAGCCACTCAGCCTGTTATATTTTTTTATTGCAGCTCTAGCTGACTAACACATCTGTTAAACTAATTGAGTTAGGATGTCTTTCTTAAAGTCAGGACCCTTCAGTCCTGAGGGTCACCTGTAGCCCCTTTAAAATGGTGTCAAGTGGGTGGCGAAAATGTGTGAGTTCTCTGTCTGGTACAGAAAACATGAAATCTAGGGTTTTCAGAGTGCGATATAGTCATTCTTTACTCGGGAGCCCAGACATTGCAATCTTGTTCCTATTTATGGTATAAACCCTGACCTGTTTTTTCCCTTTTGTAATACAAGTAACTGACTTAAACTTTGACTGCCGGGGCATCCACCTCAAAGCCAGCTATCTCAAAAAACATATTGCCAGCCACAGGACTAGATGAAATGCCAGGCCACCTCCCCCCAACTGAGATTCCTTTGTTTTAGAGATCTTGGTTGATTTTGATAATTGATAATTTGGGCTAATTGTTTTTTTCTCTTCCTGTGCTTTAAATTCCCACTCTTATGTTTTAAATTCACCAGTAACGAGTGAGCCCTTGAAACCCATGCGCACTCTCTCCCTCTACCCACTACACTGCTGTGTGGTCCCAGGTGAGCTGTGTAATTTCCAGGTCTTGTAAATAATAAACCTGTATCTTTTCAAAATTTCCTAATGGTTATTGCTGAAGGGCTTCTTGCAATCGTAATATAAACCAGAAGAGTTGGTCCATTTCTAATGTTGACTCAGAAAGGAGCCCAGGTGAGTGCCCCGAGGCATTTCTAGCCTATAGCATTGCTATCAACAGACTGAGACCAGCACAAAACACCACTTTTTAGACCAGTGCGGATGAAAAGGGGGCCATATACTAAACCTGACAAACGCAGGGGAGCCTGCATGGCAGGCCTTACAAACTCAGAGACCGAAATTAACCACATTGGATGGTCTGAATATAAAAATTCCTAACTAAAAGTGGGTCATGGCAGGTAGTCATATCCTGGGCCTGTAGTCTCTTTGACAAAGGTCAATCTTTACCTTAATCGAGCCTTTTTTTTTTTTTTTTTTAATCTAAGGTAACATACCCTTGGAATGTCAGAGTAATCTCTTTTTTTCCAGACCTCTCCGGGGCACCAGGGCAGAGACTGCAGAGTCTCTCATTGTTATCATGTTCCCTGAACACCATCTCTCTGTGCTGTAGATGTTACTTATTAATTATCCTGTACCTACCAATGTAAAAGGAGTATGTGTCTCTCCGTTTTACTTTTTATCCAATCCCAGAGATTTCCCTGCTTTGCTTTCTCCCTTTACACTCTCTTTACTCCTCCTCCTTTGCTTCTAATGTATAAAATAAGCTGCAAAACTGCCATTCTTGGGACCATTTTCTTAATCCATTGAGAATTTGCTTCTCGGCAATTGTCATCAGTTTGGCTCAAATAAACTCATTAAAACTCTCTACAGGTTTGGATGTGTCTTACATTGACACCAGACATGGCAATCGTGTTCCTGTTTCTCAGGTACAATCTTTCACAGATTCCCTTTCAGCTTGATTGGTCATGTGACACATCCCTAGTCAATAAAATGTAAGAATGGTCTCTGGAGTTTCTGGGAAGAAACCATACAAAGTGTAAAACAAGTTACAAATCACTACAAAGGAAAGAGACTCAGATTGATATTGGAATTCCTGTCTGCTACCCTGTAAGCTTGAAGCCAGTTTCTGTAATTACTGGGATATGCATTGAGAGATTACTGGGATAAGAGGACCAAACTAAAAACTTCTCCACCAAGGCAAGATATAATTTACTTGTTAGAGTGAAAGAAATGTGAGATTATGCAATAATTGAAAGATAGTACCCATGTACTCAATTGGAAGAAAACACGCAAGAAAGTACTCCAAGCAAACAAGTCAACAAGTATGAAATTAACAAGTACAGAAACCTCAATTTAGGAGAAGATTAAAGGAAGAGGAAGCAAGGGTGAGCAATGAACCTTGAGATAAAAGTAATATTCATGGGGGCAGTGGGTGGAGAGAGAAGGAAATGAGAAGAATATTTTAAAGACCTCATCTCTTTACTGGGAGAGGGAAAGTAAGGGTGAAATGAAACATCTTGATAGGGAAAACAATGCATCCTGGTGGGGGAAATCATTGTGAGTTTTTCAAATAATAGCAGAGAAACATGTGTTTGATTATGAAATTAAGAAAGAGAAGATAATCATTAATAGGATGGAAAACTATAGAACTTTTAATAAATAAAGGAAAAAATAAAGTTAACGGTAACTTGATTAAGCAAAAGCAAGTAAGAAAAAGGTAAATGAGAAAATAATAATAATATAAAATTAAGACAAAATGCAGTAAGATGGAGGGAAAAATTGTATCAGCCATTACACTAAATGTAAATAGAAATCCACTGTTAAAACAGAGATAAACAAATTGAGTGTGGCAGTTTTAAAACATGGCCTCCAAATTAATT
>NW_006441398.1:1434751-1437861 GCF_000325575.1 Pteropus alecto
TCTTTCCGTTGAGATATGAGCTCACTGTCTTATCCCTTTGTGTCAGAGTAGGCTTGTAATTGCTTCGATCATCAGACTATTGCAGAAGTGCCACAATGGTACTTTGAAACAAGGTATAAAAAAAAAAAGCTCTGACTGGGTCTCTTGAGTCATCCCAGTCCAGACACTAGACATGTGAGTGAAGGTGTCTCTGGATAATTCCAGCTTTCAGTCATTTGAGTCACAACCAGCCATTTGAACATTTTGGCTGAGGATATCATAGATATCATGGGGCAGAGAAGAGTGATCTCTGCTGTGCTTTTTCTGAATCTCTGGCCCACAGTATCCATGAGTCTAATAAAATGGTTGCTTTGTGCCAATAAGTTTGGAGTTTATCACATAGCAATAGAAAACTGGAACGTTAGGCTAAAAAATAATATCCATCTATATGCTGTTTTCAGAAGACTGATAATGTTAAAAATAAAGGGCATACAAAGAGATACTAGGAGAATTAAAATGGAAATAAAACAGAATGTTTAACATTAATATCAGACTCAGTGGAATTTAAGGTTAAAAGCTCTAAATGAGGTAAAGGAGGACACTATATATTAATACTTAACAGAAAATTATATCTCAGTCATTAATATGCATCCATCAAACAACATAGCAGATAAATTCAGAAAGCAAAAAGAAGTAGAAATGCAAGAAGTGACAATAAATAAAGTACAATTATACTGGATATTCAATTCACTTCTTTCAGAACTAATAGATAAAAAATAAATAAGGATTGAAACTAAATATCACAATCAATAAGCACACACAAACAGAGGAAAGATCTAGTGGCTAAAAATTAAGTAAGGATAGGGAGAAGCTGATGAATAAATAAAATCAATAAATACGCCCACGCATCTATAGTTAGGAAGGCAGACAGATAGATACATACACACAGACAGAGTGGTAGAAAGACAGAAACAGACTGAAAGTGATAGATGTAGAGAGAGACTCTTACATCCTTTGAACAGAAAATATACATTTTTCATAAAATCAATCATATTCTTCAGTAAAAAATTTCTAATAAAAATGTAAAAAGTACACCATTTCAGTCATTAGTTTAAAATCCCTAATAAATTTTTAAAAATTAAAATGCTTTTAAGTTAATTTTTAATCATTTTTAATTAAAAATGATTCATGATCTGATAGAACTAGGAAAATGTAGTACAAAAATGAACAAATACATAATACAAAAATTTCTTACAACTGTTCCTTAGATATGACATCAAAAGCACAAGCAACAAAGAGCAAATAGATACATTAGACTTCATCAAAATTAAAAAAAAACTTTTGTGCTTCAAAGGATAATGTCAAGAAGGTGAAAACAACCCGCAGATGGAAGAAAATATTTGCAAAACAGATATCTAATAAATGGCTAGTATCCAGAATACATAAAGAACTACGACTCAACAATAAAAATAAAAATAACCCAATTAAAAATAGATAAATAATTTGATAGATATTTCTTCAAAGAAAATATAGAAATGGTTAATAGGCACATGAAAACATTCTTAAAATCATTAGTTACTAGAAAATGGAAAGCAAAACTAGTGTGATACCACTCCATACCCACTAGACTGGCTATAAGAAAAAAGACCATAAGAAGTGTTGAGAAAGACGTGGAAAAATTGGAACCCTCATAATTTGCTGGTGAGAATGCAAAATGGCGCAACTACTGTGGAAAACAGTTTGGAAATTCTCAAAAAGTTAAACACAGAGTTAATCATATGACTCACCAATTCCACACCAAAGATTTGAAAACAGGTGTTCAAACAAAAACTTGTACGCGATGTTCTCAGCAGCATTATTCATAATACCCCACAAATGGAAACAACCCAAACGTCTATCAATTGATGAATAAACAAAACATGGTCTAGCCATAAAATGGAATATTATTCAACCATAAAAAGGAATGAAGTACTGATACATGTTATAGGGTAAATTTAGAAAACATTACGCTAAGTGAAAGAAGCCAGACACAAAAGGCCACATATTATGTGATTCTGTTTATATGAAATATCCAGAACAGGCAAATTCACGGAGACAAAAAGCAGATCAGCGGTTTCCAAGGGTTGGGAGAGGGGTATATAGGGAGTGACTACTAATAGGTTTGGGTTTCTTTTTGTGGTGATAGGAAGGAATGTTCTGGAATTAGATAGTGGTAATGATCCACAACTTTGGGATATACTAAAACCCACTAAACTGTACACTTTAAAAGAGTGAATTTTATGACATTTGAATTATATCTCAATAAAAAGATGATGATGGCTTTACAAGATTGGTCTCCAACTCTGTCTCCAATCAATGTCCCTATCACTTACCAGGCTATGTATACATTGACTTTATTTCCTTTTTATTAAACCAGTTAGACAGTTTAACTGGTTTAATACAAACCCAAGGATGTTTGTATTTGTGATTGCCTTTGCCAAGTATGCTCAAGTATCACCTCCATTCTCTACAGAGTGATCTTTTAAATTGCACATAGTGAGGTAATACATTGATAATAACCTGTCATAAAAACAATCATTAAACTAGAAGTTTCAGCATTGGCATCAACTGCAATAGACACCCCATTCCCGAGTGAGGAACTGGCCAAGATGCAACATTTGCAAAGGAGAAGGTGTGTGGAATCTGGTCATATGGTTCTTATATCCTTCACTCATGTCGAGGATTTAAAGGGATCAGGAGCTGGCAGGTAAGAGAGGGAGAATTTATTTGGAGAGAGCTGATGCTGTGCAGTGAGTCCCTTCACTCCCAACGAAGAGGAGAAGTGTGTGTGGATTCTTTTCTCTTTATGTCAATTTGAGAGAGAAGGATTTTAAGGAGTTCACTCGGCTAATAATGCATTGCCTGAATTTTGTAGGAACCCAGTTGATTGGTACCTATTTCCTTCTAAAAGATCTAAAGGGTTAGCCACTGGCTTGTATTGGGCAAAGAAGAGATATCTACTGTACATCCCAAGTTTCTTGGACACAGCTGAGTATTTCCCAAGAACTAGAGGTGGGTCAGGTGTGAGAGATTTCTGATGCGGGGTTGTTTAGGTTCTGTCCAAGAGGACCACCTGGAGTTGCAAATGGACT
>NW_006441398.1:1437889-1441922 GCF_000325575.1 Pteropus alecto
GTAGGAAAGAATTTGCTGTTATCGAAGGAATTTCAGGGGAGACTTTGGGGGAAATAATTTCTTCAAAGGACCCATAAAGGCTGTCATGAGAGAAAGTATTGTATCTCAGGAACACAGAGGCTACATGGCAACAATAGCATTGGCCAGGTAGAAACTTTCCTGCTCCCTTTTCCTTTTTCTCTTGGATTCTAACAGTAGCAAGATTGGGCACGGAAGTGTAGAAATGTTAGGTGGGGAAGAGGAGAGATGGTAATTATTCCTTCTACAACTGACTGTAGGCTTCCAGTCCCTCTAGGAGGGAGCTTGAACAACCCAACATGCATATATTTAAAATTTTTATAGCATGTTTATTCATAATAACCAAAAACTGAAAAAGAGGAAGGTCCTCAAGAAGTAAATAGATAAACAAGTCGTGCTGCTTTTATACACTGAAATAATATTCAGTAAAGGAAATGAATGGACTATCGATATTCATGGATAAATCTTACAGACATTATGTTGAGTGAAAGAAGTAAGATATAAAACTGTTCAGACTCTATGATTCCATTTGCATGAAGGCCTAAAGCAATCAAACCTAATTTATAGGTATGGAAATTAAATCAGTGGTTGCTCGGTCCAAGAGGTGAATTAGAGCATGATTACAAAGAGGTGACAGATGATCTCTACGTCGATTGGGGAGGTGGTTATTCAACATATACATTTATCAAAACTTATTTATTAAACAGTACACTTAAATTTTTTTCCATTTTACTGGATATACATTATAGCTCAAAATAGTTAAAAATAATCTAGAGAATGGTCACTTGTATTTTTTCTTCAGTTAATAAGTGATAAAATTAATTTAGTGGATCTCAACCAGAATTTTTTAAATGAAATAGAGATGAGACTAGACTAGAGAATATCAGCATGCACTGCACATAATGTCTATTATTTTATGTAACTTTTGTTTCAGGTGTGTGTGTGTGTGTGTGTGTGTGTGTGTTTTGTAAGTTACGCAGTATTTTGTTTCTTAGATTCCACATATAAGTGAACAACCCAATATTAACTCAAGTCTGGTGTGTTTATTCTTCCACAGGGTTGGATCTTTTAATTATTGAATTGAGATTACATTTTGCATCATAGGGGACCATAGGGATTTATATTAGAGAAATTTTTGCCCAAACATTTATTCTCTGTTTGCCATGACTTTAGCACATATTTTTTTCTACTTAAAAAATATATTTATGTGATGCTTTATGACTATGAAGTACTACCACATTCATTACCTTATTCAATTTCCCTACCACCCTCATGAAGTCATCATCATTATCATGCCCATGTCATAGAGAAAAATATTGAAACCTAGCGAGGTTCTGGAAGAGCCCCTTCTTTTCTGACTTCCTGAAAGCATTTTTTTCTTGGCGAAGGTTGAGTGGTAGAGTTTTCAGCATTGCACATGACTGTTACCCCCCCACAGCTCTTTTATGCTGCTTTCCTTCCACTTCCACTTTTGGGGGATTTGAAAATTACCCCTTTACCTTGACATATCTCCAAGGGGAACGTGAAGAACTTCTGCCCAGACTGAGAAGTGTATCCATGGTTGCAGGTACAGTGAGTACTATTGACGCAGAAAGAATTTTGGGGGCACCGAGCACAGGCACCTGTGAGGAAAAGAGAGGCAGGTCAGATGTCACCAAGGTCAGAAGCTCTGCTGTTATCATTTTGCTTTGCCTCTAAACAGGACTTCTCAGAAGCTGAAGAAGGCTGCACCTTTTTCCTTTTCTGAGATCTCAGTATATATAAAAAAATTAGAGATACCATTTATGTACCTTATAAATAAGTTTAGTACCAAAAAGTTTAATACCCATCTGACAACATACACAATTATTATAATATTATTGACTATATTCTCTATGCTGTACTTTACATCCCTGTGACTATTTTTATATCTGGCAATTTGTACATCTCAATCCCTTTCACCTTTTTTACCCATCCCTCCAACCCTCTCCCATCTGATGACCATCAGTTTATTCTCTGTATCTATGAGTTTGTGTCTGTTTTGTGTGTTCATTTATTTTGTTTCTTAGATTCCACATATAAGTGAATTCATACAGTATTTGGCTTTTTCTGTCTGACTTATTTTACTTAGCATAATACTCTCTAGGTCCATCTATGTTGTTGTGTTGCAAGATTTCATAAATGTCTAACCACTGTTGTACACCTGAAACTAATATACTATTGTATGTCAACTCTAACTGAAAAAAAAATTTTTTTTAAATCTAAAAAAAATTGGAGATACCAAACCCAAGTTCTAGAAAAAAGTGAGATTCCTGCACACAATGAAGGATTAGGGTTAGCATTAAACAGATTAATTTTAACACAAAAATTTCACTGCGATGTAATTGTGCTATTCTTAAGATCATTGCAGAATTTATAAAGGAGAAATAAGTTGATTAAGACTTGAGACCCTGGGTTCAATTCTGGTTTCACCACTTAATAGCTGTGTGTCTCTGCATAAGTGTCTTAAACTCTCTGTGCAGCAATTTCCTCACCTGTAAAATGGGTTGTGAAGAATAAGTGAATTAATACACGTAAAGTGCTTTGGGCAGTGTCTGGCACATAATAAGTGTTAGCTATGATTATAAAAATTTATATTTGAAGGGCACCACAGGAAGTATATTCTGTTAATGGTGTATGTTTTATCTCCATAACCCTATGTATAACTTTATTTAGACAGAGATACACTAAATATCTTAATTTAAGCCTGCTCGGGAATGAATGGAAAGAATGGGGGTGAGGAAATATCTCGAGCTTTGGGTCTAGTGGAGAGACATGGGAACGGTGCAGTGCTGGGGAGTGAGTGCTGGGAACAAGACGGGAGAGCACTGTGCTGAGCCTGGCTACTCAGAATGAATCTTCTGGCTAGAAATGCACAATCTCAGCCCCCACCCTAGACCTGCTGAATCAGAATTTAGTGAGATTTCCAAGAGATGTAAGCTAACCTGAAATGATTATGTTCATATTTTGTTGACTTATGATCAGAATGAAATGGTTACCAGAGTGCTGTCTCTCCCCACTTGAATGTTTACTTCATGAGACTTTGTGTGTTTTATTCACTGTTTTATCTCCATAGTGGGCAAATTGTGGTTACTAAAAGCAAACAAATAGCCAAACAACAGTAAAATAAAAAGATAAAAGATAACCAAATTTGATGAAATGATCAATTAAAAAAACAACATAGGAGCAAATCTGAACAAGTTCTGTTTCCAAAACGAGCCCCTTTTCTCTACCCTGTTGGAGGATTTGGGTGGTTCCAGGTTCATCCTTGGTCCCCATCCTCCCTGGTCTCTGGCTATAGAAGAGCCAGGCTTTGAGCACTCACCTTCGGCCTTCTGAAACACAACTCCTGACAAACTCAGCAGAATGCAGAGCTCTGGAATAAAGAAGCAGAAAGGAGAGACATGAAACTGTTGAGGAAAGATTCCGGGAAATTCTCCAAGGGCTACACTTATTGGTTCTTTACCACTGCATAGCAAACTATCATAAAATGTAGTGGCTTAAAATAACAATGTTCTTATTATCTCTCATTTTACTATGATTTCTGTGGCTCAGAAATCTGGGAAGGTATTAGCTGGGTGGTTTCTTACATTGTTGCAGTTAGATAGCGGCTGGGGCGAGAGGCTGGGAACTGGCTGGGCATTACTGTCCCTTCGTGGGATCTCAGGGCCTGGGGTAGTTTGGGCTTTCTTCAAACATGGACACCTCGGTCAGGCTGCATAGGAATTAAGAGTTTATCCCTGCTCACCAACTAGTCTACTGTTGTCTCTGCCCATCACCCCACTTGGCAGAGATCCTTACATTACTCAGATGGAACATCACTTGTAAAATTCTTCATCTTTTAGCAGGAAATGAAATGGGACATCTCTTGCAGAGCTATTCTTTTTAGTAAACCTAGTTAAGTTTTCTTCCCTCCTTTCTTTGGAAAAAGGCTCTCTCCCTCAAATCTTGATAATTGCCCTGGTAACTCAGATCCTCTGGCTATTGATAAGGGTCA
>NW_006441398.1:1442291-1460373 GCF_000325575.1 Pteropus alecto
GGCTCTTAGAAAAGAAGTAGGCAGATTAGTAAGGGGGTTTTGGGTCTGCCTGCAAAGTCACTGAGGTCATCCTATCCTAGAAGGGGTCTGCCCTAGTATGCCCACAATTAAGCAAGCCAGAAGGCATTTTTTTTTTTTAACTCACACAAAGAAACCAATAGGCAGAGATTTAGGTACCAGTTTAAGCCAGTCACTCGCACCTGCACAGTGAAGATCCCAAGGACCTTCAACTCACCTGAGTCTCATTATACCTTCATTATAATATGATGCATATGTCTGGAAGTTCATTAATATCATTATAACGGACTGAATTCTGGGAACAAACATGTGCAGAAAGCAAAATGGTGAATCACTGTGTCCTGTCAATCTTAGTTGTCAATCAAGAAGCCTACTCCTCTAAGGTAAGTAACCACTCACAGCAAAAAAGGGATAAAAACCCCGAAGTCTTTGTTACCAGGCCTTTTAAGTCCCGCTTCTCTTGCTCAAGCCCGCTTTCACTTCTGGAAGCGGACTTTCCTTTCTAATAAAACTTTTATTTTCTACTATATTTCGGTGTCTTGCTCAGTTTTTTTGTTCGAGACATCAAGAACATGGACAACGTGCCAGGAGAGGACCCCACTCTCTGATAACATTACCGGGACCCACTTTTTAAAATCTTTGTTTAGGTATAATTGATATACAAAAAATTACACACATTTAACATATACATCTTCATGAGTTTGGACATATGCATATGCCATATACCCATGATACCATCACCACAATCAAGGTACTAAAACATATCCAATGCTTACAAAGATTTCCTTATGTTCTTTTGTGTTTTTCTTTTTTCTTTTGGTAAGAATACTTACCATGAAATCTAACCTTTTAACATATTTTGAAGTGCACAATGCTGTATTGTTAACTATAGGTGCTATGTTTTACAGTGCATCTCTAAAACTTATTCATCTTGTGTAATACAAACTTTATACCCATAGAAAAACAACTCCTCATTTCCCCCTCCTCCATCCCCGGCACCCACACTTTATTTTCTGCTTTTATGAGTTTGACTACTTTAAATACTTCTATCTAAGTGGAATCATGCAGTGTTTGTCCTTCTGGTCTGGCTTATTTCACTTAGCATTGTATCCTCTAGGTTCATCCATGTTGTCACAAATGGCAGTAGAGGAAAGATTCCATTGTATGTATATACCACACTTTCTTTATCCATTCATTGGCAGGGCCCACTTTCTTAGGGAGTAACCAAAATTGCAAATAAGGTTACTAGTCACCAGAGCTAAATTTCAACCAGTGCATAATAAAAGAGCCTTATTGGTTGTTCATAGTGAAATGCTTCCACACCGTTTGTCAATAATCATGGCCCAGAACCAGCTCCCAACTAGTAAAACATATGGCTGAAGTGTTTTCCGGTTCCTAAAACTCAGCCATCTGGGTACTGTAACATTTCCTCAAGGTTAGTCTTCAGGGTCTCCTTCCAGCCCAGCCAGCAACCCCGTGCTCAGTATTATGAGTCATCAGCATGCTGGAACCACAGGTTCTAAGAGACTTTAGAAATTACCTGCTGACTCTTTTTGTTGAGGAGGAAATAGTTCCTCAGTTTCAGTTTGCTTAGATACCAGTTGTGCAAATTTGGGCAAGTTGCTTAACTTCTTTAGGTTTCCTTATATGAAATGTGGTGACAACATCATTGCTTATCTCCTGGGTTTGGGGTGATGAACTAAAAGAGGAAGTGCATAAAGCACAGTATCTCTCAGAGATCACTCCATAAATGCTAGCTGCTGCTATTACCATTTTATTTGCATGAGAATCCTATTCTTATTGACCTGTTGCTCATTCTATTACACTGCCTGTTACATCCATTAACGAGGGCAGAGAGTTCATGGACAACTGAAATTCACAAATAATCCATCTCAGATGTGTCCAGGACTCTCCTTCCAGTTGCCCCGAAGCAGGAAACATCTTGTTTGGGCTTCTCTCATTTAAATTGCACACTCTCTTGTATATATACCACATCTTCTTTATCTGATCATTATCGAAGGACATTTTGGTTGTTTCCATATCTTGGCCACCATGTATAATGTGACAATGAACATCGGGGTGCATATATCTTTACAGGTAAATGTATATACACAATGTATACTCGGCCATAAGAAAAGTGAAATATTGCCATTTGCGACAACATGGATGGATCTTGAGAGAATCATGCTAAGTGAAATAAGTCAGATAGAAAAAGTTAAGAATCATATTGACGCAGGACAAGGCAAATTTCCCCAAATAGGGGGGAGACCAAGCCTTGCACTGAGAGAAGAAGAGGGTCCTTTGGCGGAGAGTGTAGAAAGAATTCAACACACACGCCAAAGTTGGAGTCAAAAGGGAAGTTTATTAGAAAAGGGTAACATCCCACAGACTATGGTTTCCTCTCAGAGGCAGAGAGTAAGAGACGTGAGAGAAACAGAGAGAGAGTAAAGGCACCAAGAGGGACCCTGAGTGTTCAGAGAATTCAGTATATGTCATTCTTTAGTTCCCGTTTCCTTTGATATGGACATACAGTGGAGAAGGGGAAGAGTGTGTAGCAGTAAAAAGGTAAGAATATGTAGAGCAAAAGGCCTGCTGGCAGTTCCTAGCCTTTACTCCCTTGGTTCCCCATGGTTTTAGCCATAGGGAATGGCTCTTTGTTCTTGTTTCCCCTTCACAGGTATGGGGAATGGGTTGTTAGCAATTCCAGCAGAAATCATCCTTTGTTCTGAAGGTGTCCTCCTGGCCTGGCCGCACATTGCAGTCTCTTAATATAGCTTTATTAACATTTTAATTCTCTTGCCTCCTCCCTACATTAATATGATTTCACTCATGTATGGGATATACATCTGAAAGCAACAAATGAATTAGACAGAGACTCATGGATAGGGACAACAGTTCCGTGGTTACCAGCGAGGAAGGTGATTAAACATATGGTGATGGAAGATTTGACTTTGGGTGGTGAACACACAATGAAATATACAGATGATGTATTATTGACTTTTACTCTTGAAATCTATGTAATTTTATTAACCAATGTCACCCTCATAAATTTAATAAAAATAGTTACACACTCTCACTTGTTAGGTAGTCAGGCATGAGCAACAGGAGCGAAGGCCCAGCTCTGTAACCACAGAAACTTCCCTTGAAGGCCTTCCTTAGTCATCTCCCAGAAATAACTCCCTTTTAGGGTTATAAATTACCCCAAATCCTAGAGCATAAAGCCCATAAAAGCTGCTGGCTAAACCAGCTATAAACGTATGTGCAGAAAGTGCTGCCTATAACTTCAGCCTCATTATACCATCATTATAATAGCATGACTATGCCTGGAAGTTCATGAATCTAATTATAACAGACTCAATTCTGGGTAAGCACATATGCAGTAGACAAAAAGTTATATAGCAGCCAACTGTCCGTTAAGGTGACCTCACAAATGGACCATCTAGGACCTCCTGTCATAGCCCAAATATAAACAGACTCCTATTTCTGTGTGGTTACAGCTCTCCAGGCTGGAAACCTGCCCCTCCCTTTGGGGTAGACTATTTTATCTCTTTACCTTCTGAATTCCACAGGGCTGCAGCCTTCCTTAGCAGCTGGTCTCCTTCTAAAATGTACTTTCAATAAATCTTACTTTTTCTAAATCTCACCAACCTGTAATTCTTTGCTGCATTGGCGAGGAAGAACTGAGGAACAACACCCAACGCCACCGTCCACTATCCTCCTCCTCCTCCATGCTGCTAGGGTGACGTGGGATTTCACATCACTCCAGCGGTCACTTAAATTTGATTCCACAGATATATACTGGACACCTCTTCTATGTAAGATGTCATGAAAGGGGATGCAAAGGTGAGGGGACATGGCCTTTGCCTTCAAGTAGCTTCTATTATTTTGATAGAATTTATGTTGTATCGCTCCCTGTGCAACTAAATAAGTGTGAGACTTTGAGTAAGTCACATAACCTCTTCGTGATGCCATTTTCCATCTGTAATGTGGAGATGCTGTGTGATAATGAGTGCAAAACAATTTTAGCTTGATGCCAGGCTAAAGTGGATGCTTGATAAATGTAAGCTTTGGTCAATATTGTGGCCGTTGATAGTTATTTAATCTGGAACCAGAAGGATCAAGTGTATTTCAGAGTTGGAGAACCATCTGCATAGAAGTGGTGGTTGAAGCCATGGAATCATTAGATCTCTCAAGGGAGAGGGTGTAGAAAAAGAGAAGACCCCAGGCAGAATCCTGTGGAAAGAGCATTATAGCAAAGATCTGGAGCTAGGTGACTTGGGTTGAACCCTGGCTCTGCCTTTTAAAAGCTGTGTGACTTTGGATATATAACACAATCTCTCTGGCTCCAGTTTTCTAAATTGTAAGATGGGTATAATAATAGTACTTACCTCAGGGGCCTAGTATGAGGATTAAATGGGTTAATACATATAAGGTACATAGCGAGTTCTCAGAAATGTTGGTTGTTATTATTAGTAATATTCTTGTTACAAGAAAAGGAGTGGATGAGGGAGAAAATAGCAAAAGAGGCAGAGAAAAGTCAGGGTAGACCTAGGTCACAGAAGTTATCACGGAGGAGAGGATATTAATAAGAAAACAAAACATGTGAAGAAGATGAACAACTCATCGGATTGGACCATATGGAAAATTTTAGGGATATTTGAGAGTATAGTCTGAATAGGGTGGTAAGGAAGGAAACCATGTCCAAGAGGAAAAGAAAAGAGTGTTCAAAGCAGAGCAGAGGAAAGAGAAGGACAAGACAGCCAGTCGTTGAACCAAGTAGTTCATGATAGGGAGCAGGTCAAGGAACGGTGATTGTCAAGGTTACACATACCTGGAAGAAGTGATGGCTCTCGCATTCTTGCGTGTCGGTAACCCTTGTTAGCCAGTTCTTGAAGGTCTCTACTGTGCTTTTCCTAGCTCAAGGAAATCTTATGAGAATTGATATAAGTGCCTTAGGTCTGCTGACTTAAGAAATGGTTCTCAGAAAAGTGAACTTCTTATCTTTCACCATCAGACCATGGTTCTGCTTTTTCTGAAAATTAAAATGTTACACTTGTTTTAACAGGACTGAATTTAGTGTGGAAAAGTGAAACAAATACATAGTAGCATATAAACAGTATATCAAAAAATCATGCTGCAGAAAAAATAAAAAACTCGACAGTGGGGAATATACTTGGTTTAATAAAAAACTTTTATGACGTTTTGTTTCAAACCACATGTAAATACAGTTATCAGATTTGTCAAAGATTTATTTTTCCTATTTCCAGTCTTTTAAAGTAGATGCAGATTTGCTTAGAATGAAGCTGATTCTAAGAACACGTAAAAATTGAACACGGATGATGAGCCTGAATTCAGCAATTTAGAGTGGGAAACAAGGAAGATGCGCAGCAGGTGTCAGCCTCATCATCCAAGGTGGTCACTAACAGTTGTCACCCTGCAACACCAAGCAGGCAAGTGTCTGCTATGTACAGGGGGCCTGCATTGTACCCTGGATTGTATTTACAATATCACTAAGAACAACTAGCAGTAAAGTGAGTCTTTCGTAGGCAACCTACACCCATTTACTGTATGTCCTACAAGAGTGTAGGAATATAAGGCCATGATATTGATTTGGGATAAACCCTTATGTAGTCATTTTAATATCAACATTATTCATTCTTTTGAAATATGAAGTGTTTTAACTGATTAAAGTTACAGATAATTTTGGTTGAAATACTATATACGTCATGACTAGCATGGTAAAATTATACTTAGATACTTATAACATCCAAAAAAAATTTACTACCAAATTATTACAGTGGATATTAATATGACATGTTTATTAATGGATCCAAAAGGTATGATTATAGTTTAGCATGGTTTTGGTGCCAAGCCCTTCATCTCACTAAATTAGGAATGCAGCACCTGCAGAACAAATAAACACAAGTGATTCTGCAGCCAAGGACCAAGACAGCTCTTCAGCGGGCTGTGTTGCAAGCTCTGCTCTAAATTCTTCATGACACTCATGTTCCTCATGCTGAGTGTGGCGGATGCTCTTCGGGTGCTTGAACAGGAACACCCCTGTGTGTGTGTGTGTGTGTGTGTGTGTGTGTGTGTGTGTAGGTGGCAATTCCATATCCAGTCTGAGTTTTTCTTTAAGATGCTTTTGACTTCTTTCTTTCTCTCAATATAATCTTCCTCAGAGATCTGCTTTTTTCTCCAATGCTATAGATACCTGTTTTAGAAGCTCTATTAGTATCTTGTGGGGTCTGTGGGCAAGGAGGACTGTCACAGTGAGGACTCTTGGTGTTTGCTGCGTCCACATTCAGCTGTGCATCCAGCAATATTCTTTTCCATGTCACCCTTATAAATAGAAACTGAGGCTGGAACACTGTTGGGGTGATAGCTGGAGGTAAGAGCTGATCAAGAAAGACAGGTGGTGCCACCTGATGGTCAGGCCAGAACTATTACAGCATGTTAACTCTAGAGCCATACTGTGGAGGTTCAAATCTTGACTCTGCCTCTTAATGTATTGTGATACTTAGGGGAAAATTATTCAACTTCTCTGATCTGGGGTAATTTCGACAGTCTCCTAACTGGTGTCTTTCTGTTCCATCCTCCCATTCTACAGTCAGAAGAGCTTTCTGAAACATGAATCTGAGTGCATCACACCCATCTCACAGCCTCATGGATACTTCGCAGGCTAAATGAGCTTAGTAGACACATAAAGTCCACCTGATCTGACCCCAGTCCGCCTCTCAAGCTTCATCTCCCACCTTTCTCCCTCAGGCTGCCCACCTGCCCTTAGCTTCTTGCTTTTTCCAGCCTCCAGGACTTTGCATGTGTGGTCCCCTCTGCCTGGAATTGCCCCCTTTTCTCCACTGCTCTGCCCCTGGCCAAGCTCTTCAAGTGTGCATTCTTTTGTGTATCCTTCCTTAATCCTTAAGGTAGATCCCACAGATCCCCACTCTGGGTCTCCTTCCCTCCCCCTAAGATGGAGTTAGCACCTTCCTTCTCTATTCATATCATATTTAATCAAATCTAAGGCATCATCAATTTTAATGTACACCATTATTTTATGTACCACGAACTCTAACAGTTATGATACAATGCTTTCTTATTCTTTAGAACTTTTATTTTATTCTTATTGAATGAGATATTGTAAATTTATTTAGAAATAATTTTTTAAATCATATCATTCTTTTGATTGGATTAAAAGGAAAATAGAAGTGAAAAATAAATTGGTTAAGATATTCTTGAAACTTCTTTACATTTCAAATCTTCAAAATTACACAGAAGTATCAATGTCCATGTTTTTCTAGATCAGTAGTTCTCAAGATAATGGTCACCCGACCAGCAGCATCAGCATCCCCGGGAACTTGTTAGAAATTCAGGTTCTCGAGCCCTGCCCCAGATTTGATGAGTCTCTGGGGTGGGCCCAGCAAGTTGTGATTCTGTGATTCACCAACAGGTGATTCTGATGCATGCTCAAGTCTGAGAACCCAGCTCTGCACCCTATTGTTCTCTGGTCCCTCAAGAGTATGATGATGTGGTATTTATTAAAAGTACTCAAAAAAGAACCAGAAGCCATTGCTGGCCATCTACCACCCTCACACTACTTAGTAGAGCATACAAGTATAAACTAAACCAAATGTCCCTAGCCTTTTGCCTGTGATGACAAAATGAGATTATAACTATCTATCTATCTATCTATCTATCTATCTATCTATCTATCTATCTATCTATCTATTTATTTAATGACCATGTTATTACAGCTTAAAACTGCAGGGGCTTTCATGCTGAAAATCAGACCCTCAAAATTTCTTCAGTTATTTCTAAGAGTCTCTTGCAGACATGTCTCATAGACACCCTTCTTTCTATCTATCAATCCACCTACCCACCCACCCACCTACCCACCTACCCACCCACACTTCTTTCCATCCATCCATCCATCCATCCATCTATCTACTCACCCATCTATGGAGAGCAGGTTGTAAACTGACTAGGTCCTTGCAATCTGTGAGGCCAACCAAGAGTTGCCTCACCTTCACAAATCCTCCTAAGAATGGGAAGTAGGAACTGACTGGAGAACAATGCAGATGTTGAAATGCAAATGATTATAGCAGGGTGTGTAGGGTGGGAGTTACCCTATGGAAATGCAAATGATTATAGTAGGATGTGGAGGTTGGATGGGGATAATCTCATTTTAGCCAGCAAATGTATGCTCTTGTATGAAAGCAACTTGCAAAAATAAAATCTGCTCTCTACTCCATCATCAGCAGATAGTGGGCCTCCTGATCCCAGTTTTCTGTCTTCTTTCTTTTCTCAATCTCTCACTGTTCCCTCTCAGGATTATTTTCTAGGGTTGCGCTGGACATGGCAGGATTTACCACTTGCTGGACGTGGCACCTATCCACCGTTTTTCGTTCCCTCCATCTCAGACTCTTCTCTTACTGCCAGACAGCTGTCTTTGCTACCGTTGACTTCCACGAACAATCTGTTCACTGTCTTATGTTGGTTCCTATCCTTAACACTCATGCACTAGACTCAGGTTGGAAATGCACATGCTCTTGCTCTTGAATGCCAGAGGCCACTTGCCCCACAGCTTTCAATGGACACTCATTCCAGATGACCAGAGGTCATTATTTAACTGTTTTACTGCTATTAGTGCCCCATCTTTTAGTGCCAACTGGATTTTCACTGCCTTTAGGACTACAGGGCCAGTTGGTTGCTTCTATACTGATGGGGAGCTTAAAAAAAAAAATGACAAGCTGAAAGTCCTAAAATATTTGCTCAAGCCACTTGTTGGGGAATCAGGGACTTTTTATTACTTCACTAAAAGAATGTCTTATTTCTCATAGCCTCAAGGATAAAATGATCTAAAACTAACCTCAAAATTTTATCTTTCAGGTAGGAGAATTACAGCTTCGGTTAAATTCACAGCCTCAGTAGATTCACAATAGTGATACTGTTTAGTGTTGTTATGGCGTGAACGATTCTGAGACCCACGGAGCCAATTGAGATTAATTATGAGCCTTTTTTAGCCCGCCGGCGACTGACTCTCTACCACGCAGGGCTAGAGAAGATCAGCCCCGAGCTTTCAGAGCAGGCAGCTGATAAAGCTCAAGACCATATCCTGGTGGTCTCCTGAACAAGCCAGCAGATTACAGAAGTGGAAGTTGGCTTTTAGCATATCTTTGCCCGGAACAACACCCTTAATTAACAAGTAAATGGATTACAGAAGCAGACATTGGCCATCTACATATTTTATACAATACACTTCCTAAACCACACACAAGCAAGTAGGACAACTTCTGATATCTAAAGATATTTCTTCCCTGTAGCTGACTTAGCTAGTTTGCTCACTTGAAAATTTTCCACCCTTAACAGTGTTAGGGAGATTTCATAACTGTCCTAAAATAATATCTGGGAACAAGTAGAACTCTTAGAAATACTTTTCATTTGTATCTTCGAAAAGATGAAACAAGAATAGTTGCAATAAAAAAGAACCCTCAGAGAATAAGAAAGAGCTTTAAGAAATGAAAATAATGGTATCCAACATGAAAATTCAATAGAAGGATTAGGTATAAAGTGGTGACAATTTGCAAGAAAGGAGATGAAAAAGAGTTTGAGAAATTTTAGAAAGAAAGAAAGAAAAATAACAGAAGACTATTATTCAAGAAAATATAAAACAATTATCACTAGCTGAAAGACATGAATTTCTATATTAAACAAACCTACTGGGTAGATCATAGTAAAAATTTGGAACGTGTAGAATATAAAGCAATTATTTTCCTATTTCTTGATATTTTCATACTTCACAATATTTGTATAAGTAATATGGATGATTTGAGTAATAAGACAAAATAAAGGCAAAAAGACAAAATGATAACCAGTACCAACTAATTGATAAACACCAAACAATAATCTTAAATTAATTTGACCACACTTTATTAACATTTGTCTTTAAATTAACATACTGAAGAAAAGATGGAGCAAATTGAGAATAAGAATAAAAAGTCCTGGCTCAATGTACAACAAATAAACATGATAAATAGAAAACATAAGATAAATGTAAAATAAGGGGCTGAAATACATTAAACATCAATAATCACATTAAATGTAAGTGGATTAGAGTATCCTATTAGAAGATAGTTACTTTTGGACTTCCTTAAAAAACAAAATCCAGTTATGTACTGTTTTAAAAAAAAATCACTTAAGACAATGGCAAAGAAGCTGAAAATAAGAGACATATCAGATAAGAAGAACAAGAAGCTGGTATGGTAATATTAGAAACACATTAAATGAAAGTAAAGGCCAAATTTAAAAAGGGGAGAGAGGAGATATAATATCGATATAAAGTGACTTCATAAAAAACAGTAATGATAATAGCCAGTATTTACTGAGCACTTATTACATGTCAGGCACCATGGTAAGCGCTTTGCGTACAAGCATTATATCATCCAATCTTAAGCACAATCTCATTATTGCTCCCGTTCGACAGTTTAGGAAACTGACTCACAGAGAAGTTAGACAGGTGACAGTTACTGAGTGGTAAGTACCAAAAACCAGGACTCTTAACCATCGTGCTATGCAACTACTACCATACCTTTGAAAAATATAAAGCAAAATCTGTTAGGAATACTTGTTTTTCTTCTAATAACTTAAAGTTCTTTGTCGTGTTGATCCAATCTATTTGGAATTAAATTTTTGAATTATTTTTGTGAATGATGTGAAATAGGGATCTAACAACTTAATCCTTTAGCCAATTGTCCTAACAGCTTCCTTTCCCCATTGACTTGAAATACTACCTGTAACATCCTGGTTGTTCATACATGCTGGAATCTGCTTTTGACTGGTTTTGTTTCTTTGATCTATTTATCTATTTCCACAACATGTGCTCCCTCCATGCCTCTGTGTTTTTGTTCACACAATACCCTCAACTTGCAATGTTTCTTACCCACCGAACTAACCATTCTTCATGACTTGATATTCATCCTTCAAGATCTACTTTCAACCAATTATGCCAATTTTTTTGATCTCTTCCTATCTCTGTCAGTTTTTTAAAAAATAAGGATTCTGTTAATAGGCTACATGCAACAATGTGGAATGGGTCAACCTCATCTCTGTCACCCATCTCCCTTCTTGCAAGAAGGGGCTTTGTAACCTTAGCACCTAAATGTAGCAATCAATCGATAATGTATGGATATTTATTAGAAGAAATAATATGCATGTGCTTGATATATAAACAACATCAGGGAACAGGTTATAGTGGTTGTTTCTGGAAAGAAAAACTTAGGGATGGAGTGAGACCCCCATTTGAACTTTTCCTGTATTATCTATATTACATAACAAATAAATTTTAAGAAGAGTCAGATTTCCTATCTACTGCCTTGAATTGATTTTTCACATCTTATTTTTAGTGAGAAAGGCAAGCTGAGGATGAAATGAGATACAGTCATGCTCTGCTTAACGACGTGGATACCTTCTGAGAAATGCGTGTTAGGGGCCATCATAGAGTGCACTTGCACAAATCTAGATGGTATAGCCTACTACACATCTAGGCTATATATGGTATAGCAGATTGCTTCCAGGCTATAAACCTGTACAGCATGTTACTGTACCGACTGCTGTAGCCAATTGTAACACAATAGTATTTGAGTAATGTATTGTTCTACAACACTAGGACTGCTACTACATCATAAGCCATAGGAATTTTACAGGTCCATTATAATCTTGTGAGACCATCATGGTACCCTAGGTCCTTCTTTGACTGACGCGTCCTTATGCCGCGCATGACTGAATATAATCCTACTTCTAAAAGAAATCATCGACTGAAAAATAAATGTTACCTAAGACATGGTTTTGTAGAGAAATTGATTAAACCAAAGGAGAAACGTGGAAGAAAGAGAAGGGGAATGAGAGTTAAATTCTGAGGTCCCGACGAGCCAGCGAGGCCCCACCCCATCCCCCCAACCAAGCCCAGGACCCACCCTAATTCTCGCTCATTGGACCTAAGCCTCGACTCCAGACCGTGCATCGGGCAGAGACTCCGCCCCCCCAGTCCTACTCTCTAGGTCCCTTCCCCCAACCCCAAAGCCTAACCCTCAGGGAAGGGAACTAGAATTCCTCCTTCTAGGCTGGACGTTGGGAGTCACCCTTTCAGTCACTGCCTAAAATTTCCCCGACCAGGAGAAGCGGAACCCGACCACTTCCGCCCTCGGCGTCCCGGAGACCGGAAGCGGAAGTGAGCGGAGGCGGTGGCAGCAGCAGCGGCGGCGGCGGCGGAGGCGGCTGCTGTAGGGGCAGTAGTCCAAGCGCCCCGCGGCGTGCGGCAGAGGGAGTATCTCTCGCGGGTCTGCAGGTCCGGTTCGGCCCCTGGAGAGGGCGGGGAGGGTAAGGAGTGTAGGGAGGGGCTGACGGCCTAGGATAGCCTGCCCCGTCGAGTTGCTTCCTCCCCGCGGTGGCTCCGTGCCGGATGCGGCAGGCACACCTTGGCCCCGCAGCCGCGCCTCACCTCCCCGGCGGGGTTCTCGCCCTCAGGTAACCCCCCTCCGGGCACACGGGACTATCATTCATCTACCGGAAGGAAAATCACGAAGTACAATCCAGGTCTTGCAGTTGAGGAATGGTGACGCCGGCCAGCCCCAGCCCTCACCTATCCCCACCTCTCCCAAAAAAAATCTGCCCCCTCCGGACTTGTGGGGCCCGACCCTGTCGCCTTCGTGCAAGATAACTTTATAAGCAATTCACGTTTTATTTAGTTTGGTATTTCATGTTATCGAGTTCTGCAATTGGAAAGTTAGGTCTGAGTCTACATGTGCAAATTGGTTTGAATGACTTGCAAAGTAAATTTAAAAAATGCACTCTCTATCAAGGAATGAATTAGATAACAGGAGGGTTTCTTTTTTTTTTTTTGTGACTGACGATTTGCAGATCCTAAGCTTAAGACCTGTTAGCTTTCGTTGCCTTTTTCTTTTCCTTTCTCTTCTCTTCTTTATTTTTAAAAAAGCCTTTAATTTGCGATGTTTACTTTGCAAGTATCTTTTTTTTTTTTTTTTTACACTGCTAGGTGAGAGTGTCTTAAGAAAGGCTCAGTTAAGTCCCAAGTCTTCATCAAGGAAAAGTAAAACTACTCAGTTCGTTTCACGTGGGCTCCATTACCACAGCCTGTAAATCACCACAAAGCTTCAAAATATGGGACTCTAGGAAAAAGATGACATAGCCTTGTTACTACTGGGAATTGACACAGAATTGGCCATAAATGAGATCTTCTTTTTTTAAATAAAGTTAAAGTTCACTCTACTGAGAAATGAAAAAATTCTAGAGGAAAATTAAACATCAGATTTCAATTTTACAAGTGAGATGTTTGTTTTCAAAAGGAATAATGTCTCACCTTGTCCTTTTAGAGAGAATTAACATTTCTTAAAGGCATCTGAAATCTGTTGTGGATTATGTTATATGAACAGGCATTTTAAGTCACTTTTATGTTGACTTTTGTGGTGTTTGTATGGTTGTGTGTGTAAGCATGTGCCTTCTTAGGCTAGCTGTACAACTGTTCTTGGGGAGGGTTGATAGTTTGGCACATTTCATCGGAGGCGCCCTGGATGGTCGGAGCCCTGTACAGGGGAAAGCATTGCTTTCAATGTGGACACAATGCTCGTCTCTGTGGAGGTTTTATTTTTTCTGAGAGGACAGATTTTAAATTAAACATGGCAAGGGTGATATGGAAACATGGAACCAGGAGAACTTGGGGAGGAGGTCAGGAAAAATATCTGAAAAGGGACAAACATTTGAACCTAAAAGATGAGTTGTATGTAGCTGCACAGCTAGACAAGGGGTCGGCAGTGGAGTAGGAGTGGGGAGGAGATTTGAGAGAACATTCCAGATGCATAATCCTTCAAGCAGTAGTACAAAAGGGTTCTAGAAGCAGAGGAAAGACAGGGAGAGGTAAAGTGGAGGAAATAAAGTGTGGAGTGGATGAGCCAGGTTGGAGAGGAGGGCACAGCCTGAAAGTTATGATAAACTTTGGACGTTGTTCTAAGGTTGTTGTAAAGCCACTGAATCTGAGTTTTAAGTAGGGGAGTGACGTGATTTTGTTCGTGATTTAGATACCGGCTCCTGGATGGAGCATGGAGTTTGGAATGGACAAGAATGAATGCAGAGTCCACATACCTAGGAACTTGGATAAATTCAGGACTCAGATGGTGGTAGTTAGGTCTTTTTTTGTTTATTTCTAAATCATTATTATTTTTTAACAACTCACAGACATAATTATGTATAAATGTATTAATACCATCATATACATGGTTTTGTTTAAATTATTGGAATCTTTTTCTCCCTTTATTTTTTCAACTCATGGATTAGCTCCCAGAACCAGTGTTAACAGCCTAGTATATATTAGTCCACATTTTTCCTCCTGTATATATATATAATCCTAATCAGACATATACACTTATAGACATAGATACTCATGTGCATTCACACGGGGAACTCTGTCATTTATACACTTTTCTGTATCTATGTCTTCTCACCAAATGGTATCTCATGGACATCTGTCTAAGGCATCTGGTATACCTCCGTTCATTCTTTTTAGTGGCTGCGTAATATTCTATTGTATGGGTGGTAGTTGGGTCTTTAGGGTGATTGTGGAATTGGAAAAGATGCAATGTTTGAGACCCGTGTAGGAGGTAGAACTGAGAGAATACGGTGATTGATTCATTCTTTCTCCTACATGATATAGAGAGCAGGTATTGGCAAACTATGGCCTGTTGGCCAAATCTGACTCTGTGCGGTTTCTGTTGGGAACATGTTTATTGGAACACATTTTTTTTATGTATTCTCTGTGGCTGTTTTTGTGCACTACAGCCAAAGTTAAATAGTTGACGTAGAGTCTATATGGCCCATAAATTCTAAAATATTTACTATATGGCCTTTTACAGAAAAAAGTTTGCCAACCTCTAATATATAAAGTACTTAATATGCATTTTGCGCTGTGCTGGTGGCAGGATTTTGGGTCCTGAAAAAAGTGGACACAGGCCTATACTTAGTTTGCATCATGGTGGAAGAGAGAGGCAAAGTCACCTAAACAAATAAATATAAAAATCACAACTTGGTAAGGGCAATGGAGGAAAAGTAGAGGGTGTTATAGGTATTTTGAGGGACTGTAAGGAGAAATGATCTTTTTATTAGGTGAGAGAGGTAATAGAAATGGTCGGGTACCATGGTGTGAAAGATGCGTGGGACTGCGTGCTGCTTATTGAGATAAATTCCCTGTGAGGATTTTTTTCTCAGCCACCCTGATGGTGGCCCACAGAAATGATATACCTGGGTCAAACCCTTGTTTGGTGCTCTGCTTCCACCCTCATGCCTTCTTATACTTGGTCTGTCTTTTATTGCAGGGAGGATGCCTACTGAGACCTTAAACCCTGGACCCGGTGTCAGGGTGAGCTAGGGGTTGGGGGAGTCGTGGTGGTGGTGGGGATAATTATGTTCCCTGGGCCCTGTCCCTTCTCCTCTCACCATCAGCTGAGGAAGAAAGGGGAGGGGAAGTATGGAGCATCTTCTGCTCTGCTTTCGGGGACCTGGCGACCTCTTTTAGTGCATGACCTCTGGAGGGAACTGGCTTGGGAGGAGGGTCCCCACAGCGACTTCGGGGCTCTGCCTAATTCTGGAGTCTGACTGCAGAGAGGGGCTCATTTGGAGCTGGCAGCAGAACTCCTCCAGGGCCGTTCTTGCTCTCCCTTGTGAGACCTACCATAAACACATGTGGCTGTGGAAATTCAAATTTGAATTAATTAAAATCCAATAAAATAAAAAATTTAGTTTCAGTTACCCGAGCCACATTTCTTAAGTGCTCAGTGGCCACATGTGTGGTGGCTGCCCTTTGGCGAGTGCAGACAAGACATTCCCGTCATCTTAGGGAACTCCATGGCACAGCGCTGCTCTAGAGAATTCTGAAATTACAAGGCCATACAAGTTTTCAGATGCAACGGAAGTCCTCTTCTAACAGACATAAAAGATTATTGCATGCTTATGTAAGTCTTGGGACCTCAGGACGGCATGAGAGTTAAGTGATCAAACCTAAATTTTTGGTGCCTTAAATAAGGAGTTTAGGAAAAACTCTAAGCTGAGAAATACAGACTCTGCCCTCATTGGTTCGCGAAGTGATGGAGAGCCAAAACTTATGCTTTCGATTTATCCAAATGTTAAATATTTTTGGCTTGGCAGTCCATGTGATCTCTACTGCAGCAACTGCCCAGTTCTGCCTTTGCAACACAAAAACAGCCGTGGAGATAGGTACACAAATGGGCGTGGCTGCGTGCCAGTAAAACTTTGTTTACAAAAACAAGTGGTAGGTGGGCAGGCTTTGCGGAGCCCTGGAGTGGGGAGAGCTCCCTGTCTGAATGTTCTTGCACTGGGTTTCCCTTTGCCAGTGGTCATCCTGCAGAGTGGTGGGGGTGGTCCTTGCTGAGTCAGAATATGTGTGCTGTTTTAGGAATCAGTCACCTTCGAAGATGTGGCAGTGGGGCTTGTCCAGGAGTGGGCATTGCTGGATGGTACACGGAGGAACCTGTGCAGATATGGAATACTGGACAACTGCAGTACCCTGGCTCCCAGGGGTAAGGCTGGCACCACTCCAGCCCTTTCTCTATGCAGGTGCCACATGCTTAAGCGTCTGCCATGTGACCACAGAAATGCGGTGTGGGCTTGGTGGGGTTGATGGTTCACAGGTTTCCACAGGATAGAGCTCTGTCCCTTGTATTGACTCCATAGTCAGGACCTGCACGGGTCTTATTGACCTTGGCATTGAACTTCAGGGTTTAGATAACCTCAGCCCCGTGGGGCAGAGAGGAAGGTGTTTGTGGTTTGGGCCCCTGTAAAAGCGCTTCACTGAGTTTATTAGAAATTGAAGCATGATCACTTTGCTACCATTGTACTCACTTCAACGTCATGAGCATAAGTCTGGGTGGAAGCTGGGTGGCTGCAGGGGAAGCCCTCCCTCCCTCGGCACATGTGTCTTTCTTTATGGGCAGGGGCTCCACCATGCAAACCCAGGCTTGTCTCCCACGTGGGGCCAAGAGGAGAGCTGAGTACCGCAGGACAAGGCATTCTCTGTGCCATGGGTGTGGGTGAGTATGAGGGGGCACTGGGATCTTGGGACCCACCCCATGAGGGCCGTGTGCTGGGAAGTGTCAGGCTGAGAGTGTTTTTACAGACCCTTTATTCTGAGGGGAAATAAGGCTCTTTGGGGTGCAGTTTCTCAGGTGAGTCGCCTTAGCTTTTCTACTGTTTTCACGTTCTAGCTCTCATACTTAACCTTTAGTCTCACAAAAAGATATGTTACAATTTCTTTTTTGAAAAAACTGAGTCACATACCATAAAATTTAACCTTTGAAAGGGTGTAATCCATTGGCTTTTAGTATATTTACAAAATTGTGCAACTGTCATCATTCTCTAACTCCAGGACATTTCCATCACCTCAGGGGTAAACCCTGTGCCCGTTAGCAGTCACTCCCCACCCCATCTCCCCCAGCCCCTGGCAACCATTAATCCACTTTCTGTCTCCATGGATTTGCCTGTTCTGCATATTTCATATAGATGGACACAAACAACAAGTGACCTTTGTTATCTGTGAGCTTTCACTCGGCATAATGATTTTGAGGTTTATCTATGTTGTAGCGTTTGTCAGTGCTTCATTTTTTAAAGTCAAGTAATATTCCATTGTGTGGATGGACCACATTTTGTTTATTCATCTGTTGATGGACATTTTGGATATTTCTACTTTTTGGCGATTGTGAATAGTGCTGTTGTGAACATTCACATACAAGATTTTATGTGGATGTGTTTTCAGTTCTCTTGGGTATATACTTAGGAGTGGAGTTGCTGGTACATATCGTAACCCTGTGTTTAACTTTTTGAGGAACTGCCAAATTGCTTTCTAAAAACAAGTGCAGCATTTTATGTTCCCACAAGTGGTAGATGAGGGTTCTGATTTCTCCACATCCGTAACCACACAGATTATCCAATTCCTCTTTAAGTTGAACAGTTCTGTGTGTGTTCTTTGTCTAACTGCTTCTTACTC
>NW_006441398.1:1460386-1490790 GCF_000325575.1 Pteropus alecto
ACTCGTTCTGAACATCAGTCCCACTCCCCTCACAGACTTCTCAGAAAAATAGCCTCTCGTTTCTCCTTCCTGTCACTTCCATACCCAGCCGTACTGTTTAGAGTTTTATTTTGCTCACTGATGCCGTCTTCTCTTTTAGTACCTTCCTTAGTTTAGGGTCAGTGATTTTTTTAAAAAAAGCCTATTTTTAAAAATTTTCTTTTATTTTTAGTTTCAAGTATACGGTACATTGATTAGACATTTATACGATTTATGAAATGATCCCCCTGATTGCTGTTTCTCTCTGTCTCATATGTAGCCATTACATTACTGTTGACTGCGTTCCCTAAAAACTTATTTTTTGTGTCGATTTCACACCACTATTTTTTTCTGAAAGAAGGTTTTTTTTCTTCAATTCACTTTAGACTGGGAATTGCAACCTAAACCCGAAGAGTCTACTCCTCTGCAGGATATTTTGGAGGAAAATTCATCCCATGATTTGCAAATGGTAAGATTCAGGGTGGGTGATCCTTCAGTTTGCTCTCATTGGAGAAGTTGAGGAATATGTGATTGCAAATGCACCCCAGGGCCAGGGAGACATTTGAGCCAGAGTATTCCTCAAGGGCATCACCCGAGGGGACACAGTAATTGTAACTGAGTGTGACTATTTACATAGTCTGTGACTCATTAATTTGGGTAAACTCTGCCTGTTGCTCCAGACTTTCTTCCTAGAAGGTTCCCCCAAGTAAGCATTTCCGACATTGTGAGGCAGACATTGACTGTGCGAAATGTGATTTATTCTGCAACAATCTTGAGAAACATGCCGTCTATTAGGCAAACCCCAGGAAAGTTAAGAATGTGAGAAAGCCTGGTTGTGGGGCCCACAGTGTTCTCGAAGAACTCGACCTGTATGAACAGGGCATACCTCTGAAAATGCCGAAAACGTGCCTCTGACGGGAGCATCCCTGGGCATGGCACGGATGTCACTGAGCTTTTCGTCATCACTTGCCCCTTTTCAGGAGCAAACTGCTTGGAGAGAAGGCACTCGATGTTTTAACTGTGGCGGTAAAGGCTTTGGAGGAACCATAACCTGAACTTGAAGCCACAGCGGGGAGGGCCACTTTGATTATTAAGAAAATGGGAAAGTTGTTAGGGATTGCTTCCGCTTAGGAGACAAGTCGAGACCCTAGACTGGAAAGAAGTCCTTTTCAAGCGGGGACAGCCTTCAGAACCAGCTCACACATTACAGTGCATGAGGCCAGACACAAGGAGCCCATCTGCCCCTGCTTTGGCCCTCAGTTCCCGCCTCCCCAGCTACAGGAGCTTCCAAGGTTTGAGTTCCCATTTTGGGGATTTTGAGGGTTAGAGTTTGGACAGAGGAACACACAGAGCCCAGCTTCACCCCTGGGCTGGGCCCGGTTGTCCCAGAGCCACTGGGATCTCTGGGCTCCCTCACTTTGTGCCCCTCTACCCCTGTCATGATGGTGTCGACCTCAGAACATCAGAGATGCTGGCCTAGTCGGGGGGTGCTGCCCACATTGTGGAGACCTCTCTTATGTTCCTTTGTCCTGAGCAGGGGAACATCAGCCCTGCACAGCCAAAACCCTTGCCCTTTCATGGCTGGCAACAGACCCTAGGGTAGCTGAGACCTTCCTCCTCTCGGTGCCCATTGTCCTCGATTGACTCTCTGGTTTAGGTAGAGGATGTCCCCCTAGTAGCTGCTTGGGAAAGGATGTGTGGTTTTCGAGACCCCGAGACCTGCACATGTGTTATCGGAGCTGCAGGATTGCAGGGGCCTCATCTGACGTGGCGGGTGCGGTAGCCCTGTTACAGAGCATTACGTGTGTCACTGTAGAGCCCTCGGTTGGTGCTGGTCGAATGAGGGAATGAACAGCTAGGTGTGAAGGCATCTCCAGGCCCCCACTGTCCCCTGTTTTGATCAGCAGATGGACCATGGGAGGGAGCAGGGAGGATGAGCCTTGAGGGACAGGGTCTTTCCAGTTTCTGCGGCTCTTTCAGTATGGGGCTCCAGCATCTTCCACAGCACCCTGCTCTGGCTCAGCAGTGAGTACCAGGTGTGGGAGAGGAGTGGCCTCTCCAGCTGCATTCGAGCCCCAGGACACAGGCAGTCACAGAATGTTCTGAGTGGGCAGAGGAGGTCCACTTCAGACACGTGTAGAGAAATCGAGCATTTCACCCCTGAAGGCACACAGCTCACAAAGTGGTAGAGCTGGATTTGGAGCTGGGAGTCGAATCCAGGCTTAACTCCCTAAATCACCGTCCTAGCCACCAGGATCTACTGCCTGAGGTCACATGATCCGCCACTTGGTTGATGGTATTGACCCTTTAGTTAGCCCTTTAGGGCTATTCCAGGTGTCACTGAGTTTAGTCCCAAACACCGAGGTTCCTTATGGCAGTTCTGAGGCCTCCTTGTCATGTGGGAGTAAGTGCTGGCGGTCAGGGACAGACCAAGGCCCTGTGGCATCCTCCTCATGGTCAGCCAGGCCAGGGAAGGGGCAGGCACAGAGAGAGCTGAGAATTGCTCTTAGAAGAGGCCCAGAGGAGACTGAGGGAGGGGCGTCTCCAGGCTCAGCCTCCCTACGTTGCCTCTCCCTCAGCACCCAGCTCCTGGAGGCTGGGGGTTCACCTTTGTCATTCTCTGCTAGACCCACAGTGTCGGTACTAGCGGTGCTCAGAAAGTATGTGTTGAACAAATAGGCTAAACTCCTAAAACCCTTTTTTCAAGAGGAATGATCTGTGTCAAAATTAATTCAACGAAGACGTTTGTCTCAAAATAATACTCATGAGGTTTTAATTTATGGAGGAGACTGATGACATGGAGAGGCCAGTGCCGCAGAAAGAACATTTTTTTAACTTATATTTCTTGAGAGGAGAAGGCTTGCTGTCGCACTTGGGGTCACACGGGGGAAGCGTCAGGGTTGGTCAGGCAGAAAGGAGTGAGAAAGAGACTAGGTTAGAGCTTTTGTTGGGGTTTGCAGAGGGCAAGATAAAGAGGATGGGCGAGTTTGAATAATTGTGGGGGCCCTTGGGCACAGGGGCTCTCCCTGGTTGTCTGGTACCTGGCCTGGGTGATTTAGGACAGGAGAGTATTGGTTTATGTGAGAGGTAGCCAAGGAGATGGTTCAGAGTGGGTTCTGGGTGGCAGTAAACAACGGTGGCCAATAGTTTGGTTTTGTGATTAACGGATTCCAAATAGACAAGTGCAGAATCTAAGAAAACACAGACTAATGTTCATATTCAGAGCCAGGGGTTCCCAACCTTTCTGTGGTCAAACGTCCTGCAATGCCTCTGGGCGCTCATGGCCTATTCTCCAGACAGGTCCCCCTGGAACCGGAAGGGGGTCAGGTTTGTCCCTCCTATGAGACCCTCGGTGGTGGATAGCGCTCTCAGTGGAATAAGGGAGTCACCAGGTCTGAAACTGCCAGACCTGTGTGCCCCAACTACTGACAGCACTACCCCCAAACTGAGGGTCTCTGAGGCTGAGAACAGCCTCAGTGCCACCTCTGTCCTGCTCAGCATCCCCCACATCTTTACCTAGGGGCTGGGGCTGGACCTGCAGACGCAGATCAGGCCCATGATGGGAGAGAGGGGGATATCTTCATCTTCAGAGGACCGGCCAGCTCTTCTGGAGTTGCCTTGGCCTTCCGGATACACAGTAAGCCTGGGCGGTGGTTTGCTGCAGGGCCCCAGTCCTAGCCAGTGAGGTTGGGGTGTGAGATTTCCATGAATGAGGAGACAGAAGGAGAGGGAGGAATCTAGGGCCCCCTGCTGGGAACTGGGAACAGCTGGAGGCCTAGGCTTAGCTCCTGGTAAGAACTGGCTTTAGTGTTTCTGGCCCTAGCGTTTCTGCATTGAGGGTAAATAGTGAAGGTGGCAGTTGACAGAGGCCAGTACCCAGGCCCTGGCCCTGCCCCTCCTGGCCCAGCCTTTTTTCCTCTGATCCTTCCACCCTCACTCCCACCCCATGCATGCTCCCACCCCATGCAGGGATGAGTGTTTCCTGTGACCTGAGGGCTGGGTGAGAAGTATCCAGGCTGGGGACAGAGTATCAGAGAGGGTCACTTCAAGGTGTGCTTTGAGCCCTACTCTGAGGAGAAGGGGCCCATCACCTGCCCCGAGGGACCTGCCTCATTTACTTCTCATCTACCACTAAGTCCTGCCAAATGATAACCTACGTGTGACCGCTCCTCCTGTCCCCGCTGCCACCACTGTCTAGAGCCACCATTAGTTCTGAACAACCGGGTACTGCTCCTGACAGGCTCTTGCTTCCACTGGGCCCACCCTGGACACAGAGGCCAGAGGCCTGCCTTAGGAGTGCAGGGCAGGTCAGACGCCTTCTCCAAGGGGGCAGCCACCCATGGAGGAGCATTCACATCCTGTCTCCCACAATGGGGCTTCCTTTGGAAATAACTTCCGAACTCCCCTCATCGCACGGGTCTGCCTCTGCATCCCCCTCTGCCCCTCAGGCAGCCGGGACCCACTGCCTGCTTTGCTCCAGCGTTTCCCCTTCTGCTGGAGGCTGCTCAGAGGAGGCCTACCCCGCCCGGGACCCCTGTCTCCATCCCATGTTGCAGTTGCAGTTCTGTCACAGTGATTAGCCTTGTCTTGAGGAATCGGGTAAATTTGGGCAGGTAGATGGCATCGTCCCTCCGTTTATCAGTATGTTCCCCAAAGCAGGGCTAGTCAGGCAAATTCAGCCAGAGTGAGCAGGTGGTGTGGATTGCATTGACCATTGTGTGCCTCTGATCTGTCCTTGTCACTCTGTCCAGGGGCTGAAGGTGGCTGTGCGGATTCAGAGGGTGACCACGCCGGAACCTGAGTTGGGCCTCCCTGACCCATGGGTGACCGGGGGTTCTGGTGAGTGAATGTCGGGTGGAATGGCAGCCAGGGGGTCTCCTATCCTGTGGAAACTTGCATCTCCCACCTTCATTTCCTCTGACTACAGTCATTGCCCTGCACTATCAGGAGAGAATACATAAAATCCTCTCTTATTATTTACGTATTCAAGGGGAAGGGCACTTTCACAGTCCTCAAAGGCCAGGTTTCCCTAGGGGAGCTTAAGATCTACTCAGTTATGGCAATGTTGACGATTACAATTGAATTGACTATAAATGGCATGTGTTTTAACTGAGCTTTTTTTTAAAAAAATGAAGTTAAAAGCCACATTTCCTGAGAAGTAGGAGGAAAAATTAATTCTGGAGGACAAGTAACAGGTTTAATTGCAAGGCCGTTTTTTCCTTTCAGCTTGCCTTCTAGTAGGAGTAATAAACTTCTTTTCTTAATAATAACGTTCAGTCTTGCATTTGTAATCTGTATTATATCATTGACAGAAAGGGATTCTTATGTATTGCTCTTCTGTATGTGTTTTGGTGAGTCCTCTGGGCCAGGCTCTGCCTTGAAGTGCTTCGTGACTGTCCCCCTGTGATACTGTGGGCGTTGCCCCCCTCCCCTGTGGAGCTCGCAGTCTGGCGGGGCAGTCAGATTTTCAAATGAAGACCAGCATGCAGTGGGAGCATGTAACATGAGGACTTTATCTTGTGGGTAGAGAGGAGTTCTGGGAAGTTTAAGCTTAGATTAAGGTTTCTCAGCTGTAGCACCGCTGACGCTGGGGCTGTCCTGTGTGTTGTAGGGTGTTAGCAGCATCGCAAGCTTTCATCCACTGGATACGAGTAGCACCTCCCTTGTGTTAGTTTGCTGGGACTGCCATAACAAAGCACCACAGACTGGGTGGCTTAAACAGCAGAAATGTGTTTTCTCACAGTTCTGGAGGCCTGGAGTCTGGGATCAGGATGTTGGTGGGTTCCGTGTCTCCTGAGGGCCGTGATCTCTTCCAGGCACCTGTGCATGGCTTGTAGATGGCTTTCATCTTCCTTTGTTTTTCTTCTGTGTGTGTCTATGTCCAAATCTCCTTTTCTTCTAAGGACACCAGTCATACTGGATAAGGGTCCACCCTGCTGACCTCATTTTAATTTAATTACCTCTTTAAAGACCCCGTGTCCAATTACAGTTAAGTCTGAGATACTGGGGGTTAGGACTTCAGCGTAGGAATTTTTAGAGGGACACAATTTGGTTTACAGCTTCCAGCCTCCAGAACTGTGAAAAATAGGTTTCTTTAGTTTATGCCCCCTAGTCTATGGTATTTTGTTATGGCACCCTGAGCCAACTAAGACACTAGGCATTGCAACATATCCCCTGGGGGGCAGTCACTGGATTAGATCTTAATTAGATCTGCCCTTTAGCTTGGCCAGATGTTAGGCCTTTTGGAGAAGGTTTGGAGTGAACATTCAGGCCTAGGAATAGCATCAGTGAAATCTCCAGTCGGGGAGAGCCCAGTGAGCCCAGGGCCATAGAAGGCTGTGGGAAGGGAAGCAGAGCGATGTGGACGGTGGTGTAAGCTGACTGGAGATCGAGTGGGCTCTAGATAGTTCAGGGCCTAGAAGCATGGAGAAAAGAACCCTGGCCCATCCCGTAAGGCTCCCAGGAGCCAGGGACACATGTAGGTGAGGGGTGCTGTACACCTGTAGTGTGGTTCTAACAGAACCCACCAGCACCTGGGAGGAAGATGGACTTCAGGGAGGATGCGCGTGGTGGATGAAGGCAGTTAGGAGTGGAATGGTGGCGGCCTAGACTTGGGGTGAGGGTGGAGTCAGTGTGGCAGGAGTCCCTAAGACCTCCCAGGTTTGATGACTTGCGGGGAGGCTTCATAGGACTCAGAAAACAGTTGTATGGGTGGCCATGGTTTATTACAGGGAAAGGATAAATAGCAAAATCAGCCAAGGGAAAGGCGTGTGGGACGAAATCTGGAGGGCACCAGGTGCAAGCACCCAGACTCCTCTCCCAGCGGGGTCACGTGGGACGCACTTAATTCCCCACAGTGAGCTGGGAGATAACGTGTGTGAAGTGTTGTCTGCCACGGAGGCTATTAGAGACTCAGCACCCAGGGTTTTCACTCGGAGCTGGGCACGTAGGCACCCTCTGCCCAGCACGTACCTGCATTCCAGACATCCAGAAGGAAAGCAGGCGTTCAGGACAAACCACATGGTTTGTACAAATAGGTTAAGTGGAGCGAGCCCCTCTTAGCAGTTAGGGTGGGGGGAGCCCTCTTGAAATCCAAGTTCTCAGACCCTAGCCAAGGTCCAGCCTTGCCAGCAGACCTTGCTGAGTAGCACAGTCAGGCCTGATGTGTTAACTCTCGTCTGCATGCTGGGGAAGCATGGAACATCGTTAAGACATGCAAGAAGTCAGGCTGAGACAATTTGGTGAGTTGTGCATACATTCATTTACCAGACAATCCAGAGCATTTATGTGGCAGGCATGGTATGGGAGATGGGGCAGTGACATCTAAGTCATGAGGGAGTGACATTTAAGTGGATCCAAAAAAGAGAAAAGTGTGATGTGATATTAGTGATAGCAGGGTTAAGGTTAGGAGGGAATTTCGGGAGTGGGGTAGGTGTTGGGGAGAGGGGAGAGATGGGTGCTCGTATAGAGATGTCACCATTGACTTGTTTTTTTGGATTAATTGTTGGAGTCTATAGTGTGCCAGGGTGAGATTTTTCATCTGAGGTAGGGATGTCACTTCCTGAGATCAGAGACTCTGGAAGAATAGGCTTTGTGAAGAAGGTGCTGAGCTCATTTTTTTGGTGAGGGGAGGGATGAAACAAAAATTTCCGTCTCACAGTTTTGAGGCCAGAATTCTGAAATCAAGGTGGCGGCAGAGCCATGCTTCCTGTGAAATCTGTAGGGTAGGGTCCTTCCTCACCTCTCTCCCGGCTCCTGGTGGGTGCTGACATCCTTGGTGTTCCTTGGCTTGTAGATGCATCGCTCTAGTCTCTCCCTGAATTGTCACATGGCCTTTTCTCCTCATGTGTCCTTGTTTCTGTGTCTCATCTCTTTTTATGACACCAGCCATATTGGATTAAGGGCCTGTTCTATTCCACCGTAACTTCATCTTAACTGGGTACAACTGCAAAAACCTTATTTCCAAATGAGGTCACATTCTGAGGTATAGGGGGTTAGGACTTCCTCTTATTTTGGGGAACACAGTTCAACCCATAACAGTCTGCCCTGTGCCCCCCCCACCCAATTTTTCCTCCCCACTTGCGAAATACATTCATATGATCCCACCATCTCAAAACTCTTCACGCATTCCAGCATCAACTCAAAGTCCAAAATCTCAGCTCAAAAAATCTCAAATTTCATCATGTAAATCATCCAAATCAGGTATGGGTGACACTGGGAGTGTGGTCCATCCTGGGGACAAAATTCTTCTCCATCTTTGAACCTGTGAAACCAGAAAACAAGAATTCTGCTTCCAGAATACAATGGTGGTATAGGCATAGGACAGACATTTCCATTCCCAAAGGGAGAGAAAAGAGATCATGGGTCCCAAGCATATTCACAACCCAGCAGGACAGGTCTAAGGCCTGAGAATAATCTCTGTGGCTTGAGGCTGTGTCCTCTTCCTGCTGGAGCAGCAGGCCTGACCTTAGCTCATTCTGGATATTCTCTTCGTGTTCCCTCAGGTAGGTAAATGGAGATTTAGAACTGATGGTTGGGTATCTGAGTCTGGATGTCAGAAGTGAGCCTGGGGATTTGGTGGTGGTGGGGATTGAAACCCAGAGGAGTGGGTTGCCAGCAAAGGTAGAGAGTACTGAGGGAGATGAGAAGGGGAAGGTGTATGACATGGGGATGCCAGCCAGAGGCCTAAAAGGAAGAGACCGAGAAGGAGGCTGGGGGTGTCCCTGAGAGTATGCACGTGCGTGTGTGCACACATGTGGGCACTCAATCAGAGTGGGCAGTCCTTGGTCCTGTGAAGGTGCTCACCGGGCCTTATGGTTCCCCTCTCGTCTAGCTCTGCCTGCTCAGGACCCTGTGTGGCTCCAAGAGAAGAGCGTAGAGGAAGATCCTGGGGTGCTGACCACCTGTGCACAGGTAGGTAAGAAATCCTTCTTGCTCTTCTTTTTTGCTTTGCCCCTTGTTTTCTTTCCCTGGTGTGGAGCTTCTCGACCCCACAGGGCTGGTCTCCAGGCATCCAGCCATCCAAGTACTAGGCCTCTTGCACTGGGTAGGGGACAGTTCAGGCAACGAACAGCTCCACCCCCTCAGTCAGACCTTCGCCGGCTGTTGAGTATCATGTTCTGCTGAGTGTAGTGGCAGGAGGGAAAACAAAGCAAGGATATGAACTGTCCTCATCTCATAGTGTACAGCAGAGTCACATGGGACATACTTACTTCTCTGCACTTAATATTTCTCTCTTGCCTGCTCAGGTCTGCTGGACCCTGGGGCTGGAGTGGAGTAAAACTTCGAGGGCTTCCTAGCTAGTTATCAGTAGCTAAGTCCTCCCATGAAGTTGAGGTCCTTTGACGCCACGCGTCTGGATGCTATCCCTCAGGGAGGGAGGAGTAGAGAGGAGAGTTCTAATTCTGGAGCCTGGGCCAAGGGGCAGATTCTGAGATACCTCGGAGCCCCGTCTGCACAAGGTCTCTGGTCTCCAGGCCTGCCAGCCCTGTGTCCTCTTGCGTATTGGCAGGGGTGGCCCCTGGCTGAGCTGGGATCGGTGTGCATTTTAGGAACCAGTCACCTTCGCAGATGTGGCTGTGCTCTTTACCCCAGAAGAATGGATGTTTCTAGACTCTGCCCAGAAAAGCCTGTACAGGGATGTGATGCTGGAGAACTACAGGAACCTGGCCTCTGTGGGTAAGGTCGGCCTTACCCATGTCATACACCTTCCCCTTCTCATCTCCCTCAGTACTTGGCCTCATTGCTTGATCCGCACACGTGTGCAGCAAGTATGGGTTCCCGGGACTGTGCTCATTTGGAAACTGAGCTGAGAAAGACAGACAGATTCAGCTCATGGTGTTGAGTCTGGTGGCTTCCCCATGGAAATGAAGATCTGCCCACTGCTTCTGGGCTTCTCAACTGTGTCCCTGAGCTAGGCCCTCGGTTTTGGGGACTGGAATGTCCCAGTGTCCTCTGGGACCCTGTGAGATAGCTTGCACTTTGGTTCCTTAATGAAAGAGCCCTGCCATGCCCGTCAAAATTTAGGTACACTCATTTTGCTACTCTCATCCCAATGCCCCTAAAGACTTCAGATTGTCAGCTCCGGTTTCATGGTGGCACAATCTGCCTACGCCATGCGTCCTTCCCCACAAACAGGAGATCAACTATGCAAACCTAGTACCTTTTCCTGTTTGGAGCAAAGAGAAGAGCTGTGGACCACCGAGAGAGGGACCTTCCCAGGAGCCCATCCAGGTGAGTACCCAGTAGAGCAGGGGAGCACCAACTCTGATCAGTAAGACGAATGTTAGATTTGGAAAGCGTCAGTAAGGGAAACACTTTTCACGCCTTTGACGGAGAAGGCTGTTTCATGGGCTCCCTTAGTGAGTTCTATCTTCTTTCCTTTTTCCCTTTCCTGTTTATCTCTGATACTTTACTTTGGTTTCATAGAACGATTTATCCGACCTCCTCTTCACATTTAGCATTTCCATGTATATATTTCATCCACTTCCTCTTCACTGTAGGTTCTTGTTAATACTTTCTCTCAGTATTAGTCCTTCTCTCCATAGAATCCTTTCTTATTAATTGTACTATTTCCATCCTTTGTTCTTGTGATTACATAACCCTCAGATAGCCAAATGCCTTAAAATTTTCCTTTACTCTTTGATACATCCCTCCTGTTCACAATATTTTCTCATATTTAAGGTACGTACTTAAAAAAATCCTCACGTGCCTAGCTTGCTTTTTTTGGTCACCTCGATCCTACATTTTCCTTCTCTGTACACTTAATTTTTTCCCCCTTAATTCATTTCAGAACCTCAACTTCAACCCCAGCAAGTGGTTCTTAACCAAGGTATTTTTGCAGAGATGCCATCCACTGTCATGAAAAGGGTAAGGTACACAAGGATTATTCTTGATCCTCTATAGTAGGAAAAGTCTGGGTTGCTGTTGAGTAGGAAAAAAGCACAAGAGACCAGAAGGAGATTTAAGGCAAGGGTGTCTCACCCAGGAGAAAGTGGTTTCTTGAGAGACAGTCTGTGAATGTCATGAAGTGGGCGAAAACTTGAAATGCAGATTAAGACGCATCTTCACAGAGTTCTCACAACTAACCATGTTTGTAAATGTGAAACAGATACTGCATTTAAAACTTAGTTTAGCCTCAATTCAGAAAAAGTCTTCATCTAAGAAGCCCCTTGAAAGTATGAAAATGATACCTCTTTATGGCAGCACATCTACTGGACAGAACTTAGGGTAGAAATGGTACAGACATACAAAAATGATAAAAGCTTTGGTTATAGAAATGTCTTGATCCTACACACAATTCAGTTGGGGGAGAATGTCTATGAATGTAATACAATCTTTGGTCTTCACATTTTCCTCAATTGACAGGAGCAACCTCCGTTGGGAGAAAAACTCTACAAATATAATGAATTGGGGAAACCCTTTAACAGCATCAAACAACTGTTTCAGTACGAGAGAATTCATGTTGGAGGCAACCCCTGTGAATGCCAAGAGAGTGGGAAATCCTTGTTCCAGACCACTCACCTGATAGTGCATGAGAAGATTCGTAGTGGGGATAAAACCTATGCATGTAACAAATGTGAAAAATCCTTCAGATACAGTTCTGACCTTATCAGGCACGAGAAGACCCATACCTCAGAGAAGTGCTTTGAATGTCAAGAATGTAGGCACACCTTCAAGTACTCCTCAAATCTGCGACGCCATATGAGAACTCACACAGGAGAGAAACCCTTTGAATGTAGTCAGTGTGGGAAAACCTTCACGAGGAACTTTAACCTGATTTTGCACCAGAGAAACCACACAGGCGAGAAGCCCTACGAATGTAAGGACTGTGGGAAAGCTTTTAATCAGCCGTCCTCTCTGAGGAGTCATGTGAGAACTCACACTGGAGAGAAGCCGTTTGAATGCAGTCAGTGTGGGAAAGCCTTCAGGGAACACTCATCACTGAAGACACATTTGCGAACTCACACCAGAGAGAAACCGTATGAATGTAACCAGTGTGGGAAACCCTTTCGGACGAGCACCCACCTAAACGTGCATAAGAGGATCCACACAGGGGAGAAACTTTATGAGTGCAGTACTTGTGGTCAGGTGTTGAGTCGTCTCTCAACCCTCAAGAGTCACATGCGAACCCACACTGGGGAGAAGCCCTTTGCATGCCAGGAATGTGGGCGAGCCTTTAGTGAGCCCTCATCCCTCAGGAAACATGCGAGGACCCACAGTGGCAAGAAGCCTTATGCGTGTCAGGAATGTGGGCGAGCCTTTGGTCAGTCTTCACACCTTATCGTACATGTCAGAACCCACACTGCAGGGAAACCCTATGAATGTAATCAGTGTGAGAAAGCCTTTAGGCACAGCTCTTCCCTTACCGTGCATAAAAGGAGTCACACCAGGAGAGAAAACGTTAGGAATGGCGGCCTGCCTTTATCAGTGTCTAATTCTTATGGTGGGCCCCTTGCCGATTAACTTTAAGTTTGTAAAAATATGAACATTCGGGCCTGTAATCGTCTTGTTTAAGTACATCACATGTTTTGAAGTATAATTTCATTTTATTTTCATTCTAAATATTGTCTTAGTTTCTGTCATTACTAAGTCTTTGACACGCGACTTATCTAGAATTATTTTTTAAATAACTGCACATGGTCATGTTTTTATAGAGGTATAATTATAGTGGAATACACAAATCTTATGAATTGGTTGAGTCTGACTGATGTATACATATATGTAACCAACACTTCATTCAATATATGGAACATTTCTGTCATTCTGGAAAGTTCTTGCATGTATCTGGGCATTTTTAGTTACCTTTTAATGCTAGTTTCTAGTTTAATTACATTGCGAGCCGAGTATGTGGTCTTTGTGTTATTGAATAATTGGTGTTTTTTGGGATTTGCTTTTAGGTCTCGTATGGTGCATCCTGCTAGTTGCCTACCAAAAGTGCCCCTTTTTCCTTATAAGAAAACCTTGGGTTTCTCAGGTTGGTAATGTGCACTATTAAAAACTTCTATCTCTCAAGCCTTCTTGTAGTTAGGGGAGGCCATGTCCCCTAGTTCTGGTCAATAGGAGAAATCGCTGAGTGTGACTCCTGGGAAAGATGTTGGAAAGGATGGTTTATTTAGCCAGATTTCCCTACTTGGCCTTTGTACAAGCAGACACAATGTCCAGTGCTAGAAGAGCTATCTTGTGACCATGAGGGTAAAAACTATAGGCTAAAGGGAATGTGGCCAGAAGTCACAACCATTCTGGTTCCCCACTTGGATCTTTGTATCTGCACCAGCCCTGGACTGTTTATTTCTTGAGATCTTGTTACACAAGAAAGATGTACTTCTGGTTTTTACCTGTTCTCACAGGGTTCTGCTATTGTGTTTTAAAAATCTTTTCACTGAAGTATAACTTATGTAAAAGTTCATAAATTTTAGTGCAAACCTTGATGGATTTTCTGTATGTTTTATACACCCACATCAAGATATAAAATATTTAGTCTCACAAAAGGTTCCCTTGGGCCCTACCTAGTCAGCCCCATCCATTGAGATAATGAGTATTCTGACTTCTGTCACCACAGATTTGTTTTTCCTGCTCATAGAAACGAAACCACATGGCTGCTCTCTTATTTATTATGTGTTTTTTCACTTAATATAATGTACATGAAGTTTATCTCTGTCGTATTATCAGTAGTTTTTTTTTAAATTGCTGTGTAATATTTTATCATCTGAATATACCAGAATTGAAAAATTCTGTTGTTTATGGACATGTGGGTTCTTTCCAGGTTTTGCTGTTATGAATGAAGCTGCTGTGTATCTTGTGCAAATCTTATTGTGGACATATGTTCTCATTTCTCTTGGGTATAAACCTAGGAGAGGAACTGCTGGGTAATGGGTAGGCTTACCTTTAGCTTCAGTACATATTGCCGAACAATTTTCCAAAGCAGTTGAAACAGTTTACCTTCCATCATCAGTGAATGAAAGTTTCATTTGTTATATATCCTTGACGACATGTGCTCCTGTCAGTCAATTTAATTTTAGCTATATTAGTGGGTAAGTGGTTTCTTGTATCCTACTTTGCATTTTTTTGGCGAATAACGATCTAGTAGATGGTTTCCACAATTTATCCCATCCCTCTATGTACATCTCCTTTCAGTGTGACTTTTCTGCTCCTCTTATCAGGAGGTGGAGTTTATTTCTCTACCCCTTGACAATGAGCTTGATCACATAACTTGTTATTTTTGGCCGATGGAACATTATCCAACATGACGGAAGCAGAGGCTTGAAAAACGTACGTTGAGGTTTGTCCTCTTTTAGCTGTGGTTAGAATCTTGAGAGCAAAGTGTGAAGAAGCCTGGGTCAGCCTTCTCTAGGATGAGAGGCTACATGGAGAGAGAGCCTTATTGATGGTCAGCACGAAACGCCAGACGTGAGTGAGGCCACCTTAGACCATCTGGTTCCAGGCAAGTGACCAGGTGACTGAAGTCCCATGAGTGACCCTAGGTGAGACCATCAGAATCACCCAGCTGAGTTCAGCTCAAATTGCTGACTCAGAATTATGAGCACATGAGGTGGTTATGCAGGAATATATAACCGACACAGAAGTTAGGATCAGAAAGAGGATGCTGCCGTAACAAAAGCTTAAAATGTGGCTTTGGCTTTGGAACTCGGCAGCAAGAAAGCAGTTGAAAAGAGGTGAAGAAACTTAGTGGGTGGAAATATGGTGAAGAAACTAATGAGAGGTTAGGAAAGGGCTCTGTGGTAGGGCAACCGTAGGCAAAATTATCTGTGGTAACTTGGAAGATAGAACATGTACTTGATGAACTTGTGGATCTGATGAGGAAGGAAGCTTTCTCCCACTGGCCCTACCCCTAGTCTTCTTCAGGAGGACCTAGTGGTGGTCTAAGGAGAGCCTGCAAGCAGGTGAGAACTTACCTTGTGTCTGAGGCTCTAATTCTCTACCCGCATACCGGCCCACACTTGGGCTTCAGCAACTGGTTGGAAATTTTAGCAGAAATCTTTACCCTCTTGTCTTGGTAGTACTGCTGTCTTACCTAGTGCTATAGGTGAACCAATGCTTCTGTCCACCTCTCTTAGATTTCAGGCTAGTTGGTTGCCTGTGACTTGAGCTCTCTGATAGGTTCAAGAAAGTTGTTTTTGTCAATTACTCAGTCTTATTGCTATGGTAGCAGCAATGCCTTTTAGATTTCTATCCAAAGCAGAAGCTGGAGACAGAGTTCTTCCTAAATTACAGTGGTTCTTAGAATTGTTTATTGCACTTTATCTTCCTCTTTTCTGTAAATTCGGTGAGATCAGAGACTACACGGAGCCTGTTCAGTGTGACTTCCTTTAAGGCTAGCACTGTGCTGGGCAGAAAATAAGCATTCAATATGCTTGTTAAGTCTATATGAAAATATTAGGACAAATACTCTCAGGTAGATTATGTATGGTCTCTGAGCCCATTTGGCTGTAGGTTCCTATGGGCTGCTTCCTCTCACCCTCAGAGTCAAAGTTGCTACTTCTGAAATTCGCCACACTCCAGCTGTCTCTACTCAATGGAGAGCACAGTGCCACGCATTCATGGAGAATTTTACAACAGGCAGTTCCTAGGCATCTGGGTCTGCCTGAGGTTGTACTCTTAGATTCTGGGGCAGAACAAAAGGAGTGTGTGTGTGAGGATGAAAGATCACCTTAGGAGACCGATCCACCTGTCAGACCTTCAAAAGACACCTTGTCCCAAGGGGGTAACTTCTGAAATATGAACTAGAGGGTAAGGTGAGCATACTGGAAAGGCAGGCACTAGGTAGGCAGTAGCCAAGGTAAGCAGATCCTGGATGGCCAAACATCCCTCCCCTAAGTTTCTTTCGTAAGTCTCTATTGCTCTCAGGATAAAGTTCGAGTTCCCTAGCCTGGCTGTGAAGAATCAGTCATGTGATCCCAGTTACTTATCTAGAAGAAAAATCTACCTCAGATGCTCCCTCCTTTCATCATGTAGCCCACAGTGCCTATTGCTGATTCATCCCTCAGGTTTCAACTTAATGCCATAAAGTTTATAGTTGATGACCCACCCCTGTGTGTTGCCAGGTACTGAGCAAAGCTCTCTACCCAAGGTGTTTTCTTTTTCATTTCCTGTTTTTCTTTGTATCCACTCTGGTTATACTAAGAGAGCAATTTGGTAGAGTACGGGCTTTACCAATAAAGAGTCCAGTTCTGATTCTTGGCCCTGCCAGTCACTAGTTGTGTGATATCAGATAAGTATCTTCATTGAATGACCAGTAGATTGATACTTATCTTACAGAGTAGGAACCCTTTAGTGAGCTAGTCATGGAGCTTCCTTTTGGGGGCACAATCACATTCTTTATCCTGTTAGCAATGGGAAACCTGAACCACCACCAAGTAGGCTGGCTGCATAGTCACTGGTAATGCTGAGAATAAAAAGCAGAACTGTGGATCTAATAATAAAACATGAGAAAGAAAGCATCCATGCTAGGCGTTTCCAATGTCAGTTTAAGGAACCTACACATATGGATCCTAATGTGGTTTATTTGAACAGGAAATATATATTTTTTAATGATAAGGACTTTATTATTTGTTTGTTTGTTTCTTTGTTTATTTAACGCCTATAGTACCTGGTCTTCCTAGGTGATTTCCCATCCAGGTACTAACCAGGCCCGACCCTGCTTAGATTCTGAGATCAGACAGGATCGGGCGTGTTCAGGGTAGCATGGCTGTAGACTGAACAGGAAATATTTTTAAATTAAAATCAAAGGTAAAAAGTTCTCCACAGCTGAGCTCGATGTCCTCTGCGCCACGAGAAGCAGCTATTTACCATTTCTTTCCATTTCAAACTATTCGGGAATGTTTATGAACAAAAAAAACTAATCAATGGTGAGGGAAATCAGAATAGTGGCTACCTTGGGAAGATATGGAGGGGATTTCTAGAAGAACTAAAAATGTTTTATGTCTTAATTGTTTAGTTACATGGTCTTATACACAAAAATTCATCAAGCTGGGAACTTATGATCTGTGCATTTCATGCATCTCATTGAATATGAGAACTATCTAGTTTGAAAATCTTTTCCATATATGTATTTTTTGCCTTTTTCCTGACTTGTATTTGTACTATCTGGAGAAATGAAAGAATAATGGGGAAAAATAGGATTTTATTTATTTTAGCTTCTCAGAGAGAAGAGGCTGACACTTGGGTCAAGGGAAGCACTTGGAGCTTATGTGGAATTTAATTTGTTTTCTACCCATTTGGTTATTGCTATAGGATTAAATCCCAGAAAGCTATGGCCTCTTCCTCCCCAAATATGTTAAGAAAGATCGGATATGGTTAATCCATTGGCTCTTTGTAGACCATTGGCTCATTTTAATTACATTAGTGTACAATTGAGGAGGACTTCCTTGAGATATCAACTTTATTATTTTTCCTCTCTGGTGCCTGGTGGAATAGCTAACACACAGTAGGTGCTCAATACATGCTTTCTAATTTGTTTCTTCATTTTGAAGAAACATCACTTATGTAGCCTCGGTTCTTATTATTTTACTATGGGAAATGCGATTTCTGACTAGTGGCCACGTTTGACAGGCATCTTCTGTATATAAAACATTGGCCTAAATGCTACGGAGATTGTAATAGAAGTAGAAATCAAAGTTGATGCCTTCACAGAGTTTAAAGGTAGTTGTTTACATACAATACAGTTAAAAAGAGCTTATGATATAGACCAATATGTAAAATCACATATTAGCTATGATGCTAGAGCTTATTTATTTTCTATTCTGGGTGTCACATTTTAGGAAAGGGCATATTGAGAAAAGGAAAAAGAAATTGCTTGAATTGCTTAGAATTCCAATCTTGAAAGGAAAAATTTGGAATAGATTATTGGATACAAATTCAGTCATAACTGATTTCATTCATAGTTGAAAAGAAGCTGATTTCAAACCATAATATACTGCGTTAGTGGATTAATACTACTACCACTAAGTGGTTAACACTTACTGAGCACATACTATGTGGTAGTTAGTTACTCTGCTAAGTATTACTCTGCAAGTATTAACTCATTTAATCCACACAGCAGACCTGTGTGGAAAGTGGTTTTATCCCAATTTGATAGATGAAGAAATTGAGGCACAGAAAAGCTTAGTAACTTGCCCAAGGATACATATATAGTAAGTGATGAAATAGGATTCAAACCCAAGCAGGCTGGCTCTAGAGCTTGTATCCTCTATTGAGATCCAAGTTATAGATTATACTAGTTTTCTGTGGCTGATATAACAAATTATCAGGAACTTTGTGGCTTAAAACAACAGAAGCAACAAAAATTTATTTTCTCACAATTCTGGAGACCAGAAGTCTGAAATTCAAGTGTTGGCTAGCAGGACCGCACTTCCTCTGAAAACTCTAGGGGAGGCTCCTTCATTGCTTCTTCCAGCTTCTGGTGGCCCCAGATGTTTCCTGGCTTGTGGCCTCATGTTCCATGAATAGGCCATATATACAAAGTGATTCCAAACACTGAGGAACTTCAGAAATGCACTCCTGGGTGGCCACAGGATGGTCAGATCTTTGCATCTTTCATCCCCCACGCTACAGGCTTCTAGGCCCCTAAAAAATGAACCTACTTGCTAGGAAAGGAATGTGTGGGTGATCAAAGAGAACAAAGAGGCCAGATACCAGGAAGCTCTGGTGCCAAGGTAAGCTGAGAGATAGATAACATTGAAGGCACCTTGCCCTGGAGGAAGGATTGATGGAAATTTTGAGACCGAAATCTGTGCACATTCTAGAGTCCACCTAGGGGAAGGGGGAGGTGGTCAATGGTCCAGGTTCATTCATTCAGAAGTTAAGATGGCAGATTAGCTTCACACAGCATCACTCTAATCTTAGCCTCTGTCTTTACATGGACTTCTGCTATGTGTGTGTCTCACTGTGTCCTTTTCTCATAAGGGCACCAGTCATAGTATTTAGGGCCCACCTTGTTAATCTCGGATGATCTCTTTTTTATATCCTTAACTAATTACACGTGCAAAGACACTATTTTCAAATAAATAAGGTCATATTCTGAGGTTTTATGTAGACACGAATTTTTTGGAGTATACTATTTGTTATGGACAAAATTGTATCCCCCTAAAACTCATATGTTGAAGCATTAGCCCCTAATATAAGTGTATTTGGAGATAGAGGTTAAATGGGATCATAAGTATGGGGTCCTAATCCCACAGGACTGGTGTTTTTATAAGAAGAAACACCAGGAATATGTTTGCCTAGAGGAAAGGCCACATAAGGACATGGCAAGAAGGTGGCCATTTGCAAGCCAACGAGAGAGAACTTACTAGAAACCAACCCTGCCAGCACCTTGATCTTAGACATCCAACCTCCAGAAATGTGAGAAAATAAATTTCTGTTGTTAAAGCCACCCAGTCTGTGGTATTTTGTTATGGCAGTCTGAGCAGATCATTACACTATGAAGCCCCACTACACCGGTGATCTAAAGTTGGGAGGATCCACAGACCGAGTTTGCCATACTGTCGTTCTTCATTCATCCTTTCTTATTGTATCCCATGGGGAACTCACTCAGTTGGGCAATCTCAGGGTCCTTGCACAGGCACCTAGCTCCATCACCATCTGTTGGCAGAGTCTGGGGAGGGCTTGAAAGAGTGGGCTTTCAGATTTGTCAAAGGTATTGTGTTTCTTTATTGAAGAGCTGAAATTTAGGCTTGGCTTAGAGAAGATGGTTTCTTAGCTGGGGTTGGGGCTCCATTTAGGCAGGAACAGTATGAGATAGTTCCTCGCCTTCCAACGCTCAGGTGTGGTAGTGAAGCATGATCTGGTGAGGAGAAGGAAATAGGCTGAGAAGATAATTTAGGACCACATCAAGAAGAATTCTGTTATGGGGTATATTAGTTATTAATGGCTGTATTACAAATTACCCCAAAACTTAGCAGCTTAAAACACATATTTATATACGGCTTTTCTCGTGTCAGGAATATGGGAGCAGCTTAGCTGGGTCCCCTGCTCAGGGTCTCTCACAAGGCTACAGTCAGGCTGTTGACTGGGGCTGTGGCCTCATCTCAAGTCTTGACTGGGGAAGGATTCATTTCCAAGCTCGATCATATGCTTGTTGGTGGCGGTTTTGATGGTCCCAGCCTATAGATAGTAATGCTGTCAACGAGGAATGCCTGAGACGCTCTCCTGGGTCCAAATTAGACATTTTTCCCCCATGGACATTTCTCTGACTGGAGCCAAAGTTGTGGCTAGACCTGCCCTTGTGGTTCTTATTATGATTGTAAGATGCGTTTCGGCAAAAATCACTAGGGAACTTTGAAGAACAAAGTTTATTACTTATAGGTCCTAGAGCGCACACCACAAGCCCAAAGCTGACATAGTAAGGTTTCTGATGTGTGTGTGAGAGACAGAGAGACAGAGACAGAAGAGATCTCAGTCTCTGCTTTTATTAAGGTCTGAGGTTGGGGTGTTTAGAGTTTTGGGGTTTGTTCTTTGCTGGCTAATTTAAAGCATAAGACTGGAAATTAGAGCATGGGAGGGGAGAAGGATCACTCAGTCAGGTTACACAGGACTTTCTGAAAGAAGGATCTTCATAGTGGTGGGGGCAGCCTGTTTCCTTAACTGGTAGTTTTGCTAGTAGCTGTGTCATACAGTTAGCAATATGTTTATTCAAGATAAATGTTTTTTGAAATGGATGCCTCAGCAATCAAAAAATTAGTGTCAGGCACTTACATTACAGCAGGCTTCAGTTCCTCACTGGCTGTTGGCTGGAGGTCTTCAGTTTCTTGCCACATGGCCCTCTCTATGGAGTAGTTCACAACATGGCAGCTGGCTTCCCTCGGAGTGGGTGAAAGAAAGCAAGAGAGAGAAAAGAAGATGGAATTTACATTCTTTTTGTAACCTAATCTCAGAAATGACATCCTGTCACTTTTGCCATATTTATTAGTTAGAAGTGTTAACTTAAAAGCCTTTCAAAGTGAGAGGTAACAGCATTTATTTGAAATCTAAGAATAGCTATTTAGGGAGCACCGATTTAGGCAGAAGCCCAAATAATGTTCTGATTAGGAGACAAAGGCAAGGGGTATTTATGAGAAAGGGAAGCGGAACAAATAAGGCATTTCTATCCATGCAGATAACAAAGTGATGTTAATTCTAAACAATGTGCTTAATTTTAAATCTGGTAGTCATCAGTCTTGTAGTCATAATATTTGCTTTCTTGTAAACATTGTAAACAGTTCTTTGGGGTACAGTGTTGCCCTAGGTTATATTACATTATTTTTTACAGAAGTCACTAGTCACTAGTAAGTCACTAATTTCCTCAAGGAGAGGAGATTACACGGGGCGTAATGTCCAGGAGGAAAGGACAATCGAGGGTAGAACAGCTAAGAAGATTGAAGTTGTTTGGGGCAGTGGCTTCAAAGTGGGGAACGCATACCTCAGGGGGTCATGCAAGTCTACTAACGGGTGCAGCAAGAAATTCTTAAAACTTCTATTTGAATTTACTTTGATCTAAAAATTAGATTGAGATCTTATTAATTTTCAATTTATGGATCGACACTACAAATGTATAACCTATAAATAAATATATGTTGTTGATACATACTCTAAAAACATTTACTGTGTGTGCACCGCTGACACAGGACAATAAGCTCTAAGCTTACATCACCTCCAAATACCTAGGGAGGTGATTAAAACACTGATTCAGCTGTCAGTTCTGACCCTGGACAGCACATCTTCATAGGAGTTTCCCAGGAATGAGTAGGAAGTGAGGAAGTATGGGTATCCAGCTTGGACGCTGATTTTTAGGGGTTTGTCGATAAAGGTAAGAAAGAGCAATGTGGGTGGAGCGGGGTAGGAAAATGAAGAGAATATATATATTTTTAAATTATTTAATTGAAGAAATTATTTACAATTTTTCTACCTCCCCCAATCCCCCTCCCCCCTACCCTCTGGAAGAGAATATTTTTAAGAAATAAACAGTCGTGTTCGAATGAGTTTCAAAGATCAAAGCTGTGGGGTTAAAGGTTATTTCTCTGTCTGTTCATTTATTTTTCTAACTTTTCAATAACGAATATATACTATATTGTGAATAAAATCGTAAAGTTCTACAAGAGAAAAGTAATAGTGAGGATAATTTACTAGGCTGCCGTTCTGTTCTGCTTGATAATAAAGGGACTCAAGGAGGGTATAACAAAAGTCTAACATTTACGAAGCATTTACTGTGTGCCAGGCACTCTCTCCATGTGTATAGTCATAGACTCACACACAGTTAATGAGTAGAGGCTCTTATAATTCCCATTTTGCAGATGAGGACATTGAGGCTTCCCCAATATCACAGCTAAAAAGTATCAGAGTTGGAGGCTGTGCTCTGGCAGTCTTGCTGTGGAATTCCCCCATGCCAACATCAATGCTGTGCCACACAGGGAAAGGTAAGGGGAGTCCTGTGCAGAAAGGATGTCATTAAAAAGGAAGGAATCCTCTCCTCAGGAAAAGTCAGGCTAAGAAAGTCATCAGTGACCAGATCTGTGAGTGTGACTCATGAATGTGAGTCTTAGGTCAGGAAAAAGTTGTAGGGCAAAAGAGGAAAGACAGCTTTTTCCTTTTCAGTTTTAGCTAGCACTTTCATTTAATATCTCAATTAATCCTGCCAGTATCCTCGTATAATAATGGCATTCTATTTTCATTTTTATTATACTCATTGTACAGTTATTATACTCATTATACAGTTGAGCAAATGGAGACTCAAAAGGGTTAAGTGACTAAAGTCGCAGTAAGTGGAAGAGCTAGCATTCAGATTTTGGGCCATCTAACTCCAAAGCCACTCTCCACTTGTATGTCTTGAAATAGGGAGATCACTAATTCTGGGAGAGAAATCCTGAAAGAGGAAGCAGATTTCTACTATTGTAGGGGTCTGGGCAAAGGCACAGATCTGAGGACTTCCTCCTTTAGGACTCACCCCCTCCCTCCATTGGGAGAGGTTGAGGTTTCTAAGACATGTCCCTGTTATCAGCTCTCTGCATATATTCTGTTTCCTTACCTATAGCACCTGAAGTTCTATGAAGGCTTGTGGCTGTTGGTGCCTGATTCCTAGGTGATGCCCGGGAGATGAAGGGAACAAGGCTGAGCCTCAGGCTCCATGCAAAGTGCAGGAACCTGGTGTAAGGAGCCTGGGGGATGCTGTTGAATGCTGTGGGCTGCAGGACCAGAGACACCTGGTGGGGAAGCAGTGGCCAGGTGGACAGGGGTTGCCATTGGAGCTTGACTCCTATCACTTCTCTGTCTTTCTGTCCCAGGGCTTTCTGTACTGTTGCTGTTGCCATTGGGAGCTGCAGCCCTGAACCCTGCCCAGGTGAGTCTGCTCAGCCAGCTCCATAAGTGACAGAAGCTGGGGAGCACATGTCAAGGTCTGGGTTCCTTCATTAAAAAGAGGGAAGTGGGGAGAGGAGGCTTATTCTGAAGGTAAGCCTCAGAAGTGGTCTTCTTCTGGGGATGAGAATCTGTTTATTCTTCCTCGAATTCCCAGTTTGTTGAGCCCTTCTTCTTCTGACGGAAGCCGCCCCTCCCCTCCTCCATTCTCTGGTCCCAGCTGACAGATGGAATCCTCCATTCCTAGGGGCTTCTGACCAGTCTCTAGCCCACAGAGTTCTGTGGTTGGAGGGGCCCTTGTTATTCCACCTTTTGGTGCCTCTGCCTGTCATCGTTGTCTGGATCTACATCTCCATCTGGGGAGACCCCCAGCAATCCCACGATAGGCTGTAAAGTAAAGAGACTTGAATGTAGTGGAGGGGCACATCGCAGATTGTGGGGCTTCTGGAGTCCTCAGCCCTGGGAGCAGCACAGAAACACTTTTTCAAGAGAATACAGGTCAAAGGAAGAGTGAAGGGAGCAGGGCAATGGTGGTGTCATGGTGAAGAGGTATAGAGTGAAGAGCTTGGGCTTTAGAACTAGAGGACACTGGTGGTCTCCTCCTCCTCCTCCTCCTCCTCCTCCTCCTCCTCCTCCTCCTTCCTTTTTCTCCTCTCTCTCTCTATCTCTCTTGCTCTTGCTCCTGCTTCTTTCCTTCTCCTCCTCCTCCTCCTCCTCCTCCTCCTCTTCCTCTTCTCTCTCTCTCCCTATTCACACACACAGACACACAGAGGAAAGTTCATGTGAGGACATGGTGAGAAGGCAGCCATCCACAAACCAAGGAAGAGCTCTCATCGGAAACAAACCCTTCCAGCCTCCAAATCTTGGACTTCCAGCCTCCAAAACTATGAGAAAATGAATTTCTGTTGTTTAAGATGCCCAGCTTATACCATTTTGTTATGGCAGCCCTAGCAGACATGTACAAAACAAAGAGAATGTAAAAAGTGTAGGCAAAGAAAATCCCCATAATTCCACCACGCAGTCTACTAGAAAAATTTTTTTTGTTGGGTGTATGTTTTTCTCATCTTTTAAAACATACCAGGAATATCTTCCTTTATCAATAAATATGAATCTAAAACTATTTTGAGTCTTGTTGAAGAATAAGAACACCTTTAGACCTGCCAGGATTTAGGGATGCTGGTGTAGCATGAGGGAGAGCTTTGGGCTGATAAAATAATTAAGTATCTTGACTGCAGTGAGTGTTACGGGAATCTACATGTGAAAATATGACATGGAGCTGAACACACATTGTACCAATGTCAATTTCTTGGTTTAGATATTGGACTATCGTTACATAAAAATGTAACCCTTGCAGGAAGCTGGGCGAAGGATATACAGTTTCTCTTAGTATTGTTTTTGCAACTTCCTTTAACCTATAGTTGCTTCAAAATAAAGAAGTTTGTTAATAGATACTATATAAGCCTGTTCACTCTGAACTAAGTTCCTGTAGGGGCAAAAAGATCAGTCAAATGTTTCTTCATGTTTGTGAGGTCTTCTCATATAAAAGGGATATCAAAACGACCCCAAGGGAGGCTTTCAGTATGAATACTAATAATTCTATGCAAATACTTAAAAATTAGAACTCTGAGTTTCAAAAAGTTAATCAGTGGACAAAACAGGGGCAAGAAAGTATCTAGACTAGCAGTTTCCTGTTACCAAATCTAAAGTACAAATCATACTTGAAACAAGAAGTCTTTGTAACATAGACCATAATAAGATGTCCTCTGTGGCTGGGATTGCTGGTGTCTGCACCATGAGAAATAGATATCTAAGGTTGCTGCCAGGTGGGTAGAATTATAATGATGGCAATGGACGACTGAAGTTATCTGGGAACTCTCTACCCAGTTTGAGAATTTTCTCTGCTCTTTGCTCTATTTCTGGTTTCCCCACTATCTCTGTAAGGGAAAGCAGGGAATAAATATTAAGAAGGGTATTAACTCAATTATATTCAGTTCTGAAAGGAGAAATTCTGAAACTAATTCCTAGGGCAAACTTGGAGACTTAACAGATTTCTCATTTTACCACCTGTATTCATCCAAATTCTCTAGGAAACAGAACCAATAGGATGTGTATATATACAGCAGATCCTCAGATAATGTTGTGTTCAATGTTGTTTTGTTGTAATGATTGATGAGATGCTGTAGGAACTTAACTCTTGTTTAGAGCAATTAGCCTTTGGTAGAATTTATTTCATGATATGTCATTTTGCCACAGTTCTAAGAACCTATCAAAGACATTAAGTGAGGACTTACTATACATATTATTTTAAGGAATGAGAATGTGAAAGTTGGAAAGTGCAAAATCTACAGGACAGGTTGCAGGCTGGAAACCCAGGGAAAACTTGATGTTGCATCTCAAATTCGAAGGCAGTCTGGAAGCAGAAATCCTTCAAAGATCGCTTTTTTCTCTTAAGGTCTTCAGCTGATTGGATGAGGCACACTGGATTATGGAGAGTAATCTGTTTTACTCAAAATCTACTGATTTAAACGTTAATGTCACCTAGAAAACACTTTCACAGCAACATCTAGACTAGTGTTTGATCAAATGTCTGGGTGCTGTGGCCTAGCCAAATCGATTCATAAAATTAACTATCATAGTATCTAATCTATTTTTTTTTTTCCAAAAGAGTACCAAAGAGTTCCAAAGTTTCTGAAAACTAATGTGCTAAAGAAAACATCATTCTTTAGTCTATAGGATCTGTGTGTCATGGAATGATTTGAAGGATACTAATGGTGATATATAGTAAAAACTTATATCAGCAAGGTGGACATAATTTTGATTAGCATTTTAAGTGAAAATAGGCACATTCCCTATCATTTGACCTGGGAAATATGACTTTTTAAGAGACTGGGCACATTTTGGAGAGAAAAGGCTTAGTCTTTGATTTCCAGTAAAGTACAGGAGCCTCGAGGAATCTGCTGGAAAGCTGAGGGCTGCAGGGCTAGAGCCACCTACTAAGGGGACAATGGCCATGCCAAAGAGGTTGAAATTGGAGCTCAACTTTCCTCTCTTGGTTATCTCTGTCTTTCTGGCCCAGGACATTTAGCGCTGCTACTGTTGACACTGGGCCATGGAGGTGAGTCTGCCAAGCCAGCCTCATTAGTAATGGAAAATGGGGAGTGCATGCTGGAGTGTGGGACCTCTCACCAACAAGAGGAAAAAGGAGGCTTGTTCTGCAAGTGAGGCCCAGTGATGGTCCTCTAGAAATGAGGAAAGCTATTTGTTTTTCCCTGAATGTCTAGAAATTTTTGAGCTCTTCCTCTTCTGATGGCCGAAACCCCTCCCTACCCTCCCGTCTTCTACTCTTGGACCACGAGCTGGCATTCTTTATTCCTTAGGCCTTCCTATCATGGCTTTGGTCCCCAAGGCCTGTGCTCAGTGGTGCCCTCAGCACTCAACCTGTGTCAATGCCACCACCTGTCGCTGTGCTCCAGGTTTCATTTCATTTGGGGAGATCATCACTAACCTCCTGGAGATTTGCGAAGGTACAAGCTTGGGGGTGGTGGAGGGGCATACAGAAATTGCGGGGAGATTGGTTGGAGAACATCCAGAGTTATCATCTCCGAGAGCAGCACAAAAGCACTTTGCCAAGGATCAGCGAGAGAGGACAACTCAGGGGAATGTGAGGGAAGTGGGCAGTCACGTTTTCATGATCAGTGGGTAGATTGTTGAGAGCTTACACAGTGGAGCTGGGCTATGTGGATTTGAAGTCTAGCTCTGCCACTGACTGGCTCTCTGACATTCATGAAATTATTTCTCCTCTCTTTGCCTCCGTTTGCTTGTCTGTAAATTGGGGATAATTAGTTACCTACCCCACATGGATGGTGTAAGTTTTAATAGTTACCTGTATGAAAAAAAATGAAAGATGAATACAAAGCAAATTGTCAACAAATTCTAGCTATTACCATTGTTACTGCTATTATTATTAATTCATCAGGAATTTTACCCACTCACAATTATGTTTTCCACCTCATTCTCACAGCAGTCCTTTGAGGCAAGCAGAGCTCAGATCGTTTCTTCAGTGATAAAATTTGGGCTCTAAGAGATTGAGTGGCTTGTCCAAAGTCCCACAACTAATAAGGTGGTGTAATCTAAGGTCTAAATCCAAGATGTTCGTATTCTTCAACAATACAAGATCACAAAAAATATTATACTACTTAAAACTGGTTAAGATAGTAAATTTTATGTGCATTTTACCACAATTAAAAAATAGAAAAAAGGAAATTATACAGTTTTGCACCAAGAAATAGTCCTCAACTCAAAATAGTCTTAGATGCATATTTATTGATAATAAAGAAAACATTACCAATATGTCCAAAAAGAAAAAAAATACTCCTAAAATTTTCAGTAGTCTATGTAGTAGACTTCTGGGTGATTTTATTTGTTTCCTTTATTTTGCATTTTCTTTGTTTTCTAAGTATCATGTGTTATCTAACATTTGAGAAAAAGAGGATTTTATCAGAGAAAATAAAAAGATGTTGAGACTACTGCCCAGTCCATCCATGACCCTGGGGGTATTCCTAAAGGGTCCTTGTGCATTTGCATGTCTGTCTCATGGAGATTTATAGACTGGGTGGAAATGTGTGGAGATCCTGCTGCTACTTTAACTGGATCCCAACTCCTTGCTGGGAGCAGACTTGTCAGGTTGAGGAATCTCCCCCATCATTGTGTCCTCTGTCCTGCATACCTTATTTCCAACTCTCCTTGACTCCACTCCACCCCATCCTGTCAAACTTGAAGGCAGGTCTCCAGCCAATGTTACCATCTAAGAACAGAGGAGGAAAGTCTCAATGCCCAGGTGGGGGCTAACCATGAATGTCTTAGGGGTCTATTCCTTCTACATCCTGTCCTGTCCTGGTGCTGACACCACAACCTGGGCCTGGGAACTTAGAAAGGAAATCCACAGGTATGGAGAAGAAACTCTGATCTGGGGGAGACCATTGGCCTGCCTGTCATGACACTGAGTTCTTTCAGGTTCTAAAGTCTCTGGTCCCCTGATTGGTATATACATGACCTAAGATTCTGTCTCTGCAATGTGGTTAATTCTTGTGTTGCTGGTTCTTATTAAACTGTTGTCTTTAGTGAACTGTGTCCAGATCCTGCTCAGTAGGTGCCTGAGCTACCAAAAAAAGACATGGCTTATGGGAATTTTACTCTCATATTTAGAGAACAGGGAGAGGTAAGATGTCAGAAAACACTCCCAGTGACTCAGCTGTCAGCAACTTCATGCTGCTTCCTCATTTTACATATATGATGGGCTCTGATAAAGGGGGAGTTCTCCAAGGGGTGGAGATAGCAATACTTTCCCAGAGACATCCTGGGGCACTGGAAAAGACTTGACAGTGGGAGCTGTGAGATTGCCTGATGAGTGGTGTGGGGTGTACTTAGGCCACTGTGAATAATGGGTGGGGCATAGAGACTGTTAATAGGCAAGGCCCTGGCACCTGGCTTTATTCAACAGCTCTGGAGCAGCTGGATCTGCCCAGCCCAGCCTCAGTAGTGCCACACAGGAGTGAGTTGTGTCCATGCGTCCCCATGACAGGCTGGAGTCCACAGTCTCTGTTCTGTGGGAACTCACACCTTAGGGAAGCAACCATTGCCCTTTGTGTTCCAGATGTCAACGAGTGTGGAACAACCCTGACAGCATCCTGTGGAAGATTTGCAGCCTGCCAGAACACAGAGGGGAGCTACTACTGCATGTGCAGCCCAGGATATGTGCTCGTTTCTGGGGGAACAATGTTTAGGAATGAGAGTGAGAACACGTGCCAAGGTAAAAACCATCCCGCATCTTCCATCTTCTTGTCCGTGAGATATGAGATCATTTACTCCACTTTTTGCAGGCATGAAAAGGCTGTCCTGAGCACCTACAAGTCACCCACCCTCTCTGAACCCCAAGGCTCAAAACCCTCCATAGAAGGTCACTTCTGAATATTTGGAATTTCCCCCTTGCCACCTGCCATCTTATATTCATAAAACAAAAGAATGAGATGGCATTCAAGATACTTCAGGAGCACACATTGTTTTGTATCCCAGAACAGCATCTGTCTTCTTTGCCACAGTCAGTGACCACCAGGATAAAAGGACCATCCCCGACCAGGGCCCTCAAGGGCTTTAACACTCCAGGTATGCTCTCAGAACTCCCAGGCAATGATGGATGCAGGGACTCTGCCCAGAAACATGGGAGTGGGGAGACTGGAGGGCAGGAACACCTTCCCTGGCCAGCCCTGACCCTGACCAAGAACCCTGGCACCCTGACCCCACTTAGCCACTTAGCCTCCAGCAACTTTCCCACACATGGACCTCCCTGACCATCCTCAATAATTTCAGTTCACCACCCAGTGACAACTCAGATGATCAGGACCCAGGAGAATATTGTGTCAGATCTGAGTGAATGACATGGAACAGAACCCCCCGGGCTCCCCGTCCCCAAATTTGAAGAATCTGGTCAACAGAAGAGACTCCCACCTAGAACACATGGCAACAGAGAGCAAAATCGGGGGTCACTGCCTCAGTTGGAAGGCTACATAGGTCTGTGTTCCTGGTGAGAGAGATCAAGGGGCCAGATGACAGAAACGGCTGCCACCCCCTCAACCCTCAGACCCGGCTCCCCTCTCCACCAGCTAGCCTTCACCTTCGCTGGCCTTCCTCAGATGTGGGTTCTCACCAATTCCTGCCAGTCCAGGGGATATCTCCTTGGGCATCAGAAAAAGACATCCAGAGATGCCTGGCTGAATTTCAGCCCCCAAAGTCCAACACTGACCCGGTGCCACTGTCTGGTTGGCCCAGCCTGTCCAGCACTTTCTTCATCCTCCCCGCCCTAGCCCTATAACCTTGTCTTCATAGGGGGATTGGGGGTGGGGGAGGGAGCTGTCTCACAGGCAGTTCTTAGTCCATCTCTATCAAGATGGATTTGTATAATCATGGAGCAGAGAGCAGTTCCCTGACAGGGTCAGAGGGATTCTCAGGAGAACTCAGCCAGTGAGCAGCTTCCCTGGGGC
>NW_006441398.1:1490908-1491573 GCF_000325575.1 Pteropus alecto
AGTCTGTGATGTTCTCCCACCTCAGCTTGGAGCTTCCCAGGAAAGCTAAGGGCACTGGGGGTGGCAGACAGATAAGACTCAAACTGAGTTCATTCACATCTGGACAAGAGAGCATCCAGGTTACCACATTCACCCATAAGACGCCTCCATGTGAGTAAAAAAAGGTACCCCTAACACGGAAGGAAACATTGGGGCCTTCCAGATGTTTTTATTCCCATTCCAGGGTTCATGAAGTACCAAATGACAATCTGGGAAGTAACTTAGCCTGACCTGGCCTCCGACCCTTTCTCCAAAACACACGCACACACACACACACACACACGCACACCTAATGAACCATTGTTTTATCTGCACCAGGAATCTCATTCCCCACCTGGACCTCACCCCCTGGAATCAACAGTAAGGTGAGTGGCTCCAGGAGGGACCAAGAAGTAGGAGATACCCCCATGCCTCCTGCAGCACCCACCCATTTTCCCCAAGTTCCCCCATTCACCTGTGAGTCTCTGACTACCTCATCTCCTCTCTCCCCAGGGGTTCTCCCACTTCTTAAGAAAAATCAATGATCTGGGCAGAGACTACAATTCAGCCTCAACCCTGGACACTATACAGGTACAGGCTGGACCCAGGGGAGGCAGGTGGAGGCATCCCATAGAGGCCTGAGGAAA
>NW_006441398.1:1502989-1506460 GCF_000325575.1 Pteropus alecto
GCTGCCTCTTCCTGGCCCACCTGCTCTTCCTCATGGCCATCGACAGAACAGAGATCAAGGTGCTGACACTGTCCCAAAAGACACCTAACCTGCCCAGGGGATGCTGAGTTCATGGGGCCATGCTGCATTGGACACCTTAAAAAAATGGCCTTGGGTTCGGGGAAGGTTAGAGGGGTCAGTAGCCACTTTCACATTGACTGACATAACTATGACCAACCCTCTGCTAACAATTCCTTCATAGGAATCAGAGTTCTCCCAATGACACGGTGTAGGAGAGGTCCAGCGGTCATGCTCTACCCTGACTACCTGTACCCCTGTGACTCCTACTCCTCACCCAGGTGCTGTGCGCCATCATCGCGGGGACTTTACACTACCTCTACCTGGCCTCCTTCACTTGGATGCTGCTGGAGGGCCTGAACCTCTTCCTCACTGCCCGCAACCTGACCGTGGTCATCTACTCCAGCGTGAGCAGATTCGTGAAGAAATTCATGTTCCCTGTGGGGTACGGAGTCCCAGCTGTGATCGTGGCCATTTCTGCAGCATCCGGACCTCACCTTTATGGCACGCCCACCCGGCAAGTGCAAATTCCCACAGTCTTCATCTTTTCCACATGACCATGGCAGAGGATCAACTTAGCACTTTAGTTTCACTAGAATATGATCGTCACATAAACACCCAAAGGCATCCTCCCGGTTTAATGATTATATTTTTTGAAGTGACCATTTTAAGATCTAAAAATTTTATTGTTTTAAAAGTTTATTATATTGTATATTAATACTTATATATTGATATGATATTGTGTATTATATTAATAACATACTAACAATGATATATTAATAATGTTTTTCTCAATAGTAACTTTGTTCTTTTGTGGATTTATTGAAACATAATAGACATTTAGTTGCTATATTTACAATGTACAATTCAATGGGGTTTTTTAAAAATTATAGTTGGCATACAAAAATATACCATATTCAGTTGTACAGCATAGTGATCAGAGATTCACATAACTCACAAAGTGATACCCAACTAAATCTAGTTCCCCTCTTCCTTCTTACATATTTATTACAATTTTATTAACCATCTTCCCCATGCTACACTCTACATTTCCATGTCTATTCTGCAACTATCCATTTGTACCTCTTAATCATTTGCCTTTTTTGTACCCCCCAACTCCTCTCCCATCTAGTAGTTCTCAAAATATTCTCTGTATCTATGAGTTTATTTCCACTTTTGTTGTTGTTCAGATTCTATGTGTATGTGAAATCATGTGGCATTTGTCTTTCTCTATCCGACTTGTTTCATTCAGCGCAATACCCTCTAGGTTCATCAAGGCAATATCTTTTTCCATCTATTTTCTTTTAGTCTGTGTGCGTCTTTTAATCTGAAGTGAGTCTCTTGTAGGCAGCATGTGTCGGGGTCTTGTTTTCTTATGCATTCAGCCACCTTATCTTTTGGCTGGAGCACTTAATTCTTTTCCGTTTTTTTGAAGTACTTGATGATAGGAATGTAGTTATTGCCATTCTTTATTCATGTTTTTGATACATGTTTTTTTTCCTTAAAGAAGTCCCTCCAACATTTCCTGTAATACTGGCTTAAAAGTATTATTGGTTGTAGATTCTGGGTTTTCATCATGTTGAATATTTTGTGCCAAGCCCTTCTGTCCTGCATAGTTTCTTGTGAGAAATCAGCTGCCAGTCTTATGAGTGTTCCTTTCTAAGTAATTAACTGCTTTTCTCTTTCTGCTTTTAAGATTCTCTCTTTGTATTTAACCTTTGGCATTTTAATTACAATGTATTTCGATGTGGGCCTCTTTGGATTCCTCTCTCTTTGGACTCTTTGAGCTTCCTGGGTTGTATGTCTATTTCCTTCATCAGGTGAGGAAAGTTTTCCATCATTATTTCTGCAAATAGCTCTTCAATGTCTTTTTGTCCTTCAGATACCCCAATGACACAGATATTTTTACATTTTATAGTATCCCATAAGCTCTTTAAATTATTATTATGTCTTGTCCTCTTTTTTCTTGCCATTCTGATCGAGTGTCCTTAGGTGTCCTTGGTTCCCCATCCTCTACATTGGTGGTTCCATCTTCTTCTTTATCTGCTCTGTTTAGTGCATCTAATTTACTCTTCATCTCAGTCAAAGTGTTCTTCATTTCTGACAGGTTCCCTTTTATAATTTCCATTTCTATTTTTATGTTTCTTATCTCTTTGTTAAAGTTCTCACTGAGTTCATCTACACGTTTCCTAAGTTCTATTAGCATCTTTATAACCAGTTCTTTAAACTCTGTATCTATTAGATTGCTTGACTCCATTATTTCTGGATCTATGTTCTGTTCTCTCATATGTTTCTGCTTCTTTGTCTTCCCATTTTGGCTGCCCGTCTGTGTCCATTTCTATGTACTAAGGAAATCTCCTAAGTCTCCTGGTCTTATTAGTGCAGCTTTGTGTAGTAGGTGTCCAGTGGTGCAGTCCTGAGAGGGGTTCAGTTGTGGGCCAAGTTTAGCCCCAGCCTGCGCCCCTCCGGTGCCACCTGTTAAGAGTAAGCAAGCAATCCACAGATGCTGTGCTTATAGTTGCCTCAAGAAGCCACACAAGAAACTGAGGGCAACTTCCACCAGTGTGAATCTTGGCACTGCTCAGCAAGGAGCACCTGACTCTCCGAATACACAGCTGGATGTGTCGAGTGTGGCTGTGAGTTTGGCGAGGAGGAGTTTCAGGGAATGTTCTGGGCTGAACAATCTCTGTTATCCAGGTTGATTACACCTCAGCTATGGTGGCTGCTGCCTCTGCAAACTGGGAGTGGGGAGGGCTCAACAGAGGAACAATAGATACCGCCAGCACTTCTGTTTAAGAGAGATCCTTGCCTCTGGTCCTCAGTCTGACAACTCAGTATCCCCCTGTAAGTTCTGGTGCCCCATGCCCCTGCGAAGCCAGATGAGCACTGGTGCTTAGAATGAGCAGTTCCATCACCACAAAAGTTCGCTTGCAGACATGGCCCTTTTAAGAGGAGTCTGCAGCTGCAGAATGCCTCGGCCTCTGTCCCATTCAGCCACTCAGGACTAGGAAGCCTCCCGTCTTTGCCTCCTCTTACCTTCTACCCTTGCAGGTTGATTAATTATTTATCTCCCTAGTCCTACTGCTTCTGTTCATGTAGATCCCAGGTGCCTTTCCTTGCTCTTTGCTCCTTGTTTCTGTCACGGCTTTGATTTGGTCAAAGGAGGATGAACAAAGCCTCTATCATCTATGCCACTTTTTCCAATCTAATGAGATATTAATAATTTTAAAGTAGCATGTAGTGACTGTATTTCATCTTTTAGATTTATTTTAAATACTAATTGTATATTATATTGATGACTATAATACAGGTTATTAACTGCATCTCATATATGAGAACTGTATATTAATATAATATTCATCACATTAATTGAGAGAACTGTTGAAATCTTCTAGAAAGCAAAATGGAAATGAA
>NW_006441398.1:1507374-1511848 GCF_000325575.1 Pteropus alecto
CGGGGCTATGAATCCATCCACAGGTTTCATAGCTCCAGATATTTGATCATAAAACTCTTTGTTGAATTGTTTCTATTGTCTAATTTCAGTCTATCTTAATCACAAGTGGGTATTCAGGCCAAGAACAAATCTTGACACAGAAAAGACAGTCAATATTTGTTTAATAAACCAGAAACTAATTTATCAGTTCTTCTGAGAACTTATATTTATTTCTCTAAGCATTTCTGGGGTGCAAGACTCAACAGAGCCTTTTGAAAAGAATTTATCTTTACTTTAAAACCATTTTATGAAGGTGTGATTTATGTGTAAAAAGTTGTACGTTTTTAACGTGTACAACCTGATGAGTTTGGGGATAAGCGTACACCCAAGAAACCATCACCACCATCGAAGGCATATAGAAAGTTTCAATTATGAAAGATAAATAAGTTCAGGAGTTGTACTATAGATCAGTGCCTATAGCTAACAATACTGTACTGCATATTTATATATGCACTGAAGGTAGATTTTAGCTTAAATGTTCTTACAAAAAAAAAAGCAATAACAACATTAATAATAAAGGAGGAAGGAGGAAACTATGGTGAGGTATGTTTATTTATCGATCCTTTATCCACAAAGGTCAACATCGTCTTCGATCTCTTTCCATCTCTCTCTTAGATGCTGGCTCCACACACAAAAAGGATTTATATGGACCTTCCTTGGTCCCGCCTGCATCATCTTCTCTGTGAGTAATGGATGACATCAGCGCATCCTTCCTGCCCAGCTGAGGGCCAATCAAAGAGCAAGTGTATAAGGAGGATTACAGGCAAGGAGAGCAGTCATTCCACATTGCCCCAAATTAAGGGAGCTTCCACCTGCCTTATCCACCACCTAACCCAGCAGGTAAGAAAGCTTCTTACCTGCTGGGTTAGGTGGTGGATAAGGCAGGTGGAAGTTTTATAGATGTGGAATGCATTCAATATGCCTTGTGGGGATTTTGCAGATTAATTTGGCTTTCTTTCTGATGACCTTCTGGATTCTGAAAATCAAGCTCTCCTCACTCAACAGCGACGTGTCCACCCTCCAGAATACCAGGTGAGTTGGATCAGAGGGGCTCACCCCTCCATACAAAGCATAGTCCATGAGCAAGACCATATGGTTCCAAGCTTCAGGTGTCCTTCCACAGGAGTGCTGAGGGGCTGGGGGAAGCGGTGCAGTCACCTTCCTAGGAAACCATCTCAGATACTGTAGTTTGCTGCTGACACCTAAGACAAAAACATTTCATCCATTCATAACTCCAGCAGAAAACTACCTCAGCTACCAACAGAACTGACAATGCTTGGATAAAAAGGGTTTTCTTTTGTGGTTCAAGAAAAACGTAAGGACATTGACATCTTTATAAACACCTAGGATATTATATAACTGTTTCTGGAACCCTGCATGTACTTTCTTTCCCACACCTTCATGGATGCTCTTCCCTCTGCCCTCTAAACTCCTCCACCTGGTGAAATCGGGTTCTTCCTCATCCACGTATCACATCTTCTAAGAGGCTAGGGATGTCTTTTTATTTCCTCAACTTTGCAAACCACAAATGGCCTCTATTTTGGGCAAGGTATGGCCTGGGTCACATCCTGGAGAGTGAGAAGATGGAAATAGTACTGGATGGGACATGGAGAGGTACTTCACACTTCACAATAGTATAAGTGACCCTTTGTTTTTGTCTTTCTACTGCACTGTAAGGTCTATGAAACAGAAATCTTGTCTTCGTTATTTTCAATGCCCAGGATCCAGCACAGAGTCAGGCATACAGAACATAATCAGAAATATCAGTTGAATGAAATTGGGAATATTTATGAAACATCATGATTTTTTGAAACCCTCATTTTTAAGTGTCACTGCTGTCCTCAGCCCAAGTCAGAATACCATCCTAGATCCATATAGCACTTCTGTTTACGGTATCTTTGAGAGTAAAGATCAAAGTTGATCACAAATCAGTCAGAGGCATCCACGTGGTGGGGATGAAAATGGCCTTCATTCTGTTGCTCTGGGTACACCATGGGCTTCCCTTCTTCTCCTATTCAGGATGCTGACATTTAAAGTGACAGCTCAGCTCTTCATCTTGGGCTGTACGTGGTGTCTGGGGATCCTGCAGGTGGGTCCAGCTGCCCATGCCATGGCTTACCTCTTCACCATCATCAACAGCCTACAGGGCGTCTTTATCTTCCTGGTGCACTGCCTCCTCAGCCAGCAGGTACCACTGTCTGACTCCTACCCACGACTCTTTCCATCCTCACCCCTCTCATTGAGCTGACTCAGAGCATGCTTTGCTTCTGTAGGTCCGGAAACAATACAGGAAATGGTTGAAAGAAGTCAAGAAAACCAAAGCCAAGTCTGGGAAGTACACCCTTTCCAGCATGATTATGTCTGAAGCTTCTAATCCCAGCAAGGTAAGATCACATATTGCTCATTGCCCCTAGAAAACTTCACTGACTGATCTCATTGAGGAGCTCATGCCAATCACAATGGATAGATAACCTGGGTATATAGCAGGGATACCCACTGTGTTTACTTCTGCACTAAATCTTGGCATTTCCCTGTCATGAAAGTAGGCATCACCTACTTTCACTTGCTGTGTTTCTATGTTCACCTTGATCCTTGCCCATTACTATCTTCTCATTCTCCACATGCATAGAACACCCACTTTGCACTAAATGGTACATATAGTTTTCAATTTTACTTGGTGAGAAAGTGGAAAACACTTCCTTGTAAGTGGGGGTCTATGGTCAGCTCAACAACAGGAACTAATGAGCTGAAGCAGTGATGCTCAAACTGCTCAGAGTTAGTAAAATAAGTATTAATTTGAATTCGAGACTTACTTAAGCATTTGTAATTGTTCCTCATAGTTTCAACACATACTAAGAATGCAAATCCAGAGAAGAGAGTTATAAAAGTCAGAGGAGAGATCCTGGCAGAGTGATCCTAGCAAGCATTTCTATGTTCAGGTTTACAAAACCTTTTCTCTTACTTTTTGTTCACATGTTCTTTACACCGGCACTTGGAGGTAGGTATTACTTTCCCTTTTGTAGATGAAGAAAGTGAGGCTCGTGGGATTTGTATGACCCATGTAATTACTTCTGCCTCTTCAACTTTACCCCAACTTCATGTGCCCACCATCCTGCCTCAAGAGCCTTCTGCATTTCTCTCATTCACATGATTATTCACCCTCTACAACTGCTACTTCCCCAGCCCTCTACTTCTCAAAAGCCTCATCCTTCTAACTCTTTTCTCTTCCAGCAAATATTCCTACCATCTTCTTCCACTGAAAATCAAGCCAGCAGGATGAAATGAGTTCAACTTTGTGCTCTCAGACCACCAGGCATTTGGCACGTGTTTCATTCTCTCCTCGTTCCGTCTTGTTACCACAGATAAAATGTGCTTCCTTCTTTTTAAGGCTAATTCTTCCATTACATTTTGGTTCCCAACACTCTTGACTCTCCATAACTTTACATTAGTGCTCATGCGTTCTCTCTCTGGACCTTGCACAGTCTCACCTTCTCAACAGCATCCTTTCCACCTTCATTACAACATACTATCTCTCTCTCTTATTAAAACTTAATGTTATACATTCGATCCCCTCCCTCTTCTTCCTCTGCACACTCAAAACTAACTTTTGCCTCCATCATTCTACAAAAACAGCTCTCTTAAGCCTCCATTGATCTTCATATCACTGGAAGAAATAAATAGTTTTTGATTATCTTTGCAGGATTGGTTGCTGTGGTTACTTCCTTTGTTTTGAAATACTCCTCTTGTGTCCTTGGCTTCTATGTCTCAACACTCCTTGGAATTTTTCCTATCTTTCCTGATGACCTTTCTTCATGTACTTTAGCTATTATCTACTCTACATGCTTATTCTAGAAACAGTTCTATTCTCACGTTATACCATCCTCATAGACAGTCTTGTGTACATGGACTCAATGTGTCCTGCCAAAGGAAATTATGGCCAAATATATTCCTCTAGCTCTGAATTACCTATGAGCCCCAGACTTGACACCGCTACTTAGATATCTGAGAAGCAGCCCCACATGACCATAAAAGAACTTATCATTTTTTCATCATCTTAATCCTCTTCAGAGTTTTCCATCCTCTTTCCTACCCTGGCCCACCCCAAACCAGTTCATTGCTAAATCATGCTAGTATATCATTCTTAGTAGCTCACAAATCTGTCTTGTTGATGTTCAGTTGCTGGAGAATTGGGGTTTTCTGGTCTGTAAAACAAGTTCATCTCACTCCCAGTACCGTCAAGAAGCTATAACCCAATTCCCCAGTTGTCTTGGGTTAAGATCTCTGCTTCAAATTGATCTACCATATGATCCAGCAATCCCTCTACTGGGTATTTACCCCAAAGACTGGAAAACCCATATCCAAAAAGACATTTGCACATTGATGTTCATAGCAACATTATTCACAGTGGCCAGGACATGGAAGCAACTGAAGTGTC
>NW_006441398.1:1511968-1522407 GCF_000325575.1 Pteropus alecto
AGATATAAACCTAAAAGCAACAAATGAGCAGGAAAAACAAACAGAGACTCATGGACATGGACTATAGGCTAGTGGTTACCAGAGGACTATAGACTAGTGGTTACTAGTAGGGTGGGGGAGGAGAGAGGAGGTAGACGGGTTAAAGAGGGTCAAATATAGGGTTTAAGGGGGGGGCGAAGTGGATAAAAGAGATCAAATATATGGTAGTTGAAGAAAACTGGACTTTGGGTGGTAAATACACAATAGAATATACAGATGTCAAATAATAATGTACACCTGAAAATTATATAATCGTATTAACCAATGTTACTCCAATAAACTTAAATAAAAAATTAAAAAAAAAATCTCTGCTTCAACCTCTTTTTCTATAAATATGTTCCTCAAGTTAAATATACATACCAATGAAAACCACACTCAAAGGACTTTCTTAAAACAGCATAGAGAGGAAAGTGATGTTCCGTCAGATACCTATATTTGGTCTCCCTACCTACAGCTTTGATTTCTTCACTCTCCATTTCTAAAGTCTTAAGTAATTATTCATTCAAAACTATTTTTTTTTATTACTCACCATGTGTTGCACACAGATTAAGACAGATCTAATTCTTGACTTCACAGAGCTTATATGTAAAAAAATGTTTCCTCAGTTACGGTAAAACCAGAACCCTGTGAATGGAGTCTCTACATCTTTATATTTTATAAGTAGAGCTGTGGAAAAGGTATTTATTGTTACTGCACATTGCATAAGTTGTATTTGTATGTGACATTTGATCCTCAGCGTGTGATCTAGGCAAAATCTAAATCTGGAGCAGGTATACCTACAAGAAATTTTTGTGGGCTCCCATTGACCCCATTTGTATAATTTGAACATCATGGAAAATGACTGTAAATGGTTATAATATATTAAATAAAAATATCCATGAGTCCATAGTGATACCTAAAAATATCAGCCAATACTTGTAAAAGACATGACAAAATGAGAAAAAAAATCATGATTTTTTAATATTCGGTAAATAGCTAGTAAAATACAGGGCAAAAGGCTGTTGGAGAACAGTCTAGTCCTAGAGTGCCAAAAAAATCACCTCACAGATTACTGTTAATTACAAGGGCCAAAGAGTACATTTTCAATGTGGAGATCTGACAGTCACCATTGAAAATCAATGATGAAGCTTAACATCCTCAATAGTGGCCAACCTGACATTATATATCTCCTGATATGACATGAAGTTACATCACATTTGTGGTAAATGAAGAATTATTGACAACAACTATGTGTAGTGCCAAGTGGGTATAAGACTAATCAGGGGATCACTTTATAAATTATATAAATGTCTCACCACTATGGTGTACTGAAACTAATGTAAAATAATATTAATGCTAACTGTAATTGAAAAAAAAGAATTATTGACACATAAGTCTAAAGTAAATCTAATCTAGTCTTTAGACCAAGGGTTGGAAAACTACAACATGCAGGTGAAATCCAGGCAACTGCCTGCTTTTGTAAATGAAACTTTATTGAAACACATCCATGCATGTTCATCGATGTATTGTCTATGACTGACCTGATGCTAAAATGTCAGAGTTGAGTAATTGTGGAAGATACTGCAAGTCCCTAAAGCTAAAAATATTTACTACCAGACCCATTATAGAAAAAACTTTCTAGGACCTGTACTTTCATACTTAACTTTTAGTATACATGAAATGCAGGGAACAGAACAACTTAAATGACCTCAGGAGGAAGCAATCAGGCAAATCAAGAATATAAAACATTCAACAAGCCAACTGATCTGGACTCTTCTAAAATCAATATCATTTAAAGAAGTGACTAGAGGCTATTCTAGAAAACAGACAAAAGTAACATAATCAAATTCAGTGTCAATTTTAGTGGGATTCTGCTTCAGATATACAGCTATAAAAATATTTTGAATGTAATTGAGATAATTTGAATATGTATCAGATATTAAAATTATCAATAAATGTCTAATCACTATGTTATACACATGAAACTAATATAATATTTGTCGAATATAAATAAAAAATAAAATTTAAAAAAGTTATTAAATTGTTAATTTTCTTTGGTGTAATAATGGTATGATAGTTATATAGAGAATATTCTTTAAATTCCTCGATATTTGATGGATAAATAATGAGGAATAAAGTGTCATGATATCTGCTACTGACTATCAAATATTTTAGCAAGAAAATGTATATGCACGTATAGATACATTAAGAAAGATATTTAATGTGACACTATGTTAATAATTGTGGACAGCCTAACCTAAATCTCTTTCAAAATCTCTTTAATTTAAAAATTGTAAGTGAAAGATATCATAAAAGTAAGTAAATATATTAATTAGTTATTAATTTATTAAAGATAAACCGTCATGAATTCTTAGATGTGCAGGAAATGTCTTTTCCTCTACATAGAATAAATTTTGTGAATAAATATCTTATAAAACTATGAATTTACATGGCTATATGGTGATGGATTTAAAATCTAAATTAAAAATAAAACAAAATTATTAAAATGTTAGGAGAAAATAGAGAGGATCTGCACTTATTGCTGTCAGTCTAACAATAAGAAAAATCATATAAACTACAAAATCATTAATTTCCTTAAATTCATAAGACAGCTGAGGTAACAGGACAATAAGGTAACCTAAAATCTAAGGAAGACAGGATCATCCAGGAGCAACTATCAGGAGCACTGGCTTATTTATGGCAGAACAGAAGAGGAAGTGATCTGGGTGTGATACAAATGGTTAAGAATAATTTGTATACATTTTTAAATGAATTACTAAGGGCCAAGAGGGAAATCATGAGAGTATAGAATCTCTGAGGGAGTTGCAATAATGTGGAGAGACCCTCTCTGAGATGTAGCCACACAGGGAAGGTCTATAACTGACAGCGGAGCAATGATGGAAACCCTCTGTCAAAAAAACCCCCACCATATGCACAAGATAACAAGGTAACACTAGAATAAAGTGAAGTCCAGGATGCAATGACTTCGACTAGACATACTTAAGCTCCCTCAAAAATAACCTAGCAGAAGAATAAGTGGGCCTATTGCCAGTAATAAATAATATATACCTCAGTGTCTACTGCTCTACACACATTGTCCAGCATTCAATCACAAATTATGAAATAGCAAAAAGAAACCATGAAGAAATCAACAGAACTAGACTTAGGGATAAACTAACAGACAGAGATTTTTAAATAACTATGATTAATATTCTAGAGCAGTTGTTCTCTCTCAGGGTACAACTTTGCCCCAGGGAACATTTGCCAATTTCTGGAGACATCTTTGGTTTCATAGCTGGAGGGGTACCTACTGGCATTTAGTGAATGAAGGCAAGGGATTCTGCTCCACATTCTACAGGGCGGCCCCAACCACATAGAATTACACAGCCCCCCAAATATCAACAGCGCTGATCTTGAGAAACTGACCTAGATTCCCTTATATTATACAGATGCTAGAAACAGGTGTCTTCTTTTTTTCTGTTAGAAACCAAAAAATTTCTACAAAAACATATAAGGTGTAAATAGAAAGTAACTTTTACCAAAAAATTTCATGTTCCCTTCTGTTAATCCCCAAATTGAAAAACAATGTTCTACTGGAAAAAGTAGACAACACATATGAACATATGAAAAATTCCAAAAGAAAAGAGGCCACAATTAAAAATTCATTAACAATACACTTTTAATTAAAACCAAAAGGCATAGAAAAAACTGACAAGCTTTACTATTTAAAGTTCCTGGATGATAAAAGACACCATTAACAAAACCTGAAGAACATATAAAATATTTTCAATGTTAACAAGCGGTTAATATCCATAATATACAAAGAACTTTTAAAATTCAATGATAAAAAGCTAACAAAATATTGAAAAGAGAAATTCACAGGTCATTAACAGAAAAAGATAAACAAATGTTAATAAATTCATAGTAATCAAGGATAGTGATATTAATGCAACAAGGAACTAATACTGTCAAGCATTAGATTACAAAAATCTACAGGGTTGGATAATATTCAATATTGGTTAGACCAGGGTGAAATGGATATTCCCATTAGGTACTAGGATAAATTGATATAAACACTTTGTTCAGCAATTTGTTACTAGCTATGAAAGTTTAAGACGCACATACCCTAGAGCCCAGCGATCTCACTTTTAATCTGCCTTAGAGAAAGATTCTCATATTTATAGGAAGATATTTACAAGAAGGTTTCTTTTTTTGCAGTAAATTTAAAAATGGAAGGTTGAAAAGTATGCAAGCAGTAGAATCTACAACACCAAGAGCGAACCCCAATGCAAACTGTGGACTTGGGGTGATTATGAAGCGTCAACATAGGTTCATAACTGTAATAAATATACCACTCTGGTGAGTGATGTTGATAATGAGGGAGGCTATACATGTGTGAGGGTAAGGGCAGATGGGAAAATTGCTGCATCTTCCTCTTAATATTGCTGTGAACCTAAAACTTCTCTAAAAAAATTAGTCTTTAAAAAAATAGAGCAATTTTGCTGAGACTCAGATCTTCTCTAGTGGCTTCCCACTGCTCTGCTCTCCCCGAAGGTGCCCCTGAAACCACTACGCTCACATGGTCATTCTCACATTGGTTCTGAGTGCAGTGGGCTGGGAGAAACCTTCCAAAGGACTGTAGTCCAATCCAAAAACATAAGCTTTTTCATAGGTATTTAAGAGTGCACATCGAGAGCCATTTATTTTAAAATTAATGATTTACAAATAATCTACTTCATGAATTAAAATGCGTGTTCCAAATTTAAAGTAATGTTTTTTAGAGAGATTTTCTGAATAACTGGTATTCAAGAAGGAGAGGAGAGAAATGGAGCAGAAAAATATGTGAAAAATGGCTAAAAATTCCCTAAATTTGTTGAAAGATGTAATTTATTGATTCGAGGAGCTCAGCAAACCCTAATCAAAATAAATACAAAGAAAAGAACACCAAAGCACATCATAATCAAAACTTGGAAGCCAAAGATAAAGAGATAATAACATATTACATACAAGGAAACAATGACATAAATTTCTGTGGATTTCTCATCAGAAGCAACTGAAGCTAGAAGACAGTGTGACATTAAAGGGCAGTAGCAGTAGGAATACAAGAATGCTCCAAATCCAGGGTTGCCATCACATCTAGCAGATCCAGACTCAGGGTGGAGCTGTGATCATATGGCCAAGGCTGCATGGAGGGGTACCTGCATATTAGCATTGTCTTATCCCATTCAATTTCTCCTCCTTCATTTCAGACATATAGGCCCCTGAATTCTAACTCTGACCCTAGGACTTACTTTTGCTTACCGTGAAGGTTGGCAAATGATAACTTGTGGGCTGATTGCCAGTGTTTGTAAATAAAGTTTTATTGGCACACAGCCATGCCCATTTATTGATATACTATTGTCTGTGGCTGCTTTTTTTGCAACGATCAGAGTTGAGTCATTGTGACAGAGACCTTGTGGCTCACAGAGCTGAAAATATTTCCTGTCTGGGCCTTTATAGGTTTGCTGACCTCTGATGTAGTAGGTGAAGGATCTCAGAGATAAGCCTCATCCCTTTCCATTATGAGTGTCACATCCAGAACATTAGTCCCTGGTTTCAATGTCCATCAAAATATCAAACATACAACTTCTATATTCATAATTTTTACTGCTAGGAGGCAACCTAAATGCTCATTAATAGAAAGTAGTTATATCAAGGAATATTCTACAGCTCTATGTGAAAAATAAATTCAACAATCATACACATAGTATGAACCCATTTCTATAACATTCATGGAGATATATTATTACAGATGTACATGTATAGAAATAATGACTAGAAGGATAGGCACATAACTGTAGACGGCAAATGCCTATAGAAAGAATGACTCTGTGTGTGTGTATGTGTAAATGAGAGAGTGGTCAGAAATAGGTTGTGAGAACAAACTTTCAATTCATAGATTTCTGTAGTGTTTAAGTGATTTATGACAAGAAAAAATTTATATATTTCTTGTACAATGAAAAAATATAAACATTAAACTCTTATTAAAAAGAAAAAAAGACCCACGTACATGGATAATTACTTCTGCTTATGGCTGCTGATATTCACAGTGAATTTTATGATTCTTAACTCCAGAGCATGGCTTCGTCTTTGGGTTTTGAGAATAAAATAAAAAAATATTTTAATATTTTTCAGACTCTTTATTTTACCCATCTCTCTCCACAAAAACAACAATCCACCAAAAGCAGGAATACTGGGAGGGATTAAGGATGTCATTTTCTTGTCTTATATTTCAGATTGCTTTATAAGGAAGATGGCATCAAGTTCACACTCCTTTTCCCATCATGTTGCAGATTCTTTCCAAATACCACTCCAAGCAGACTTTCCAAATTTATCTCCTAGCAACCCCCTTTCAGTCATTATCTTAGTATATTTTGAGCATTGGTCTTTAAGTTTATCTACAACTGAGAGCACAGCCTGGCTGGGTCACTTACTAGCTGTGTGGCTATGATGAAATTAGTTCACATCCTTACATCTTATTTTCTTCATCCCTGAAATGAATATAAAAAGAATACTTGGCTTATAAAGTTGTTTGATGTATAAAATAATCTATTTGGTTATTGAACAAAGAATAATTGAACTATTATGAGTCTGGCGCTATGCTGTGTGCTTGGCACTGGAGATCCAATGGGGAGGCAAAATAGACATAGTTCTTATTCCTGTAGCGTTAGAAACCTGGTAAAAGAGATATCTGTGAGTTAGTAATTATGCAAGTGAATGGACCTCAGGACAAACTGAGGCAAAGTGCTATGCATAAAATGAACACCCTTAAAAAATTCTTCCAAAATATAGTCCTTAACATGTTAGTTGATATGTAAATGAGTGTTTTTCAATTTTTATAAACTTGGACTTCTTTTTGTGTATATTGGGAGTGTAATTCATGACTGCTTAGAACAATGCTAAGTTAAAAAAACCCCAAGAGTCAAGGTAAAGTTTAATGTAAGTGACAGTGTACATCACGTATTAAAAAAATCATAATGCTGCCAGAGGAGTGCCTGGAGTTGAGAACATTGACTTAATTCAAAGGGCTTCACACTCCCAGAGGTTATTCTCAGTGAGTGGAAGTTGTCATTAGTAGAAGCCTCCTGGATCAGTTCTGAGTCATGTTCTTGGCTTCAGAGTGACATGGAGGGGATGAGAATCAAGTGTGCCCCATCAACCACCTGAGTGTGGATGACAAGAACGTCAAAGAATGAAAAATAAGGACACAGAAAAATGTACATCAAGTCAAACTTGAGTTTTTCAGTGTGATATGCATGGCATTTAGTTTTCTTTGTGCTTTTCAAGCGTTTCCGTATGTTCTACATTTTTCCTGCATTCCCTTTGAGATCAGAAAACCATTCTATGTTCTCTCCGTATGAAGAATCAATACTGCATTTATAATCTAAATGATAGTTGCCCAAAGGCATTTATATGGCACATTTGTTTGTGGATGAGGAAGCAGAGAAGGATGTGAGCACAGCTGCTTCTTCCCCTTCTCTTTTCTTGGAGGAAATCCTAAGACTAGTCTCTTCTCCAGGTTCTTCCTTCTTCTCACTACTTCTCAGTCTTTTTCCCCACCAATACTCTCACCCCAGTCTGTCCTGCAGCCATCACTGTATTTGCCTATCTTTACCTCCCTAGTTCTCCGTAAGTCTGCAACTCCCACCCTATCTAAGTCCTTTTCCTATCCCCCATTATCCCATTTCCTCTCCTATTTCAGTCTCCCTAGTACAGTCATTTCCACCAAGCTCAGAATTCTCCTGCCCCCAGCTGCCAGAGCATTGTGAATACTCTGATTCTATTCAAATGCCCATCTCCTATTTCCCTCCCTGGTCTCATATATCAGCCCTTCCCTGCCCATTCTCTCCATACTCTCCTATATCCCTATTCCCGTGGAAGCTGCTCAGCTCCTCATCTGGCCCCTGAGCCCTACCAGGTATCCAGCTTCTTCAAGCCTTCCTCTGTCGCCTCCAAACACTCCAGCCCATATCAAAATTACCGTAATTCCTCCCCAAATACTCATGCTTTTCCATTTTTCCAGGACCTTCACATTCATTGCCTATTTTACAACCATACATTCCAGTTTCTCATAGCTCTCCTCTGTCCCCACCCTGTTTATACTCAGTGATTCCAGCCACCTGAGAACCACAGGACTTATGTTCATCCCAGATTGCTGGGTCCATAATTCCCAGAGTGCCCGAGTTCTCCCAGTCCAGTCAGGTCTCATTTTCCCTCAGGCTTCCAGACTTTCCCGTTTATCACTCCCTCCTTTCCTGTTCTACCAGTTGCTGTACCACCTCAGACCTCTTCAGCTCACCATCCTGAATCCCCACAGGCCCCCTCTTACCCTCCATTTCTGCATGTCTACCCATGTGCTCTGTCCCTCCTAGTCTCTCTTAACCATCTCCTAACCCCCTCTGTGACTGCGGTTATCCTTGATGCAGTGTCTCTCCAACTCTCTGTTGCTCCCACTTCCTTCCCAGCCCCTCCACAGCACCTAATGCCTCTCCAGGCCCCCAATACCAGTCTCTTTGAATACAAGCCAGTTCCTAACAGGTCCCTTCAGCATCTCTTCAATCTTCCCATCCTCATTCACAAAATTTCTCACCCAGATCTTCCCAGGCCCCTGTCCCAATCTCTATCAGCCTTTCAAATTCCTACCCCAGAATGCCCCAGAGGAAGATTAACTCAATCTAGCTCAGTTCTGAGCAGCCCTGTTGGTCCACTCCATTCATTCCATTTCTCTATTCCTTCTGCAATGCCCCTTCTTTCATTTTACTTCTAAGGTCACCCCTTTAACCCCAAGGAACTTCCATAACCCTAACTTGCTCTTGCATGGTCAGATGGCCAGGACCCAAAGGTCTAACCTCTGGATATCAAAGTCACTCCTGGGACTTGAAAACTCCAAGTCTGCAAGTTCTGTTGTTTGTAGTTCTGTGGTACTTCCCTTTTAAACTATAGGTTTCATGAAACATCGGCTTTTTAACTTCCCGCTTCCGAGAGTTTTTTGTTATATACTTCTGGTGTTCAGATTCTGTGTTCTCTACCTTGTAGAGGGGATGCAGTTAATACTGAATAAATCTCTGTTTCCTCATCTGTACAATAACTGTCAGATGCAGAAAGCGGGTAACCAGTGAGAGCTACTTACAGCAGACCCTCAAAGTGGAGAACTGGAGGGAGACATCTCTCCAAATGTGTATCTTAGTCCCTCTCTGCTCTCTTTTAGGGGCGTGGTCTTGTACAGAAATGCTAGCCCAATAAGTGGAACCTGGCTTCAGAGCCTTATCTCAAGGCAGTTTCTAACTCTGTGATACAATGCTAAAAAAATGAGCTGAGAAACCCCCATGCCCACTTGCTCTGATTAACTCTATTTGTCTGTGGGTTTCATATTAGAGTTTAATTTTTATTTTTTCACTTAACAAATGACCTATGAGGAAATTAATACTATTAATCCCATTATAAATAATGAGAATAGATTTAATAGATTTTATTTTTAGTTTTTTATTATTTTTATTTAAAAAATTTTTATTATAGTGACGTTGGTTAACAAAATCTAGTAAGTTTCAGGTGTACAGTTTAATAGGTGGTTAACATTGTGTGTTAACAGCCTACAGTTAGATTTCTTTCTGTCACCACATATTTGACACTATCTACCTCTCCCTTCCCCGCTATACCCTACTTATTGGTAACCACTAGTCTATGGTCCATGTCCATGAGTCTCTGTTTGTCCTGTTTGTTTGTTGCTTCTAGGTTAATATCCTACATATGTGATATCATGTGGTTTTCAACTTTTTCTGTCTGGCTTATTTCACTTAGCATGATTATCTCAAGGTCCATGCATGTCACAAAAGGTAGAGGTATTCCATCTCTTCTTATGGCTGAGTAATATTCCATCGTATATATGTACTACTGCTTCTTTATCCAATCATCTATCATAGAATACTTCGTTTGCTTCCATATCCTGGCTACCGTGAATAATGTTGCTGTGAACATCGGTGTGCAAATATCTTTTTGAATATGGGTTTTCAAGTCTTTGGGGTAAATACTCAGTAGAGGAATTGCTGGATCATATGGTAGATCAATTCTTAGTTTTCTGAGGAAACGCCATACTGTTTTCCATAGCGGTTGTACCAATTTGCAGTCCCACCAGCAGTGGACGAAGGTTCCTTTTTCTCTGCATCTTCTACAACATTTGTTATTACTTGTCCTGTTGGTTATAGCTATTTTAACAGGTAAGAGGTGGTATCTCATTGTGGTTTGGATTTGCATATTATAATAGCTAGCTATGTTAAGCATCTATTTGTTGGTCATTTGTATATTCTCTAGGGAGAAGTGTCTGTTCAGGTCCTCTGCCCATTTTTTGATTGGATTTTTTTATTGTTATTGTTATTTTTTTTTAT
>NW_006441398.1:1523482-1540130 GCF_000325575.1 Pteropus alecto
TGACCGTAGAGGGAAGGTTTTTAATTTTTCACCATTAAGTATAATGTTGACTGAGGGTTTGTCATACATGGTTTTTATTAGGTGAAGGTACTTTCCTTCTATACCGATTTTGTTAAGTGTTTTGATCATAAATGGATGCTGTATCTTGTCGAAGGCTTTTTCTGCATTTATTGATATGATCGTATGATTCTTAGTTTTAAATTTATTTCTGCGGTGAATCACATTAATCAATTTGCATATGTTGAACCATCCTTGTGCCTCTGGGATGAAGACTAGTTGATCATGATGTATAATCTTTTTAATATGTTGCTGTATTCGGTTCACTAGTATCTTATTTAGGATTTTTGCATCTGTGTTTATGAGAGATATTGTTCTGTAGTTTTTTTGTGTGTGTTATCTTTACCAGGTTTTGATATCAGGGTAATATTGGCCTCATAAAATGAGTTGGGAAGTATTGCCTCCTCTTTGATTTTGTGGAAGAGTTTGAGGAGAATAGGTATTAAATTTTCTTTGAATGTTTGGTAGAATTCACTGGTGAAAACATCTGGTCCCGGACTTTTAGGTTTTTGATGATTGCTTCAATTTTCATATTGCTGATCGGTCTATTTAGATTTTTCAGTTCTTGATTCAGTCTAGGAAGGTTGTATTTTTCTAAGTACTGGTCCATTTCTTCTAGGTTATTAAATTTGGTATTATATACTTTTTCATAGTATTCTTGTATGATCTTTTGTATCTGCAGCTCATGTCATAATTTCCTCTCCTTCATCCCTGATTGTTTATTTGCGTCCTTTCTTTTTTTTCTTTAGTGAGTCTAGTTTGTCAATTTCGTTAACCTTCTCAAAGAACCAGCTCTTTGTTGCATTTATTTTTTTATTTTTTTTTGTTTTCAATTTGATTTATTTCTGCTCTAAAATTGATGATTTCTTTCCTTCTGCTGACTTTAGGCTTCATTTGTTCTTTCTTCTCTAGTTTTTTAAGATGAAGCGCTAGGTTGTATATTTGGGCTCCTTCTTGTTTTTGGAGGTAGGCCTGTAATAAACTTTCCTCTTATAACTGCCATTGCTGTGTCTTGAATGTTTTGATATGTTTTACTATCATTATCATTTGTTTCTACGTATCCTTTGATCTCTCTTTTATTTCTTCTCTGACCCAGTTATTCTTCATAGCATATTGTTTAATCTCCATGTATTTGTGGTTGTTTCTGCTTTCTTTTTACACTTGATCTCCAGCTTCAAAGTGTTATGATCAGAGAATATGGCTGGTATGATTTCAACTCTCTTACATTATGTGTCCCAGCATGTGGTCAGTCCTTGAGAATGTTCCATGTACACTAGAGAAGAATGTATAAGCAGCTGTTTTGGGATGGAAGATCTTGTAAATGTTAATTATATCTAGTTGGTCTAATGTGTCATTTAAGGATGTTACTTCCTTATTGATTTTCTGTTTGGATGATCTGTCTATATCCGACAGTGGGGTATTAGGTCCTCTGCTACAATAGTATTTTGGTCTGTTTTTCCCTTTATTTCTGTTAGTAATTGCTTTATGTATTTCGGGGCTCCCTGATTGGGAGCATAGATATTAATAAGTGTTATGTCTTTCTGGTGCATGATTCCCTTTATCATTATGAAGTGTCCCTCAGTATCTTTCTTTCTCTTTTTTATTTTGAAGTCTGTTTTATCTGATATTAGTACTGCTACTCTCGCTTTTCTATGAATGCCATTTGCTCGAAATATCATTTTCCACTCTTTCACTTTGAGTCTATATTTGTCTTTGGAGCTGAGATGTGTCTCCCGGAGGCAGCATATGCTTGGGTTTTCTTTTTTGATCCAATCTGAAACTCTGTGCTTTTTCAATGGTGAGTTCAGTACATTTACATTTAGGGTGATTATTGAAACATGAGGTTTTCCTATAACCATTTTATGTTTTGCTCTGGTAGCTCAGTGTTTCCATTGCTTCCTTGTTTTTGTGTGTCTTTTTTTTTTTTTTGGTTGGGTTTTGTATGTTTTTCCTCTTGTCCTTTTTGTTTTATGTTATATACTTCAGGTCTGAATCTTGGCATGTGGTTACCATTACGAATATGTAAAGGATAATTACATATATACAGCTGTTCATTTTCTTCTGCGTGTGTCTTATCTCCATTTTCTTTTGTGAATTTGGATCTTTCAATCCTCCCTTTTTCGGTTATTGTTGTCTCAATTTGTCCCTATGTATACTGAACGTTCATTACTACCTTGCTATAGGAAATCTCTTCTTACTGTTTTAAACTTATAATGCCCTGTTCTTAGTAAGGGTTACACTCTTATATCTGCCTACTAGTTGCCTTACTCCTCGTTATGTATTTTTTTTGTCATTTTGTTTTAACTGAGCTGACCCCTTTCAGTATTTCCCTTAATGCAGACCTTATAGTGGAGAATTCTCTTGAAAATTTTTTTATGTTTGGAAAGTCTTCATATCTAAAGAGAGTTTTGTTAGATACATTATTCTTGGCTGGTAATTCTTTTCATTTAATAGTTTGAATATTTGATTTCACTTATTTCTGACTTGTAAAGTTTGTGCTGAGAAGTCCGATGATAATCTAATAGGTTTTCCTTTATAGGTTACCGTCTTCTTTTCCCTGGCTGCCCTGAGAATTCTTTTTTTGTCGTTGAGTTTTGATAACTTTAATACAATGTGTCTTGGAGAAGGCCTCTTTGGGTTGAGATAATTGGGTGTTCTATTGACTTCTTGAATTCCAAGCTCCAGCTCATTCCTTAGATTTGGGAAATTCTTGTCAACTGTCTGAAAATGCTTTCTACCCCTGCTCTTTTTCCTCACCTTCAATAATGCCCATTATTCTTATGTTTCCTCTCTTGATGGTATCAGCTAGTTCTTGTATTTCTCTTTTATTATTTTTTATTCTTCAGTTTTTTTCTTCTTCCTTCTGATTTACTTCTAGATTTCTGTCTTCGATATCACTGATCCTTTCCTCCATTTGGTCGACTGTATTTCTCAAGCTTGCTTTTCATTTTTCATCTTTTTTAGTGTGTTCTTTATCTACAAAAGTTCTATTTGTACCTTTTTGAGGGTTTCAATCTCCTTGCTAAAGAACTCATTCTGCCGATCTAGTTGTTTTTTAAATTCCTGGAATTTTTGATATGAATTGTTTTGTATCTCATTGAAATTTTTCAGAAACGCCATCCTGACTTCTCTGTCATTTAAGTTGCATATTTCTATGTCTTTAAGCTTATTTTCTGGAGATTTTTCTCTTTCTTTCTGAGCTGCCTTATCACTTTGGTTGTTCATGGTGTTTAGTGGACTATTTCTCCACCTGGGCAGTAATGGAAATGTATTCTGATGTTTTTCCAGAAAGAAGATTTATTATATAAAGGTCTCTCTTTAGTCTGTTGCAAAGAAGACATCTTTCTTTTGGTTTCCAGTGGGTGGTGTCTAAGCCTCTCAGATCCCTGCTTTATATAAAGTCTTAATAATGCCTTTTCTCTATAAATATTTAATCACACTTGCTACCCTCAATCTCAGCCCCCAGCAGTGTTAGTGACAGTTTTGGTAGCGTTTGATCAGATTCTCCTGGGTCCCTGGGTCTGTGTAGTTTGGTCTTGGAGGATTTGGGGGAGGTTCTGTTTGAGTTTGGCGATGGGGACTGCAGCTCAGCCTCGTGTTTTACAACCGTGGCTGATAATCATCAACTGTTGCTTCTCTGCCATCAGTACTTCTCTTCCTTCTGCACTTATCTGTGTTCTGCCCTGATCCTTGGGCACAGCCAAGGCATGGAGTTCACAGCTCTTTCAGGCAGGGCTGTTCAGGGAAACCATCATACTTTTTCCCCTCCCCCTCCTCCTGCAGGGAGCTTGGGCTGCGAGACACATGTTTTTGTTTCTCCCAGGCTAACACCTGACTCCCGGGGTTCTGATTGTGGTAATTCTTCTGTGCAGATCCTTTGCTCAGACATGCTTGTGTGCAGGTTGGGTGATTTTTATTGAGTTTTAGATGTTCAGCTTATTGTTATTTCAAGGGGAAAGATCTGTGGACATCTCTCGCTTTGCCATGTTTCTGATCTAATAGATTTAAAAAAGAAGACGTAAGGGTAAATGCCGAGATCTGCCTCCCAAATTATAATCATCTAGGGATGACTCCATCAGCTGATCCTAGAGCTCTTTCCCACCTGTCCTCTCCAACAAGGGCTGTGTTACACTTCTGCCATGTCACCAGAGGGGTTGTGTGTACTCTATATTTCAGTATCTACTCTATATATTGCCCCTTTCGCCTGGTTTTCCATCTTACAGATTGTTGTGGACCTTAAGTTTGTGTCCCTCCTCCCTAAATTCATATTGAAGCCCTAACTCCCAGTGTGATGGTATTTGCAATTGGGCCTTTGGGAGATAATTAGGGTTAAATAAGGGTGAGCCTCTCATGACGGGATTAGTGCCTTTACAAGAAGAGACACAGAACAGCTTTTTTTCTCTCCCTCTTCATGCTCGAGCATGGAGAAAAGGCCATGCAAGCACACAGAGGAAAGGTGGACTTCTGCGCACTAGGAAGATCTAAAATCAGAAAATTGACTTCATCAAAACTTGATCTTGAACTTCTTGGCCCCCAGAACTGTGAGAAAATCAACTTCTGTTATTTAATACATCCAGTCTATGATATTTTGTTAGGGCAGCCTGAGCTGACTAATACACAGGTCTTCAAGATTCCTGGACATGGGGATCTGTCTGAATTGTTAATTTTAGTTCCTTTCAGTTAGGCACTATACTTTTCAAAAGAGTAAGTGCTCATAAAATATTTGAATAGCTAATAAATACATTAGTGTAGGATAAAGAGCTCTCTTGAACATCCTAGGGCAGAGATCAGCAAACTGTGGCCCATGGGCCAAAACTGGCTCACCACCTGTTTTGGACTGCCCACAGGCTAAGACAAGATTTTACATCTTTAATGAGTGAAAAAAATCAGCAGAAGAAAGACATCTTATATCATGTGAACATGCCATAAAATTCAAATTCAGTGTCCATAAATAAAGTTTTATTAAAACACAGACATGATAATTTATATATGAGTGTCTATAGCTGTTTTCATGCTACAATGACAGCCTAGTTGTTGCTATTGATACAAACATACTCTCATTTAATAAACTTTACTTGTTGTGCTTTGCACATAATGAATTTTTACAAATTGAAATTTTGTGGAAACCGTGAATTAAGCAAGTATATCAGAGCCATTTTTTTTTGTTTAATATTTTTTTACTTTTCAATTGTAGTTGAAATACATTATTATATTGGTTTCAGGTGTACAAAACAGTATTAGACATTATTATGACTTATGAAGTGATCACCCCAGCAAATCCAGTACCCATCTGACACTATACATAGTTATTACAATACTACTGACTATATTACCTATGCTGTACTCTACATTCCCATGACTATTTTATAACTACCCATTTGCATCTCTTAATTTCCTCCCCCTTCACCTATCCCCAAACCACCCCATCTGGCAACCATCAAAATGCTCTATGAGCTTATTTTTGTTTTGTTTGTTAACTCTGTTCTCTAGATTCCACATAAGTAAAATCACATGACATTTGTCTTTCTCAGCCTGACTTACTCGACTTAGCACAATATCCGCTAGGTCCATGCATGTTGTCACAAATGACAAGATTGATTTCTTTATCTATTCGTCCATTGAATGACAACCAGGCTGCCTTCATATCTTGGCTATTGTAAATAATGCTGCAATGAACATATGGATGCACATGTCCCTTCAAAGTAGTGTTTTGGGTTTTTTTGTATAAGCACCCAGAAGTGATATTACTGGGTCCTTCTTTGTCTCTTCTTATAGCCTTTATTTAAACTCTATTTTGTCTGGTGTAAAGCTTGCTACCTCAGCTTTATTTTTGTTTCCATTTTAATGAAATATTTTATCCATCCCTTTACTCTTAGTCTGTGTATGTCTTTTGATCTGAAATGGGTCTCTTATTGGCAGCATATGTAAGGATCTTGTTTTTTTCTTATCCATCAGCCACTCTGTCTTTTGATTGGAACATTTAGTCCATTTATAGTTAAAGTAATTGTTGATAGATATGTAGTTATTGCCATTTTATTATTTATATTTTTGATCTTTTTCTTAAAGAAGACTTCTTAACATTTCTTGCAATACTGATTCGGTGGTGATGAACTTCTTTGGTTTTTTTCTTGTGTAGAAAGCTCGGTATGTGTCCTTTGATTCTAAATGACCAAGACTCATAGACACAGACAACAGTTTAGTGGTTACCAGAGGGAAAAGGGTGTAGGGGGAAGTAGATAAGGGTAAAGGGGCTCAAATATATGGCGATGGAAGGAAATTTAATTTGGGAGGTGAACACAATGCAATACACATGTGATATTATTGAATTGTACACTTGAAACCTATATAATTTTATTAACCAACATCACCCCAATAAATTTATATAAAAAACAAGCCCAAACACCCCACAATGAGATACCACTTCACACCTGTTAGAATGTGCATTATCAATCAGACAAAAATAACAAGTATTTGAGAGAATGTGAAGAAAAAGAAATCCTAATATATTATTGTTTTGTTTGTTATGGAAAGACATTATGGAAGACAGCATGGAGCTTCCTCAAAAATGTAAAAATAGAGCTAACACATGACCCAGCAATCATTCTTCTGGTTATCAAACTCCTAGATTTGAAAACTTTTATTCGTAAAGATATATGTACCCCTATGTTCATTGCAGCATTAGTCACAGTAGCCATAACATGGAAACAACCTAAATGTCTTTCCATGAATGATGGAATAAAGAAGATGTGGTACATATAAATACTACTCAGTCATAAGAAAAGATAAAATACTGCCATTTGCGGCAGACAACGTGGATAGATCTTGAGAGTATCGTGCTAAGTGAAATAAGTCAGATGAAAAAAGACAAGAACAATGTGATTTCACTCATATGTGGTATATAAAACAGAAAGCAACAAATAAACAAACAAAAGAAACAAACTCATAGACACAGAAAATATTATGATGGATAACAGAGGGGAGGTGGGTGGGGGAGTTTGTAGAGGATAAAGGGGGGTCAAATATATAGTGACAAAAGGAGACCTGACTTTGGGGGGTGAGCACACAATGCAATATATAGATAATATATTATAGAATTGTATACTTGAACCTTATATAATGTTAGTAACCAATGTTACCATAATAAATTAAAATTTAAAATGTGAAATAAATGATATTGACCATAGATCAGTCTAGGTCAATTGGTTTGTTGAATGCTTCATTTTCTAGGTTTATTTATTTGATTCCTCATAATGTTACTTGACATGGTCGTCTGTCTTCTGTATTTCATGTATACTAAAAATTAGGTCTGAAAAGAAAAGTAACGAAAAGCCTTTTCTATGAAGCACTAGGTAGTAAATGTTTTTGACTTTGTGGTTTTACAGTCTCTCGACTGACACTGTAGCATGAAAGCAGACATAGAGAATGCATCAATTAAGGGGTGTGGTTGTGTTCCAATAGAAATTTATTCACAAATGCAGGCAGCTGCCTGGATTTGTCTTGCATGCTATTGTTGCCAACCCTTGGACTCAAGACTGGATTGGATTTAGATTATGCTGATTTGTCAGTAATTGTTTATTTACCACAAATATGATGTTGTAACTTCACAGGTTGCCCATTATCTATGACGTTAAAGCTGATCATTAAGTTCTGATGGAAACTATCAGATCTCCACATTGCAAATGTACATATTTGCCCTTGTAATTAACAGTAATCTCTGAACTGATTCCTCAGCTCTGTGGGCTTTGCCTGTTCTCTAGCAAACATCCCCCCAATACTTTTAGTGGCCATTTATGAGATATTGAAATAAATCATAATTATCTAATTTTATCATTTACATTTATTGGCTGATATTTTAGATATCACACTGGACTCATGAATATTTTTTCTTTACTATGTTATAATCATTTCTGGTCATTTTTCTTCATGTTTAGATTGATACGTATTTGGGCAGTGGGGGCTCACAGGGGATTTCTTTTAGGTGTAACTGCTCTGGATTTAGATCTTGCCTAGATCACATGCTGAAGATGAAATAATGTTATGTATAAATAAATGCATGTTACAAAATGGGTGTAGCAATATACACATTTTTCCACAGTTCACTTTATAAAATGTAAAGACACGGAGATTCTATTCATACAGTTTCGATTTTACGCTGAGGGAATTTTTTTTCACATGGAAGCTCTGTGAAATCAGAAATTAAATCTGTTGTGATCTGAATGAAGCATATTATGAGTAATAAAAACATAATTTTTGAATGAATATATCAGTAAGTTTTTAGAAATGAAGAGTGAAGAAATCGGGGCATGAAGGTAGAGTGTCCAACTGTTCCAGTTGCCTGTAACCAAAGTGTTCCCTTGGATGTAAGACTTTCTGTACTAAAACCAGGAAAGTCTTGGACAACTGGGATTAGTTGTTTACCCTATATGCAGATACAGGAAAATTATCCTCTTTCTTATGCTATTTTAAGAAAGTCATTTGAATTTTCCTCGTTAAATATCTTCAAATTGAGGAACATCTTTGTAGAAAAAGAGGTTGAAGCAGAGGGCTTGACCCACGGCAACTGAAGAATGGAGTCATAGATCTTCTACTGTGCTGAGAGTGAGCTGAGCATGTTGTTTAAACCAGAGAACCCTAATTGTCCAGCAATTAAATGTCAAACTTTTCCTGCATATTTTCTCCCACAATGGTGCCAAGATGTCTGTAACAAGCATGAAAAAGTGTTTTCTATACTCTTCACCCAAAGGACGACAATTCAGAATTTTCTTCATTTTCCAGGAGACAAGATCAATACTTATCCTAGGAAGAAAAGTGTAAAAATGATACTGTGTTAAAAATGTGCAAGACTTGTACCCTGAAAACAGTAAGACATTGTTAAAAAAGTCAAAGAACCCAAAGAAATGGAAAACATCCATGTTTATGGATCAAAAGACTTCATTTAGTTCAGGTGGCAGTATCCTCCAAGATGATCTGTAGCTTTAACACAATTCTTATCTAATTCTCAGTTAAATTTTTATCAGAAATTGACAAATACATCTTAAAATTTATATAGAACTTCAGAATAACTAAAGCAATCTTGAAAAAAAAAACCAAATGTCTAGTCAATTCACCAATTTAAAAACTTCTATGAAGCTACAGTCATTAAGATAGATAACCAGAATAGAATCAAGAATCCAAAATAAAAGATATTCTGTGTTCATGGATTGGAAGGATCCACATAGTTAAAATTACTTTATTACCTAAAGCATTATACAGATTTAATGCAATTCCCATCAAAATCCTATTGGCATTTAAAAAAAAATAGAACAAAAATCATCAGATTAATGTGGAAGCACAAAAGAGCTTGAATCACAACAGACACCCTGAGAAAAAAGGATGAGGCTGGAGGCATCCCTCTGCATGTTGTAATGAAAATAGAAAGGATGCTGTTGAGAAGGTGAGACTGTGCAAGGTCCAGAGAGAGAACGCATGAGCACTAATGTAAAGTTATGGAGAGTCAAGAGTTGGGAACCAAAATGTAATGGAAGAATTAGCCTTAAAAAGAAGGAAGCACATTTTATCTGTGGTAACAAGACGGAACGAGGAGAGAAGGAAACACGTGCCAAATGCCTGGTGGTCTGAGAGCACAAAGTTGAACTCATTTCATCCTGCTGGCTTGATTTTCAGTGGAAGAAGATGGTAGGAATATTTGCTGGAAGAGAAAAGAGTTAGAAGGATGAGGCTTTTGAGAAGTAGAGGGCTGGGGAAGTAGCAGTTGTAGAGGGTGAATAATCCTGTGAATGAGAGAAATGCAGAAGGCTCTTGAGGCAGGATGGTGGGCACATGAAGTTGGGGTAAAGTTGAAGAGGCAGAAGTCATTACATGGGTCATACAAATCCCACGAGCCTCACTTTCTTCATCTACAAAAGGGAAAGTAATACCTACCTCTAAGTGCCGGTGTAAAGAACACGTGAACAAAACATATAAAAAAAGATTTTGTAAATCAGAACATACAAATGCTTGCTAGGATCGTACTACCAAGATTTCTCCTTTGATCTCTATAATCATCCTTCCTGATTACCCATGTGAGTATGTGCTGATAATACCAGGAATGATTGCAGAATTACAAAGAAAGTTTCCAACCCAACCTAAGACTTATTTCACTTAAGTATTATGACTATATAGATTATGTATTAATTGTTCTTTACATAGAGGAGTAGCATGGAATGACAGGTTGAAGGATGGTGCTGTGACTCTGAGCAGTTTGAACATCACTGCTTCAGATCATTAGTTCCTGCTTGTTGAGCTGACCATAAACCCTCACCGATGAGGAAGTGTTTTCCATTTTCTCACCAAGTAAAATTGAAAACCACATGTACCATTTAGTGCAAAGTGGGTGCTCAATGCATGTAGATGATGAGAAGATAGTAATGGGCAAGGATCAAGGTGAACATAGAAACACAGCAAGTGAAAGTAGGTGATGCCTACTTTCATGACAGGGAAATGCCAAGATTTAGTGCAGAAGTAAACACAGTGGGTATCCCTGCTATATACCCAGGTTATCTATCCAGTGTGATTGGCATGAGCTACTCAATGAGATCAGTCAGTGAAGTTCTCTAAGGGCAATGAGCAATATGTGATCTTACCGTGCTGGGATCAGAAACTTCAGACATAACCATGCTGGAAAGGGTGTGCTTCTTAGACTCAGCTTTGGTTTTCTTGACTCCTTTCAACCATTTTCTGTATTGTTCACGGACCTGCAGAGGTAAAGCATGCTCTGAGTCAGCTCAATGAGAGGAGGGAGGATGGAAAGAGTCGTGGGTAGGAGTCAGACAGTGGTACCTGCTGGCTGAGGAGGCAGTGCACCAGGAAGATGAAGACACCCTGTAGGCTGTTGATGATGGTGAAGAGGTAGGCCATGGCGTGGGCAGCTGGACCCACCTGCAGGATCCCCAGACACCACGTACAGCCCAAGATGAAGAGCTGAGCTGTCGCTTTAAATGTCAGCATCCTGAGTAGGAGGAGAAGGGAGGCCCATGGTGTACCCAGAGCAACAGAATCAAAGCCATTTCATCTCCGCCCATGGATGCCTCTAACTGAGTTATGATCAACTTTAGTCTTTGCTCTCAATTATTCTCTCCAAAGAAATGCTATTTGTGTCCAGAATGGCATATGACTTGGACTGAGGACAGCAGTGACACTTAAAAATGAGGGTTTCAAAAAATCATGAAATTCCATAAATATTCCTAATTTAATTCAACTGTTATTTCTGAGTATGTTCTGTGTACCAGACTCTGTGCTGGGTCCTGGGCATTGAAAATAACAAAGACAAGATTTCTGTATCACAGACCTTACAGTGCAGTGGAAAGACTAAACAGTCACTTACACTATTTGTGAAGTGTGAGATACCTCTGCTGGGTCCCATTCAGTATTGTTCCCATCTTCTCAGTCTCCATAAACTGACCCAGAGCATGCTTTGCCCAAAATAGAGGCCATTCGTGGTTTACTAAGTTGAGGAAATCAAAGGACATCCCTAGCCTCTTAGAAGATGTGATACGTGGATAAGGAACCTGATTTCAACAGGTGGAGGAGTGTTGGGGGCAGAGAAAAGAGCATCCATGAAGGTGTGGGAAGGAAAGTACATGCAGGGTTCTGGGAACACTTATGTGATTTACTAAGTGTTTATAAAGATGTAAATGTCCCTTGGAACTTTTTCATATAGCCACAAAAGTAACCGCTGTTTATCCAAACACAGTCAGTTCTGTCGGTAGCTGAGGTAGTTTTCTGCCGGAGTTATGAATGGATGAAATGTTTTTGTCTTAGGTGTCAGCAGCAAACCATAGTATTTGAGCTGGTTTCCAAGGAAGGTGGCTGCACCTTTTCCCCCAGCCCCTCAGCACCCCTGTGGAAGGACACCTGAAGCTTGGAACCATATGGTCTTGTTCATGGACTATGCTTTGTATGGAGGCATGAGCCGCTCTGATCCAACTCACCTGGTATTCTGGAGGGTGGACACATCGCTGTTGAGTGAGGAGAGCTTGATTTTCAGAATCCAGAAGGTCATCAGAAAGAAAGCCAAATTAATCTGCAAAATCCCCACAAGGCATATTGAATGCATACCATATCTATAAAACTTCCACCTGCCTTATCCACCACCTAACCCAGCAGGTAAGAAGCTTTCTTATTACACAGCAGTCATAGAAAACGAGACCAAATATCCAGGAACCTGGGCACATTCTTATCCTGTAACTGGGGTGACCAACTCGTCCCAGTTTGCATTGGAATTCCCAAGTTTTAGCATGGAGAGTGACATCTCAGGAAACCCCTCTGTCCTGGTTTAAAATGACATGATGCCTCTTGGGAGCTCCCTTAATTTTGGGCAATGTGGAATGACTGCTCTCCTTGCCTGTAATCCTCCTTATACACTTGCTCTTTGATTGGCCCTCAGCTGGGCAGGAAGGATGCGCTGATGTCATCCATTACTCACAGAGAAGATGATGCAGGCGGGACCAAGGAAGGTCCATATAAATCCTTTTTGTGTGTGGAGCCAGCATCTAAGAGAGAGATGGAAAGAGATCGAAGACTATGTTGACCTTTGTGGATAAAGGATCGATAAATAAACATACCTCACCATAGTTTCCTCCTTCCTCCTTTATTATTAATGTTGTTATTGCTTTTTTTTTTTGTAAGAACATTTAAGCTAAAATCTACCTTCAGTGCATATATAAATATGCAGTACAGTATTGTTAGCTATAGGCACTGATCTATAGTACAACTCCTGAACTTATTTATCTTTCATAATTGAAACTTTCTATATGCCTTCGATGGTGGTGATGGTTTCTTGGGTGTACGCTTATCCCCAAACTCATCAGGTTGTACACGTTAAAAACGTACAACTTTTTACACATAAATCGCACCTTCATAAAATGGTTTTAAAGTAAAGATAAATTCTTTTCAAAAGGCTCTGTTGAGTCTTGCACCCCAGAAATGCTTAGAGAAATAAATATAAGTTCTCAGAAGAACTGATAAATTAGTTTCTGGTTTATTAAACAAATATTGACTGTCTTTTCTGTGTCAAGATTTGTTCTTGGCCTGAATACCCACTTGTGATTAAGATAGACTGAAATTAGACAATAGAAACAATTCAACAAAGAGTTTTATGATCAAATATCTGGAGCTATGAAACCTGTGGCTGGATTCATAGCCCAGTCTGGGGTACATGAGATTAGATAGTTGAGAAGGGTTCCCTGAGGGAACTCACTGTATTTATGCTGAGATATGACAAATGAGCAGGTGTCGAGAAGGTGAACAATTTGGGACGTGCAAAAAGAGACCGTAAGAAGATGTTAATCGTAACCTGATGCAGTGCTAAGGCAAGGCTCATGTACATTACACAATTTATCCCTCATGACAACACAAGGACTCAGATGATCACAGGTCAGGCATCTGAGGCTTAAAGAGGCAGAGTCAGTAACTCAAGGACACACGGGTAGAAATGATGGAATTGGAACTTGATCCCAAGTGAGGGGAATTGTGAGTGAGGAGGGAGGTGTGAGGACCACGGAGAGGGTTAGATGGATGCACCAAAAGAGAAAGCTACTAAGGCAGTGTTGGTGAACTGCAGCCAACTTGGTAAACTGTGGGCCCACTTGGCTTGCCACCTGATTTGGGAAATGTGTTTCACTGGACCACAGTCACACTCATTCTCTTACATGTTGTCTTTGGCTGCTTTTGTGCTGCAAGGACAGAGGTGAAGGTTTGCAACGGAGACCATATGGCCTACAAAGCTGAAAAGATTTAGTCTTTGACCCTTTTCAGAAAAGGTTACTGACTTTTATGCTAAGCTACCTAGGAAGGCCAGCTGGCCAGGCCTCATCTGACATAGGTGAGCATTAATTTTATCAGCATAGGAGTATGTTGCGAACACCAGACTGTCTGGGTTTGATCTCAGCTCTACCAGCAAACAGCTGTGTGATCTTGGCCATGTCAGTCGTCTCTGTGCCTCAGGTTCCTCATCTGTAAAACCTGCAATTTACTAGTTTCTACTTCAGAAGCTTGTTGGGAAGATGTTTTGATGGATACATGAAAAATACTTAGAACACTGATTGCCCATCAGAAGTGATTTCTAAATCTTAGCTCATGATAATTTCATCATCTATATCAGCATCTATTGTTACTTTTAATTAGGAGAGTGAAATAGATTATACCAACCAATGCCATCCCTTCATTTCCATTTTGCTTTCTAGAAGATTTCAACAGTTCTCTCAATTAATGTGATGAATATTATATTAATATACAGTTCTCATATATGAAATGCAGTTAATAACCTGTATTATAGTCATCAATATAATATACAATTAGTATTTAAAATAAATCTAAAAGATGAAACACAATCATTACATCTTACTTTAAAATTATTAATATCTCATTAGATTGGGAAAAAATGGCATAGATGATAGAGGCTTTGTTCATCCTCCTTTGACCAAATCAAAGTCGTGACAGAAACAAGGAGCAAAGAGCAAGGAAAGGCACCTGGGATCTACATGAACAGAAGCACTAGGACCAGGGAGATAAATAATTAACCAACCTGCAAGGGTAGAAGATAGGAGGAGGCAAAGACGGGAAGCTTCCTGGTCCTGAGTGGCTGAATGGGACAGAGGCTGCGGCATTCCGCAGCTGCAGACTCCTCTTAAAAGGGCATGTCTGCGAGTGAACTTTTGTGGTGATGGAACTGCTCATTCTAAGCACCAGTGCTCATCTGGCTTCGCGGGGCTGTGGGGCACCAGGACTTACAAAGAGATACTGAGTTGTCGGACTGAGGACCAGAGGCAAGGATCTCTCTTAAACAGTAGTGCTGGCGGTATCTATTGTTCCTCTGTTGAGCCCTCCCCACTCCCAGTTTGCAGAGGCAGCAGCCACCATAGCTGAGGTGTAATCAACCTGGATAACAGAGGTTGTTCAGCCTAGGACATGCCCTGAAACTCCTCCTCGCCCAACTCACAGCCACACTCGACACATCTAGTTGTATCCTCGGAGAGTCAGGTGCTCCTTGCTGAGCAGCGCCAAGATTCACACTGGTGGCAGCTGGTCTCGGTTTCTTGTGTGGCTTCTTGAGGCAACAATCTGTGGATTGCTTGCTGACTCTTAACAGGTGGCACCGGAGGGGCACAGGTTGGGGCTAAACTTGGCCCACAGCTGAATCCCTCTCAGGACTGCACCACTGGACACCTACTACACAAAGCTGCACTAATAAGACCAGGAGACTTAGGAGATTTCCTTAGTACGTAGAAAGGGACATAGACGGGCAGCCAAAATGGGAAGACAAAGAAGCAGAAACATATGAGAGAACAGAACATAGATCTAGAAGTAATAGAGTCAAGCAATCTAACAGATACAGAGTTTAAAGCACTGGTTATAAAGATGCTAATAGAACTTAGGAAAAGTGTAGATGAACTCAGTGAGAACTTTAACAAAGAGATAAGAAACATAAAAATAGAAATGGAAATTATAAAAGGGAACCTGTCAGAAATGAAGAACACTTTGACTGAGATGAAGAGTAAATTAGATGCACTAAACAGAGCAGATAAAGAAGAAGATGGAACCACCAATATGGAGGATGGGAAACCAAGGACACTCGATCAGAATGGCAAGAAAAAAGAGGACAAGACATAATAATAATTTAAAGAGCCTATAGGATACTATAAAATGTAAAAATATCTGTGCCATTGGGGTATCTGAAGGACAAAAAGACGTTGAAGAGCTATTTGCAGAAATAATGATGGAAAACTTTCCTCACCTGATGAAGGTAATAGACATACAACCTAGGAAGCTCAAAGAGTCCCAAGAGAGAGGAATCCAAAGAGGCCCACATCAAAATACATTGTAATTATAATGCCAAAGGTTAAATACAAAGAGAGAATCTTAAAAGCAGAAAGAGAAAAGCAGTTAATTACTTAGAAAGGAACACTCATAAGACTGGCAGCTGATTTCTCACAAGAAACTATGCAGGACAGAAGGGCTTGGCACAAAATATTCAACATGATGAAAACCCAGACTACTTGAGGTAGAATACTACAACCAATAATACTTTATCCAGCAAAGCTAGAGCTGAAGGACAGATAAAGAATTTCCCAGACAAAAATAAGCTAAAGGAATTCATCGACACTAAGCCAGTATTACAGGAAATGTTGGAGGGACTTCTTTAAGGAGAAAAAAAATGTATCAAAAACATGAATAAAGAATGGCAAGAACTACATTCCTATCATCAAGTACTTCAAAAAAACAGAAAAGAATTAAGTGCTCCAGCCAAAAGATAGGGTGGCTGAATGGATAAGAAAACAAGATCCCGACACATGCTGCCTACAAGAGACTCACTTCAGATTAAAAGATGCACACGGACTAAAAGAAAAGGGATGGAAAAAGATATTGCCTTGATGAACCTAGAGGGCATTGCGCTGAATGAAAAGAGTCGAGTCGGGAAAGACAAATGCCACATGATTTCACATACACGTGGAATCGAAAGAATGACAACAACAAAAGTGGAAATAAACTCATAGATAAAGAGAATATTTTGAGACTACTAGATGGGAGGGGAGTTGGGGGGTACAAAAAAGGC
>NW_006441398.1:1548768-1550187 GCF_000325575.1 Pteropus alecto
CTCCCCAGGGACACAGACCTGTGTACCTTTCCAAGTGAGGCAGTGATACCTGATTTTGCTCTGTTGCCATGTGTTCTAGCTGGGAGTCTCTTCCGTTGACCAGATTCTTCAAGTTTGTGTGTGTTGGGGATGTTCCATGTCATTCGACTCTGATCCGGCACAATATTCTCCTGGGTCCTGATCATCTGAGTTGTCACTGGGTGGTGAACTGAAATTATTGGGGATGGTCAGGGAGGTCCCTTGTGTGGGAAAGTTGCTGGAAGTTGAATTTCCCAAATCCAAGGAATGAGTTGGAGCTTGGAATTCAAGAAGTGAAAAGAACACCCAATTATCTCAATCCAAAAGGCCTTCTACAAGACACATTGTATTAAAATTATCAAAAATTGATGACAAAGAGAGAATTCTCAGGGCAGCCAGAGAAGATGATAACCTATAAAGGAAAACCTATTAGATTATTGTCAGACATCTCAACACCCACCTTACAAGCCAGAAAGAAATGGAATCAAATATTCTAACTACTAAATGAAAGGAACTACCAGCATAGACTAATGTATCCAGCTAAGCTCTCTTTTAAATATGAAAGAGAAATTAAGACCTTTCCAGACATACAAAAAGTGAGAGAATTCTCTAACACGATGCCTGCATTACAGGACATACTGAAAGTGGTCAGCCCACCTAAAACAAAATGCAAAGAAAAAAAAATACATAGCTAGGAATAAGGCTATCAGCAGGCAGATAGAAGCAGAGGAGTGCAACCCTTACTAAGAACAGGGCATTATAAATGTAAACAATAAGATGAGATTTGCTATAGCAAGATAGTAATGAATGTCCAGCACACATAGGGACAAAGTGAGATAACAATGACTGAAAAGGGAAGGATTCAAAGATCCAAATTCACAAAGAGGAATGGAGATAAGGAACTTACAGAAGAAAAGGGACGATTGTATATACATATAACTATCCTTTACATATTTGTAATGGTAACAACATGCCAAAGGGTCAGGACTGAAGTATATAACATAAAACAAGGAGGACCAGAGGGAAAACCATAAAAGCTCCCCCTCAAAAAAAAAAAAACAATAAAACAAAACAAAACAGAGGGACAAGTAAGCAATGGAAACATTGAGCGACCAGAGAGCAAAAGACAAAATGGCTATAAGAAGACCTCATATTTCAATAATCACCCTAAATGTAAATGGACTGAACTCATCATTGAAAAAGCACAGAATTACAGATTGGATCAAAAACCAGAATCCAACCATATGCTGCCTCCAGGAGACACATTTCAGCTCCAAAGCCAAATATAGATTCAAAGTGAAAAGGCGGAAAATAATATTTCAAGCAAATGGCATTCAGAGAAAAGCGGGAGTAGTGGTACTAATATCGGGCTAAATAGACTTCAGACTAAAAAAAGATAAA
>NW_006441398.1:1553451-1563259 GCF_000325575.1 Pteropus alecto
ATAAAGAAGCTGTGGTACATATATACAATGGAATATTACTCAGCCATAAGAAGAGATGAGATACTGCCATTTGCTACAACATGGATGGACCTCGAGATAATCAAGCTAAGCGAAATAAGCCAGACAGAAAATGTTTAAAACCATATGATATCACTTATATGTGGGATATAAACCCAAAAGCAACAAACAAACAGGACAAAGAAACAGAGACTCGTGAACATGGACAACAGACTAGAGGTTACTAGAGGATGGGGGAGAGTGAAGAAGGAGTAGGTAGATGGGGTAAAAGGGGTGAAATATGTGGTGACAGAAATCTAACTATGAGCGATTAACCCATAATGCAATATATATATATGCCTTACTGTTGAATTTTACACCTGAAACTTACTGGATTTTCTTAACCAATGTCACCATAATAAAAATAAAATAGAATGAAATGATTAAAAAATGTAAAAAAAACCCTGTAATTTTTTCGCCACTTGCTTATTGTGGTAAAATGCATATAACATAAATTTACCATCTTAATAGTTTATTTTATTTATTATTTTTAAGCATCTTAACTATTTTTATGTAGTATAATTTCTTTTTAAAATCTTGTATTGTTGAAGAATAAAAACTCTTTAGTTTTAGAACTGGATTTATGTCTACCACCTTATTAATTGTATGACTTTGGATAATTCACTCAATCTCTTAGAACTAAATTCTGATCTTTTAAAAAACAATGCTACTTTGAAACCATAAAACTCTTAGAGTAAAACACAGGGATGAGCTCTTGACATTGGTCTTGGCAATGATTTTTTTTTTTTGACATCAATAGCAGAGGCAAGAAAAGCGAAAATAGATAAAGAACAATGTCAGCTAAAAAGCTTCTGTACAGTAAAGGAAATCATCAAAAAGAATGAAAAGGCAACCTCTATTTGTGGAGAAAATATTTGCATATCATACATCTGATTTGCAAATATTTTAATATCCAAAATATATAAAGAACTTATACAACTGAACTAAACAGAAAAGAAACTATACGATCAAATTTAAAAATGGGTAGTAGTTCTGAAAGACTAATCAAGAAAACCTGACTGCCCACTTCTCTTACTTCCCTGCCCTGTCTTCTCTCTCTGATCTTTGACAAAATGCTTCTGTGCTGCTCTCAGGGCTGAGGACTCTGGGTGCCCCACAATCACCCCCCAAAACGTCTATATGTCACCACGCCCAAGCCGCTGTACCATCACATCTCTCGAAGAATGTGGTGATGATCCTTCCAGATGAAGAACTGAATCCCTGAGCGCAGTGACAGGCGCTGTCATTGACACATGTAGAGTGCGGGGGGCACCACCAAGCACAGTCTTCTGGGGAAGAGGCTATGGGGATGGACATTTAGAAAGGATGAGACACTTTCTCTTATCTCCAGAAGACCATCTCTGGGCCTCACTTGCAGAATACACCTCCTTTCTCCCCTTGTTGGTGAGTGGGCCCAGACCCCAGCATGCACTCCCCATCTTATGTCACTAATGGGGCTGGCTGGGCAGACTCACCTTTAAGGTTTTCCTCTGCAGCAATCAATGTCAACATCAGCTGCAAAAAGAGTCCTGGGGCAGAAAGACACATAGATGATAAAGATAGGAAAACAACACTCCAATTTCAATTCCTGTCCACGTGGTCATTGCTATCTGGGGTGGTAGCTCTGGCCCTGCAGCCCACAGCTTTCTGGTGACTTCCTTGAGGTTTCTGTACTTTACTTGGAATCAAGGACTCAGTCTTTCCCCTCCGTTTCCCGAGAATCCCCAAGGAGGTAGTCACTGACAGCCACAGCCCTCTTGGAACTTCAGGTGCTACAATATACATAGAATATACACAGAGCAGTTTCTTAGAAACTCCAGAATCTCCCAGTGTAGAAGGTAAATCTTGGGGGAGAAAGTCCTCAGATTCGTGTGCCTTTCCCCATGCCCAATTTCTTTGTTTTCTGGCAATGGCAGATATCTACTTTGCAAAGGCTCCACTGTCTTCACCCTAGTAAGTGGATGCCATTTCTTATTCACACGGAGGCATCCTAAAGGTGAATGTAGTGGCCTAGATGCTCTGTTGTCTAGATGTGGATGGAAGTGGCCTGAGTTCTCCTGTCTTTCAACCCTGGTATCCTTGCTTCCTTGAGAAGCTCTCATGTAAGGTGGGGACATCATGGCCACTTGTGTCCCAGCCTGAGTATTTGGACAAAAGCCAGGGTGGGTTTACCTGGGAACCAAGTACAGGGGAAATTCTAAGTTCCCTCAGTGATACCCATCGTGGCTCCCAGCGATGGCCTTTATCCTGCCTCCTTCAGGGCAGGTGCTCTTTGCCTGAATTCTTGGATTCCTGGTGACACTGGTGGGACAATGCTCTTGCATCCATGCTAACTCTGAGACCCAAGCTTCAAGACCCATCTCTGAATCTGGCTCCTTCAGGGGCTTGCAGAAAGGGATGAGGAGAATGAAGATGATGCCAGACAAACCAGGACCACCTTGACAATGGGTGCCATGCCATGGTGTTCAGCCACAAAGCCTTGGGGTAGAGAAGATGCCTCTTCTGATCCCACAAAGGCATCCCCTGGATTGACAGGAAGTGGCAAGAATCTACTTCAGAGCAAAGCTAGTAGTGGATGAGGGCTGGGTGGTTGAAGAGGGGAGCAAATGCTGATGGGCAGGGTGGCAGGGATTTCTCTCATCTGGCTCCTTTGTCTCCCACTAGGGATGCAGACTTTTGGGCTCACTGATGGGGTCTTAGGCTCTATCATCTGTTCCCCAGTGGTCTTGGCCCCAACAGAGTCTGGATTGACCTTTCTTGGAGAGAGTCAGGCCTGGAGCAATGGTCCCCAATTATGTCTTCTTGCTCGTTTTCCTTCAGATAGAAGCTTCTTCTATTCATCCAAATTTCTGAGTGTGTGTGGGGTGGTTCATGTCACTCTGCTCACGCCCAACACAACATCTTCTCAGGTCTTAATTATCTGAATTTCCCACAGCCCATGAACTGAAATTGTTGAGCTCGATCAGGATGGAGCCTTGCTTGGGGAAACAGCAGTTAAGGAGATGGATCAGGATGCAAGGAAGGGTCTTCGCCAGGTATGGTTGTTGGCCAGGGTCAGGGCCAGCTGAGGAACATGGGACCATCCTCTGCTCTTTCCACTCCCACATTTCTAGACAGGATTCTTGGGTCCATCAAGGCCTGAAGGATCTGGGGGTGCTCCTGGGGTGGCCAATCCTGTGTGGATTCTAGTGAAGGAAGGTCTTACCCTGGCGGTCACTAATGAAGAAAAGAATGGTTATTGCTCTGGAAAGCAATACTCTTCACCCTTGAAGTATCTTAAATGCCACCTCTCACTTTGTTTTATGAAAATAAGATGCGAGGTGGCAAGAGGATGTTCCAAAATTGCATAAGTAATACTTAGAGGGACATTCAGAATCTTGGCGTTTTAGAGGGTGGGTGACCAAGTAGGTGCCCAGGCCAGTGCTCTGTTGCCTGGAAAAAGGGGTGAGAATCCTAAATCTAATAAATGAGGAGATGGAAGAGACAGGGTCCTTCTTACCATCACATGTTTTGCTAACATTAGTGCTGAACATTGATCTGTAGTTTGGGCTGCAACTGCAGTAGCTCTCCATGAAGTCCTGGCAGTCTAAATATATTCCACAGGACATTGTTGAGCTTGGTTCACACTCGATGTCTGGAACACAACAGGACAAAATGTTACCTCTCAAAGGGCAGAGACTCCAAATGCAGTTCAGGATGGCAGTCCTGGGGCTGGGCTGGCCTAGAGCCAGATGCTCAAGGAAGTCTGCTAACTGCTCTGCTCATCTCTGCTCTCTGGCTGGGCTTGAGGGTACCTAGATTCAGATACACTGCTCTGTCATGATGGCGATGGAGGGAGGTCTACATTCAATTTTCTATGCCTCGAGGGGTAGACGGAAGCTCTGACTCAGCTACAGACTCTTCTCTGTGGTGCTGTTTGCATCATCGAAAACCTGGGATTGGGCTCAGTTAGGACAATAATGGATTTGAAGGCCACCTTCTATGCTGAGGTAGTGGGGGAGATTCATGGCTGGAGGCTGTCCAGGGTGACATCATCATTCACACCGTGGATAGAGCCAGGTGGTCAGGCCCCTGCCCATTGATGGCTTCCACTTTCCATTACTCACAGTGGCCCAAGGACACCCTACACTCCTCATCAGGCACTCCTCCAGCTCCCAGTGTCAGTCCATTTTCAGATGCCCCAGGATGTTTCTGGGAGAGTCTTCCTATCTCCACTCCCTGGGTAAATTCCTTCCCACCCCATTAGAAGCAGGAGGGGATGTGAAATGAGAAGCAGCATGAATCTTCTCACAGCTGAATCACCAAGGGTGATTTCTGACATCTTATCTCTTCCTGTTTCTAAACATGAAAGAAAAGTGCCCATAAGCCATATCCCCTTTGAGTAGCTCAGGGATACAAGGAGCAGAAGCTGGACACAGTTGGCTAAAAACAAGTTTAATAAGAACTAGCAACAGAAGAATGAATCAGAATTTAGGGACAGAATATTTGACCCTGCACACAGGGGACCAAAGGCTTTAGAGCCCGAAAGGACTCATGGAATCATAATGAGTCAAGGCAGGCAACTGGTCTTTTCCAGATAAGAGTTTCCTCTCTAAACTCATGAATTTTCCTTCTAAGGCCCAGGTTGTGCAGTTAGCACCAGAACATGAGAGGGAATGAGAGGGACATACATCTGTGGCATTCATGTTCAGCCCTAGCCTGGGCAATGCATCTTTCTTTCCTTGTTTTCAGATGACGACAATGGCTAGAGACCTGTTTTCAAGCTGGTTGGATGAAATGGAGTTGAGTTGAGTAGAAGTGGGAATAAGGTGTGTAGGATAGGAGTACGTGATGATGGGAAATTCCTCAATCTGACAAGTGTGCTCTCATTAAGGAGCTGGGACCCAGGTACAATAGCAGCAGGATCTCCATCCATATCCACCTAGTCTACAAATCTGCATGAGACACACATGCAAACACACAAAGAACTTTTTAGGAATAACTCCAGGGTCATAGATGGGCTAGGCAGTAGTCCCAACGACATCTTTTTTTTTCCTGATAAAATTTACTTTTTGAGAAATATTAAACAACACACAGACACTTATAAAACAAAGAAAAATGTAAATAATAAAAAAGAATCTTGAGATTATTATGTTAAGTGAAATAAGTCAGACACGAAAGTTGAGAGCTATACGATTTTATTCATATGTGAAATATAAAACTGAAAACAACAAATGAACAAGACAAACAAACAAAAATTCATAGACAGAGACAGCAGTTTATTGGTTACTAGAGGGAAAGCGGGGAGGAAGAAGGTAAATAAGAGTAAAGGGGGTCAAATATATAGTGACAGAAGATTTGACCTTGGGGGGTGAACACACAATGCAATATATAGTTGATATAGTATTGAATTGTACACTTGAAGTTTGTATAATTTTATTAACCAATGTCACTTGTAATAAGAAAAGATGTAGACCTGAAGCTAGTATAATGTTACATGTCAATAATAACACAATAAAAAATAAAAATTAAAAAAAAAAAAAAAGAAAATCACCCATAAGTCCATCCACTACACAGACTACTAGAAAATTTTAGGGATATATTTTTTCACCTTTTCAAATATATTAGAAGTAGTTTCATTTAGTACCAACAAATTTCATCTAAGAGTATTTTGAATAGATAAAGACTATTTCTTATTTAAAAACAACATCATTTCATTTTCCCTTATTTTTTTATGATGGTTAAATGCACATAACCAAATTTTCAATTTGAACTGTTTTTAATATTATAATTTCCCTTTATAATTCTCTTTTTTGAAGAATAAAAACCCCTTAGTTTTACACCTGGTTCTCATTCTACCATCTTAGTTGTACAACTTTGGAAAAGTCACTCAATCTCCTTTAGCTTTTTTTTTTTTTTTTTTGTCTGGGAAGCTCTTTATCTGTCCTTTGACTCTAAATGATGGCTTTACTGGATAAAGTAGATTCTGGGTTTTCATCACTCTGAATATTTTGTGCCAAGCCCTTCTGTTCTGCAAAGTTTCTTTTGAGAAATCAGTTGCCAGTCTTATGGGTGCTCCCTTGTAGGTAACTAACTGCTTTCCTCTTGCTGCTTTTAAGATTCTCTCTTTGTATTTAACCTTTGGAATTTTAATTATGGTGTGTCCTGGTGTGGGCCTCTTTGGGTTTATCTTATTTGGGACTCTGAGCTTCCTGGGATTGTATGTCTATTTCCTTCACCAGGTTAAGGAAGTTTTCCACCATTATTTCTTTAAATAGGTTTTCAACTTCTTGTTCTTACTCTTTTCCTTCAGGTACCCCAATGACATAGATGTTGTTACATTTAATTTTGTACTTCATCACCACCAAATCACTTTTACAGAAAATGTTGGAGGGACTACTTTAAGAAGAAAAATCATGTATCAAAAACATGAATAAAGAATGGTAATAACTACATATCTATCAACAAGTACCTCAAATAGAAAAGAATTAAGCATTCCAACCAAAAGATAGAGTGGTTGAATGGATATGAAAACTAGACCACTGAGTTGATGGCAGAAACATGGCGAAGTGAGAAACGTCCCTAGATCTCTCTTGAAATAACAATAAACTGAACATATAAAACTCAAAACAAACAAACAAACAAACAAACACACCAAAACTGGACACCAGCACATCTGAGCATGGGATTTGTGCATAAGAGCTACCACAGGTCAGAACCCTGTGTGTCGGGCAGTGGACTGGGAATAATAAAGAAGCTGCTTCTCGCTGCTGCCAGAGCTTCTGTAGGAGGAGGAGGAAGGGTGAAGGCTCAGTGACTTTCCTGAACAACCCTTCCTGGAAGTGCCAGGGCTTGTACGCAGCCGACCTGAGAGCGCAGTCATCAGGGCAGAAAACAGAGAAGTGGGGCAGGACTGCAGAGAAACAACAGCTGAGTTTTACTGTCCCTGGTTACAAAACAGAGGCTGAGCTGCAGCCCCCAAACCCGGACCCAGAGGGCCCCTCCCCCCATGACCACTGAGACCAATTGCCTTGGAGCCCTAGGGGAATCTGAGCAAATGCTGCCTAGACTGAAGCTACCTCTGCAGCCTCTGGAGCTCCCTGCAGGTGGAGGGGGAGAAGAGAAGGAGTGTGAGTTACTGCAGTGAATTCTCTGAACAGCTCTGCCTTGGAAAGCTGTGAGCTGTGGCTGGCTGGCTGCAGGGCACAGTCATCAGGGCAGAAAGCAGAGAAGCGGGGTGGGACTGCAGAGGAACAACAGCTGATTTTTGCTGTGGAGGTTGCAAAACCAAGGTTGAGCTGCAGCCCCTAACACCCGACCCAGAGGGCCCCTCCCCCCATAGCCTCCAAGACCAGTCACCGCAGAGCCCCAAGGGAATCTGAGCACTCCAGAAACTGCTGGGGATCCAAGAGGCTTAGATGCCACCTACTGGAAACCAAAAGAAAAGCGCTTTCTTTGCAGCAGGCTAAACAGAGACCTTTATTTAATAAATCTTCATTCTTGAAAAACAACAGGATACACTTCTATTAATGCCCAGGCAGAGAATAGTCTATTAAACACCATGAACAACCAAGGTGACAAGGTATCTCAGAAAGAAAGAGAAAAATCTTCAGAAAATAAGCTTACGGACATAGAAATATGTGACTTAAATGACAGAGACTTCAGGATGGTACTTCTGAGAAAAACTCAAAGAGATCCAAAACAAATCATATCAACAATTTCAGGAATTAAGAAAACAACTAGATGAGCAGAGCAAGGAGATTGAAACCCTCAAGAAGAACAGAATAGATATTCTGGAGATGAAGAACACACTGCAAAAGTCGAAAAATGAAATAGCAAGCTTGAGAAATGGAGTTGACCAAATGGAGGAAAGGATCAGTGATATCAAAGACAGAAATCTAGAATTAAATCAGATGGAAAAAGGGAGAAATAGAAGAATGAAAAATAATGAAACAGAAATACAAGAACTAGCTGATACCATTAGGAGAGGAAACATAAGAATAATGGGCATTATCAAAGGCGAGGAAAAGGAGCAGAGACTAGAAAGCATTTTCAAACAAATAGTGGATGAGAATTTCCCAAGTCTAAGGAATGAGCTGGAGCTTGGATTCAAGAAGTCAAGAGAACACCCAATTTTCTCAACCCAAAAAGACCTTCACCAAGACACATTGTAATAAAGTTATCAAAAATCAATGACAAAGATAGAATTCTCAAGGCAGTAGGGAGAAGAAAAAGGTAACCTATAAAGGAAAACCCATTAGATTATCATTGGACTTCTTAGCACTTACCCTGCAAAGCAGAAAGAAATGGAACCAAATATTTAAACTATTAAGTGAAAGGAACTAACAGCGTAGAACAATGTATCCAGCTAAGCTCTCCTTTAGATATGAAGGAGAAATCAAGACCTTTCTAGACATGCAAAAGTTGAGGTAATTCTCTTCTACGAGGCCTGCATTACAGGAAATACTGAAGGGGGTCAGCTCACCTAAAACAAAATAACAACAAAAACAAAAATACATAATTAGGAGTAAAGTGACTATCAGGCAAATAGAAACAGAGGAGTGCAAGCTTTATTAAGAACAGGGCATTATAAGTGTAAATAATAAGAAGAGAATTGTTATAACAAGATAGTAATGATCATTCAGCATACATAGGGACAAAATGAGACAACAATGAATGAAAAGGAGAGGATTCAAAGATCCAAATTCGCAAAGAGAAATGGAGATAAAGCACGCGGAGAAGAAAATAGACGAATGTATATATATAACTATTCTTTACATATTCATAATGGTAACCACATACCAAAGATTCAGAATTGAAATATATAACATGTAACAAGAAGAACCAGAGGCAAAATCCACAAAAACTAACCAAAATAAAGAAAACAGAAACACATGGACAAGGAAGCAATGGAAACACTGTGTTACCAGAGAGCAAAAAATAAAATGGCTATAAGAAAACCTCATATCTCAATAATCACCATAAATGTAAATAGACTGAACTTACCAATAAAAAGGCACAGAGTTGCAGACTGGATCAAAAAACAAACCCAAGCATATGCTGCCTCCAGGAGACACATCTCAGCTCTAACGACAAATATAGACTCAAAGTGAAAGGATGAGAAATGATATTTCAAGCAAATGGCATTCAGAGAAAAGTGGGAGTAGCAGTACTAATATCGGACTAAAAAGACTTCAGAATAAAAAAGGTAAAGAAAGATACTGAGGGACACTTCATAATGCTAAAGGGAATCATGCACCAAGAAGAAATAATGCTTGTTAATATCTATGCTCCCAATCGAGGATCCCCAAAATATGTAAAGCAATTACTAACAGAACTAAAGGGAGAAACAGACCAAAACACTATCATAGTAGGGGACCTAAATACCCTACTGTCAGATATGGACAGATCATCCAAACAGAAAAGCAATAAGGAAATACTATTTTTAAGTGACACTTGAGTCCAGCTGGACATAATTGAGATTTACAGAGCCTCCCATCCCCAAACAGTTGTTTATATGTTCTTCTCTACTGCACATGGAACATACTCAAGAATTGACCACATACTGAGACACAGAGATAGACTCAACAAATATAAGAAGATTGAAATCATACCAACCATATTCTCTCATCATAATGCTTTGAAACTAGAGATGAACTGCAGAAAGAAATCGGGAAGAAACACAAATACATGGAGATTAAACAACATGCTACTGAAGAATAACTGGGTCAGAGAAGAAATAAAAAGAGATCAAGAGATACATAGAAATAAA
>NW_006441398.1:1565383-1575247 GCF_000325575.1 Pteropus alecto
GCCTAGAAGAAAACATAGGAATGAAACTCAAGGACCTTGGACTTAAAGAGGATTTTACAAATTTGACCTCAAAGGCAAGGAAAGTAAAAGCAAAAATAAATAAATGGGAATACATCAAACTAAAAAGCTTCTGCTCAGCAAAAGAAATCATCAACAAGGTAAAGAGACAACCATCTGAATGGGAAAATACATTTGCAAGCAATGCCTCCAATAAGGGCCTAATATCCAAAATATACAAAGAACTCACAACTCAATAACAACAAAAAAACAAATGATCTAATCAAAAATGGGCAGGAATGTGAACAAATACTTCTCCATAGAGGACATACAAATGGCCAACAAATGTATGAAAAGATACTCAACATCGCTAGCTGTTAGGAAATGCAAATCAAAACCACAATGAAATACCATCTCGCACCTGTTAGAATGGCTGTAATCAACAGGACAAGCAATAACAAATGTTGGAGAGGATGCGGAGATATAGGAACCCTCATACACTGCCGGTGGGACTGCAAATTGATACAGCCACTATGGAAAGTGGTATGGAGGTTCCCCAAAAAACTAAGAATTGATCTACCATATAATCCAGGAATCCTTCTACTGAGTATTTATCTCAAAGACTTGAAAACTCATATCTATAAAGATATTTGCATACCAATGTTCATAGCAGCATTATTCACAATGGGCATAATATGGAAGCAACTGAAGTGCCCTACAATAGATGATTGGCTAAAGAAGCTGTGGTGTATATATACAATGAAACATTACTCAGTCATAAGAAATGATGAAATACTGCCATTTGCAACAACATGGATGGACTTTGAGATAATCATGCTAAGCAAAATAAGCGAGATAGAAAAACTTGAAAAACACATGATATCACTTATATGTGGGATATAAATCTAAAAGCAACAAATGAGCAGGACAAACAAACAGAGACTCATGGATATGGACTATAGACTAGTGGTTACCAGAGGACTATTAGTGGTTACTAGTGAGGTAGGGGAGGAGGAGGGATGTAGATGGGTAAAAAGGGTCAAATATATGGGGGGAGGGGGAGAGGAAAGTGGGTAAAGAGGATCAAATATATGGTAGCTGAAGGAAACTGAATTTTGGATGGTGAACACACAATAGAATATACAAATGTCAAATGATAATGTACACCTGAAAATTATATGATTGTATTAACCAGTGTTACCCCAATAAACTTAATAAAAAAAAAAGAAAACTAGACCCCTACATATGCTGCCTACAAGAGACTCACTTCAAAGACACACACAGACTAAAAGGAACGAAATGGAAAAAGACACACACAGACTAAAAGGACCGGAGTGGAAAAAGAAATTGCCTTGATGGACCTAGAGGGTATTGTGCTGAATGAAGTAAGTCAGATAGAGAAAGACAAATACCACATGATTTCACATACAAGTGGAAATTAAAGAAGAAAATAAACAATAATAACAACAAAAATGGAAACAAACTCATAGGTATAGAAAATATTTTGAGGGCTACTAGATAGGAGAGGGGGTTGGGGGAATGGTGAAAAAGGGCAAAAGGATTAAGAAGTACAAATGGATAGATACAAAATAGTCATGGAGATATAAAGTGTACCATAAGGAAAATAGTTAACAATATTATAATAAATATGTAAGGAGGAAGAGGGGTACTAGATCTTAGTGGGGTGATCATTTTGTGAGTTATCTAGATCTCTAAACAAAACTATTATTGTATGCTAACTATAATTGAAAAAAACTCATTGAATTGTACAATGTAAATATGAGCAACTGACTATTATATTTTAATAAAGCTGTAAAAATAAGTCACTAAATCTCTTTGAGCCCAAATTTGGTAATTAAAAAAATGATGCTATCCTGAAATCATAAAATTTATAGAAGAAAACAGTGGAGTTAACTCCTTGACATCTGTCTTGGCAATAATTTTTTGGATTTGACATCAAAAACAAAGACAATAAAAACAAAAACAGTCAAGTGGGACTACATCAAACTAAAAATCCTTTGTACAGCAAAGAAAACTATCACCACAATGAAAAAGCAACCTCTAATTTGGAGAAAATATTCGCAAATCATGTATCTGATAAGAGGTTTGCATCTAAAACATATAAAACACTCATGCAACTTAATAAAAAAACAACCCAAATGATCAGATTAAAAAATGGGTGGAGGACCTGAATAAACATTTCCTCAAAGAAGGTATACAGATGGCCAATAGACACATGAAAAGATGCTCAACATCACTAATCATCAGTGAAATACAAATCAAAACCACAACGAGATATATCACCTCACACCTGTTAGAATGGCTATTATCAAAAAGACAAGGGATAACAAGTGCTGGCACAGATGTGGAGAAAAAGAACCTTGGGCATTGTTGTTGGGAATTCAAATTGGAGCAGCTCCTATGAAAAACAGTATGGAGCTTCCTCAAAAGATTAAAAATAGAACCATATGATCCATCAATGCTACTTTTGGGTATTCTTCAAGAAGGACATAAAATTACAATCTTGAGGAGATGTCTGCATCCCCATGTTCATTGCAGCATTATTTACATTAGCCAAGATACAAAAACAATGTATCAGTCCATGGATATATGAATGTATAAAAGTGGTATACGTATACAGTGGAATATTATTTATCCATAAAAGAAGGAACTTCTGCCCTTTGTGACAACATGATTGGACCTTCAGGGCATTACGCTAAGTGAAATAAGTCAGACAGAAAAAGACAAATACAGCATGATCTCACTTATACGTGGAATTAAAAAAAACCCACAAATACATAGACACAGAGAATGGGTGAAGGTGAGAAAAAAATCCTAGCCCTGTTTGCTTCATGGCTCTGCTGTAAGGATCAGGTGGGAAACCACAATCATGAGTGGGCAGTAATTCCTAGTGAGCTTGAGCTAGTAGGAAAGCCTGATGTTCCAGACCCTGGGTCATTCCTGCCTCCTGTCACTTTCATTATTTCTTTCTTTTCTTTCTGCTATGAAAATAACCATTACAATAACAGCAGTAACAATGATAAAAAGCTAGCATTTGTTGACAATTTGCTCTGTATTCATCTTTAATTTTTTTTCATTCAAGTAACTATTAAACTTTACACCATCCATGTAGGGTAGGTAACTAGTTATCCCCAATTTATAGACAAGCAAACTGTGGCAAGGAGAAGAGAAATAATTTCATGAATGTTAGAGAGACAGTCAGTGAGTCAGTGGCAGAGCTAGACTTCAAATCCACATAGCCCAGCTCCTCTGTGTAAGCTCTCAACACCCTACCATTGATCATGAAAACCTGACTGCCCACTTCCCTTACGCCTTCCTGCGTTGTCCCCTCTCACTGATCCTTGGCAAAGTGCTTCTGTGCTGCTTTCAGGATTGAGGGCTCTGGATGCCCTTCAACCACCCCCCACAATCTCTGAATGACCCTCCACCACCCCCAAGCCTCTGTACCATCACAACTCTCCAAGTGGCCGGTGAAGCTCTTTGTAGATGCAGAACTGAATCCTGGAGCGCAGAGACAGGCTTCGGCATTGACACATGGAGGCTTTGGAGGGCACCAGTGAATACAGGCTGTTGAGGAAGAAGCAGTGGAGATGGAAACCGAGGTCAGAAGGCCTGAGTAATGGGTGAAGCCATGGCCAACTGTGAGTTCAAGACTAGAGGAGGGAAAGGAAGGGAGGATGGCTGCTACTGCAAGAGGAAAAAACAAAAAACTCTAGGCATTTAGGGAGGTAAAAACAACTTATCTTATCTCCAGAAGACAATCTCTGAGCTTCCATTGCAGAATAAGCTTCCTTTCCTCCCAATTTGTGAGGGACCCAGACCGCAGCATGTACTCCCTAGCTTATATTACTAATGTGGCTCTGTTTGGGTTGACTAACCTCTGTTGTTCCGGGCTGTAGCAACCAATGGCAACAGCAGCAGCACTGACAGTCCTGGGGCAGAAAAAACAGAGAGATGACAAAGAAAAGAGAGTCAGCCTCCAATTTCAACCTCTGTAAGCGTGACCTGTGGAGGCTGTTCTTGTCCTGCAGCCACAGCCTTCTAGCAACTTCTTGTGCTTTACTTAGAATTGAGGACTAAGTCTCTCCCCCATCTCATCTTCCAGGACTCCCTGAGGAATTAGTCACTAACAGACACAGTCCTCATAGAACCTTAGGTGCTACAGGTAAGGGGACAGAATATTCTCACAGCAGATGATGGAGCATGTCTTAGAAACCTCAACCTCTCCCAATGGAGGGGATAAATCTTAATGGAGAAAGTCCTCGGATTGGCGTGCCTTTGCCTAGATCCAGGTTCTTTGGTCTTTGGCAATAACAGAAATCTGCTTTGAGAATTTCTCTTCCAGGATCATTTCTTTTGTTTAATGTACATTTTCAGGGCATACAAGAAGGCCGTGGGTATTGGAGTCAGACATTCCAAAGTTTGAGCTCTGGCTCACAATGATATCAGCAGGGATCGGAGCCCTGGAATTGAGAGAGGGGAGTTGATGACCAGTGAGGAGTGAGAGCTAAGGCACTTACAGGTGGAGCCACTATCTCCTGGTCAAGTGTCCTCTCCAGGTACAGCACCCACGGCTTCTATGGCTCCTCCGAAATGATCGCCTGGCCCTCTTAGAGTGCACTGAGGACACAGCCTTTCCCCTTTATCTGCCAATTCAATCCTGAATGGGCTTTGTAGTATGAAAACCATTCCATGTACAAAGGAATGAAATCTACCCTACAGGCAATAAATAGACTACCTATTAGAGTCTGTCTTCCCATTTATGTGAGCCAACAAACCCTATAAAAACCTTTTCAGGTCTGTGTGTCTCCAGGTCTGTGTAGAATTTCCCCCAAATGAACCTGGCATTGAAATAACCATGTCCCACAATTCAGCTGATAAGAAATGAAATAGAAATGGCTATTTTCATAAAAACCAGAAAACAAAGTACAAGTAATGAGGACAATAAATAAGGACTATCTAACTAAGTAACACGTATTATCCTAAGCATTGAAGGAAATAAAGACTAATCATAATTCAGCTAAACTTGCTAATACTGGTTTTAGCTAATTCACCGTTATTGTCTTTTAAATCATTCTAGGATGCAAACACAAGGACAATGTATTTCTTAGAATAATATAGTTTTCAGATAGTTTGGTTATTTACTCTTCTCAAAACAATAACAAGAACAACAACATAATTTTATGTATCAATTTGGCTAGGCCATAGTACTCAGACATTTGGTCAAACTCTAGTCTAGATGTTACTGTGAAGGTATATATATATTTTTAAAGATGAGATTAACATTTGAATCAGTAGACTTTGAATAAAGCACATTACCTTCCATAATTTGGATGGTAATGTTTAAGCTTAAGACCTTAAAAGAAAGAAGACTGACTTGCTCTGAGGAAGAGGGAATTCTGCTTCCAGAATGCCTTTGGACTTCTGATGCAACATCAAGTCTTCCTTGGGTTTCCATCCTATTGGCCTATTCTGTGGATTTTAAACTTTCCAACCTGCACTTTTTCATGAGCCCATTTCTTTTGATCTCTCTGTCTCTATCTCTGTCTCTCTCTTTGTTGATTCTGCTTCTCTGGAAAACCTGGACTAATGCAAGTGGCAAAATGAGAAATTGTTAAGTCCTCAAGTGTGTCCTAGGAATAGGTTTCCTGACTTTCTCCTTTGAGATGTAATATAAGTGAGCTAGTATCCTCAAAATTTCTTCCTTTTGTACCTTATAGAGATAGTAGGAAAACAAGCCAGATATGAAGCAAGAACATAAAATATTTTCGAATTAACTAGAGAGTGCCCGGATAGCGTTAGTTGTCTATCACCATCGTTATGATTCTACCTACCTGGCAGCAATCTTAGATATCTGTTTCTCATAGTGCAGAAATCAGCAAGCCAAGCCATGTAGGATGTCTGATGTTGGTCTGTGTGTGTTAAAAACACATCCTATTTTAAGTATGCCCTAGAGAAACTGACTTAAATCTCTGGTCTGGACCCTTCCCCCAATCTCAATCTTCCTCATAATTAATTTCTCAGAGACTCCAGTTCTTCTTTTTACACTTGACTTTAGCCAAAAGGCTGAGAAACAATCCAGTTCTTCTTTTTAAGGATTAAAATAACATTACAAGTATTTGTACTGAAAGCTTCTTTGAGAGTGATTTTTAAATGTTTTTGATGTACAAAGATGTGATACTATGTATTAAAAGATGTCCCCAACATGAAGAATCATTCTACTGGCCTTTTTGCCCTTATGAGATTTTTGGTCAATGGAGTTATCTATTTTTTGTTTAAGTGTGTCTCTAGAGCACACTTAAAATAGGATGTGTTTTTATTGAGGTATAATTGACCTACAACATTATATAGCTTCAGATGTGCAACATTATGATTCAATAATTGTATAAATTGTGAAATGATCATCACAATAAATCTAGGTAACATTTGTCACCATACATAGTTACAATATTTTTTTTTATGATGGGAAGTTTTAAGATCGACTCTGTTAGCAACTTTCAAATATGCAATACAGTATTATCAACTTATAGTCATCATTCTGTACATTTAATTTTATTACTTATTTATTTACAACTGGGAGTGGGGAATGTGTATGTTTTGACTCCCTTCAACTATTTCACACCCCTCACCCCACACACATCTTGGTTATGGCAATCACCAATCTGTTATCTGTATCAATGAGCTTTTTTTCTTTTTTTTTAGATTTCACATACAAGTGAGATCATGTAGTATTTCACCTATAAGTGAGATCATATGCTCTTAAGGTCCATCGGTATTATAACAAATAGCAAGATTTCATTCTTTTATGTGGCTGAACAATATTCTTATTCAGGAATGGACACTAGATGGATTCCACATCTTGGCTATTATAAATAATACTGCAATTAACATTGGATACATGTATCTTTTTGATTTAGTGTTTTCTTCAGATAAATAGCCAGAAGCTGAACTTCTGTATCACATGGTAAATTTATTTTTAATTTTTTCAGGACTTTAAAACTTATTTTTAAATTGCTATTTTGCAATAAATATCGGCTTGTCTCACAGGAAGTTGCAAAAACAATACCAAGAGGTCTTGTGTACCTCTCACTCAGTTTCCTGCAAAAGTAACATTTTTATGAAATGATAGTCAAATATTTAAACCAAGAAATTGTTACTTGGACAATGTGAGTGTTTAGTTCTGTGACATTTTATCACATGTGTAGAGTCCTGTAAGTGTCATTTCAATCAAGATCCATAAATATTTAATTGCCACAAACCTCTCCCTTATGCTATCCCAACATTCCTAAATCCGATTAGGTCTAAAATGAAGATATTTTTGGGGAAACATGGCGGGATGAGAGATGTCCTCAGATCTCTCTCCTTGAAACAACAGTAAGCCGAACATCTAAAACTGAACAAAAAACACCCAAACTGCACACCAGCACATCTCAGCTTCGATTTGAGCATAAGAACTACCACAGGTCAGAACCCTGGGTATCGGGCGGTGGACTGGGAGAAATAAAGAAGGTGCCTCTTGCAGCCTCTGAAGCTCCTTGCAGGAGGATGGGGAGGGGTGAAGGTGCAGCGACTTCCCTCATCAGCGTGGCCTAGAAGTGCAGGGTCTTCCACGCAGCTAGCAGCACGGCTCAGTCATTAGGGTGGAAAGGAGAGAAGTGGGACAGGGCAACAGAGAAACAACAGTTGATTTTTACTGGCTGCTGTTGCAAAACTGAGGCTGAGCTGTAGTCCCTAACCTCCAACCCAGAGGGTCCTCCAAGATGGAACACCGCGGAGCCCCAAGGGAATCTGAGCAAAAGCTGTCGAGACTGAAGCTACCTCTCACAGCCTCTGGCAGAAAGAAGTGGAGGGGAGAAGGTGCGGCAACTTCCCTGAACAGCCCTGCCTGGAAGAGCCAGGCCTTCTACACAGGCAACAGCAGGGCTAAGTCATCAGGGCAGAAAGCAGAGAAGCAGGATGGGACCTCAGGGAAACAACACTTGATTTTTACCAGCCCTGGTTGCGAAATCGAGGCGGAGCCGCAGCACCCAACTCACCACCCAGAGGGCCTCCAACTGATCACCCAGGAGTCCCAGGGGAATCTGAGCAAATGCTACCAAAACTGTTGCTAACACTAACAGGAACTGAAACTGAGAGTAGCAAGAGTGATTAAATATCTACGAGAAAATAAAAAAGACATTATTTACACTTTATATAATGCAGAGATCCAAGAGGCGTAGATGCCACCTACTGGAAACCAAAAGAATTATGCCTTCTTTGCAGCAGGCTAAAAAGAGACTTTTATATAATAACTGCCCAGGTAGAGAAATAGTCCATTAAACACCATGAACAACCAAGGTTTCAAGGCATCTCAGAAAGAAAGAGAAAAATCTCCAGAAAATAAGCTTACAGACATAGTAATATGTGACTTAAATGACAGAGACTTCAGGATAGTACTTCTGAAAAAACTCAATGAGATCCAAAACGAATCATGTCAACAATTTCAGAAATTAAGAAAACAACTAGATGAGCAGAGCAAGGAGATTGAAACCCTCAAAAAGATGAAGAACACACTGCAAGAGTTAAAAAATGAAATAGCAAGTTTGGGAAATAGAGTTGACCAAATGGAAGAAAGGATCAGTGATATCAAAGACAAAAATCTAAAAATAAATCAGAAAGAAGAAGAGAGAAACCTAAGAATGAAAAATAATGAGAGAGAAATACAAGAACTAGCTGATACCATCAGGAGAGGAAACATAAGAATAATAGGCATTACCAAAGGTGAGGAAAAGGAGCAGGACTAAAAAGCATGTTCAGACAAATAGTGGATGAGCATTTCCCAAATCTAAGGAATGAGCTGGAGCTTGGAATTCAAGAAGTCAAGAGAACACCCAATTATCTCAACCCCAAAAGGCCTTCATCAAAACACATTGTATTAAAGTTATCAAAAATCGATGACAAAGACAGAATTCTCAAGGCAGCCAGGGAAAAGAAGATGGTAACCTATAAAGGAAAACCCATTAGATTATCATCGGACTTCTCAGCGCAGACCATACAAGCCAGAAAAGAATAGAATCAATTATTTAAACTATTACGTGAAAGGAACTACCAGCCTAGAACACTGTATCCAGCTAAACTCTACTTTAAATATAAAGAAGAAATTAAGACCTTTCCAGACATACAAAAATTGAGGGAATTTTCCACTATGAGGCCTTGCACTACAGGAAATACTGAAAGGGGTCAGCTCACCTAAAACAAAATAACATAACAAAATAAAATAAATAATTAAGAATAAACTGAATATCAGGCAAATAGAAGCAGAGGAGTGCAACCCTTAGTAAGAACAGGGCATTAGAAGCTTAAATAATAAGAGAAATGCTATAGCAAGACAGTAATGAACGTTCAGCATACACAGGGACAAAATGAGACAACGATGACTGAAAAGGAAAGGATTCAAAGATCCAAATTCGCTAAGGGGAAAGGAGATACAGAAGCATAATGGTAACAACACACCAAAGATTCAGAACTGAAGTATATAATATAAAATAAGAAGACCTGAGCAAAACCCACAAAAGCCAACCAAAATAAGGAAAACAGAAACATAAGGACAAGGAAGCAATGGAAACATTGAGCTACCAGAAAGCATAAATTAAAATGGCTATAAGAAGACCTCATATTTCAATAATCATCCTAAATGTAAATGTACTGAACTCACCAATAAAAAGGCACAGAGTTGCAGATTGGATCAAAAAACAAAACCCAAGCATATGCTGCCTCCAGGAGACACATCTCAGCTCTAAAGACAAATATAGACTTAAAGTGAAAGGGTGAGAAACGATATTTCAAGCAAATGGCTTTCAGAGAAAA
>NW_006441398.1:1575421-1637889 GCF_000325575.1 Pteropus alecto
AATCCCGAAATATGTAAAGCAATTACAGAATAAAAGGGAGAAACAGACCAAAACACCATCGAAGTAGGGGACCTAAATAACCCACTGTCGGATATGGACAGATCATCCAAACAGAAAATCAATAAGGAAATAACAGTTTTAAGTGACACTTTAGTCCAACTGGACATAATTGACATTTACAGAGCCCTCCATCCCCAAACAGCTGCTTATATATTCTTTTCTAGTGCACATGGAACATTCTCAAGAATCGACCATATACTGGGACACGGAGATAGCCTCAAAAAATACAAGAGGATTGAAATCATACTAACCATATTCTCTGGTCATAAATCTTTGAATCTAGAGATGAACTGTAGAAAGAAATCAAGAAGAACCACAGATATATGGAGATTAAACAACATGCTACTGAAGAATAACTGGGTCAGAGAAGAAATAAAAAGAGAGATCAAGAGATACATAGAAACAAATGATAATGATAGTACAACATATCAAAAGTTTTGGGACACGGCAAAAGTGGTCATAAGAGGAAAGTTCATATCATTACAGGCCTATCTTCGAAAACATGAACGAGCCCAAATAAATAACCTAATGCTTCATCTTAAAAACCTAAAAAGGGAAGAAAAAATGAGGCCTAAAGTCAGCAGAAGGAAAGAAATCATCAAAATTAGAGGAGAAATAAATCAAATTGAAAACAAAACAAAACAACAATAGAAAATCAATACAATGAAGAGCTGGTTCTTTGAAAGATTAATAAAATTGACAAACCTCTGGCTAGACTCACTGAAGGAAAAAGAGAAAGGACGCCAATAAACAAAATCAGGAATGAAAGAGGGGAAATTACGACTGATATCGCAACAATACAAAGGATCATGCAAGAATACTATGAAAAAGTATATACTAACAAATTTAATAATCTAGAAGAAATGGACCAGTACTTAGAAAAATACAATCTTCTTGGACTGAATCAAGATCTGGAAAATCTAAATAGACCGATCAGCAGTATGGAAATTGAAAAAAATCTTCACAAACCTACCAAAAAGTAAGAGTCCAGGACCAGATGGCTTCACCAGTGAATTCTACCAAACATTCGAAGAAGACTTAATACCTATTTTCATCAAACTCTTCCAAAAAATTGAAGAGAAGTCAATACTTCCCGACTCATTTTATGAGGCTAATATTACTCTGATACCAAAACCTGGTAAGGATAACACACACACACACACACACACACACACACACACACACACACACACACACACACACACCACAGCAATATCTCTCACATACACACATATGCAAAAATCAAATAAGATACTAGCGAACCATATGCGGCAACATATTAAAAGATTATACACCACTATCAAGTAGGCTTCATCCCAGGGGCACAGGGATGGTTCAACATGTGCATATCGATTAATGTGATACAACACAAAAACAAATTATAAATAAGAATCATATGATCATATCAATAGAATCATATGATCATATCAATAGATGCAGAAAAGATACAATAGACAAGATACAGTATCCATTTATGATCAAAACACTGAACAAAATTGGTATAGAAGGAAAGAACCTTAACATAATAAAGTCATCTATGACAAGCCCTCAACCAACATTATACTTAATGGTGAAAAACTAAAAACCTTCCCTCTAAGATCAGGAACAAGGCAAGACTGTCCACTATTGGCAGTCTTAGTCAATATAACATTAGAGGTCCTAGTGAGTGCAATCAAGTGAGAGAAAAATATAAAAGGCATTCAAATAGGAAACGAAGAAGTCAAACTGTCACTATTTGTGGATGACATGATTCTCTGTATAGAAAACCCTAAAGACGCCACAAGAACACTACTAGAAACAATAAGCAAACACAGTAAAGTCTCTGGATACAAAATCAAGGGTCACAAATCCATAGTATTCCTATACTCTAATAATGACATGTCAGAAAAAGAAGTGAAAAAAATAATTCCTTTTGTAATTGCAACAAAAAGAATAAAATACCTAGAAATAAATTTAACGAAACATGTGAAAGACCTATATAATGAAAACTACAAGACCCTATTGAAAGAGTTTGAGGTAAATACAACGAAATGTTAAGATATTCCGTGTTCTTGGATTGGAAGAATCAATATCGTTAAATGACCTTATTATCTAAAGCATTATATAGATTTAATGCAATCCCTATGAAAATCTCATTGGCATTTTTTAAAGAAATAGAACAAAAAATCATCAGATTTGTATGGAAGCACAAAGGACCCCAAATTGCCAAAGCCATCCTGAGGAAAAAAACAAGGCTGGAGGCATCACTCTACCCAACTTCAAATCATACTACAAAGTGACAGTAATAAAAATGGCATGGTATATACAGGAAAACAGACACACAGACCAGTGGAACAGAATCGAGTGTCCAGAAGTAAACCCATATTTATATGGGTAAATAAATTTTGATAAAAGAGTCAAAACATACAGTGGAGAAAGGAAAGCCCTTACAATAAATGGTGCTTGGAAAACTGGAAAGCCACCTGCAAAAGAAAGAAACTAGACTGTTGTCTATCACCACACACCAAAATCAACTCAAAGTGGATTAAGGACCTGAATATAAGCTCTGAAACAATAAATCACATAGACAAAAACATAGAAACTAAACTCATGGTCCTTGGACTTAAAGAGGATTTTATGAATTTGACCTCAAAGGCAAGAGAAGTAAAAGCAAAAATAAATAAATGGGACCACATCAAACTAAAAAGCTTCTGCTCAGCAAAAGAAATCGTCAACAAAGTAAAGAGACAATCATCCACATGGGAAAATATATTTGCAAGTAATGCTTCCAATAAGGGCCTAATATCCAAAATATACAAAGAACTCATCTGATTCAATAACAATAAAAAAACAAAGGATCCAGTCAAAAAGTGGGCAGAGGACCTGAACAGACACTTCTCCCTAGAGGACATACAAATGTCCAAAAATATATGAAAAGATACTCAACATTGCTAGCTGTTAGGGGAATGCAAATCAAAACCACAATGAGATACCATCTCACACCTGTTAGAATGGCTATAATCAACAGGACAAGCAATAACAAATGTTGGAGAGGATGTGGAGAAATATGAACCCTCATACACTGCTGGTAAGACTGCAAATTGGTACAGTCACTATGGGAAGCAGTATAGAGGCTTCTCGAAAAACTAAGAATTGATCTATCATATGATCCAGCAATCCATCTACTGGGTATTTACCCCAAAGACTTGAAAACCCATATTCGAAAAGATATTTGCACAATGATGTTCATAGCAGTATTATTCACAGTGGCCAGGATGTGGAAGCAACCGGAGTGTTCTATGATAGATGATTGGCTGAAGAAGCTGTGGTACATATACAATGGAATATTACTCAGCCACAAGAAGAGATGAAATACTTGTGAAAACATGGATGGACCTCAAGATAATCATGCTAAGCACAAAAGCCAGATTGAAAAAGTTGAAAACCACATGATATCACTTATATGTGGGATATAAACCTAAAAGCAACAAATGAACAGGACAAACAGAGACTCAGGGACACGAACAATGGACTAGTGGTTACCAGAGTGTAGTGGGTGGGGGAGGAAGGAAGAGGTAGATAGAGTTAAGCGGGTCAGATATAGGGAGTTTGGGGGAAAGTCAAGTGGGTAAAGGGGATCAAACACTTGGTAGCTGGAGGAAACTGTTCTTTGGGTGGTAATCACACAATAGAATATTTAGATGTCAAATTATAATGTACACCTGAAAATTATATTTGTATTAACCAACATTATTCCAATAAACTTAATAAAAAAATAAAAAAGAAAAGGAAGGTATTATTATTTTTCAACAATACTCAAAACAGTGTTAGATTCATTATTGATAAAAGAAAATATTTCTGATGTATTTTAAAAGATAAGGAGGCCTTGTAAGGGATGGATACCTTGTTACTGTTGGGTTGAGTTGGAAGTTCTCCCTTACAATCAGGCCTCTGCTTGCACCACCATTTCTTGGGATTATAAGGAGGCCTTGTAACTGCTCCCCGCATGGCAGCAAGTGACATGGCTGAGAGGGGCTCTACTAATGGGTGTGATGAAAGTTACAGCTTCTTCTCTGCTACAACCCTATTAGAGTGGGCGGGAGTGCTTCATCATAGCTGGGTTAGGGTAGAGCTCTGGGCTTCTCACCTGACCTTCGTTGATGAATGTAACGATGTGGCGTTTGGTTGAAATAGGGAAGTTACTTTTGAAATATTTTGTTTTGCTAAGCCTGTCCTTTACTGATCTTTGTCTAGGGAGAACATATGCAACCCAGCTTCCTCTTCCAAACTGGACTCTGATTATTAATGGACTGGTATAGGTCAGGGCTGCCCCTAGGGTAAGAATCAATAACTATGTTGGCAGGGACAACAGATACTGAGGATGCCAGTAGTCAAAGAGTGGCATATTATGCACTGGGTTCAGGATGACTTGCACACCCTGTTCACTGCACAGTTTTGGACCACATGGACAAGAGTACCTTGAAACAACAGTATCACTTGATGATGCTATATGTCTATGCTCACATTAATAGTAAACTGGGTAAATGTTCCCATAACAATTGTAATAAAAATAAAATTGAGAGTGGTATCACCATAAACTTTTACTTTTATTTTGGTCCAGTTTTTCAATTATTTATTCCGTGAATTTTGCTTTAGTCTTGCCTAGGATATTATCCTTCATTTTCTACTGTTTTAGTAATTTTGGTAGATTTTAGTATAACTGGAATTTGTTCAGTAAACAATATTTCTCAAATGAATAGACCGTTGTCCTGAGAACATTTATTGGAGAGAATATTGTGACTTCCCTGACTTCACATGCCATCTTTCACACATTGATTTGAAATGCCATTTCTATTAAACATTATATTGCTATATATGATGTATTCTTTATTTTCTTTCATTGGTTCATTTCTTTATTCCTGAAACAATACCATATTTTAAAAAATGCCACAGTTTTGTTTCTATCGATGTTTTGAGATAAATCTCTATATTTTATGTCAAATAAATGCAAACTGGACTTAGATAAGGAGAGACTTTTAATTAGAAAGACTGTAACAGTAGGAAGAATGCTGTGATCTCAGAAATCTGTGAGCATCTCAAAACTATACAGAAAAAGATATATCTTTTATAAGGTAAAGGAGTAAGCCAGCAGAAATGGACAGAAACTGTGGAGAGGAAGTAAGGCAAATAAGGGAAAATGATCGGAGAATTGTGACAGTAAATGAGTTTCCCTGTGGTCAGCCAGTTCCCAGATTCTGATTCCAGAGAATCTGATGAGCAGGGTATGTTTCGCTTTTTTGTGCTTGCTCAAGCTTGCGTGTAAGCAGAGTTCAGGGACTTTTAGGAAAGAGAAAAGCCTGATTCAAGTTTGGTCAAGACAAAGCAGAGGGTAAGAATGGGCAATGTGAACACTTGATCACTTATTATTCTTTACAGTTGTGCCATCTCTTTTTTAACATATTTTTTCTATATAAACCTGACAGTTTAGTAAGTTTCATAAAAATGTTTTAGAACTTTGTGATTGCATTGACTGCGTAGATTAATTTGCAGTTAGGAGCTTCCTTATAACATTAAGATTTTCCCACCCCATCAATATAATTCTCTATGTATGTTATGATTTCTTTCTGGTACACTTTATAGTATTGTCCTTGAGAAATTTATGCATTTCTGGTAGAAATGTTTCTAGATATTGTTTGTTTTATTTTAAATATTCAAACGTACTTCTTATTGTATTTTAAAATTAGTTTCTCCTTTGGTAAAAACTATTTCATTTTGATTTAAATTTTTTTAAATAAGAAATTTGGTTTTACTTTTTTAATCAAGATGATAATATTGGTTAGTATAATCATATAAGTTTCAGGTGTACAACATTACAATTCAATATACGTATACCCTATAGTGTGCTCATCACCAAAATTCTAGTTTACATTTATCACCATATACTTTATTCCCTTTACCCATATTGTCTTTCCCCATCCCTTAACCTCTGTCAACCACCAATCTGTTGTCTGTATCCATGAATTTGTCTTTGTTCAAAAACCACTGCATTTTGAATGTTGATCTTTCTATAGCCACGCCATTAACCTCTCAGTATTTTCCAATGAACTCTCTGAAGTTTTCTTGGTAGACAATGATGCTATCTGCAACATACTGACTGTTTTGTTTCTTTCTTTCAAGTATTTGTACTTCTTTTTTCTTTTTCATTGAGTTTGGTTGATCTTGGAGGTGGAGTAAAGAATTGTGAGCCAATTCGGGTATCAATGTTGCCCTATAGTAAGTCCTGCTTTGTAAACGAAGGTAAAGGCTCAAATGGTTACCGAATGAGAATCTGAAATTTAACAAAAGATACCAGATATTCTGCAGAAGGAATTTCAAGAAGTGTTGTGGGCAGAGCACAAGTTAAGAATTAAAGTTGGAATATATCATGCCTTAGACTTTGCTTTTCAGTAATTGTATTTTTTTTTAATCAAATTTTGCAGTCAGGTATATTATGTATAATTTATATTAAATAAAACTCACCCTTTTTAATTGTATATTTTGATGAGTTTTGAAAAGTGAATATAATCATGATCACGATAAAGCTGTAAAGAATATTCATCACCTTTAAAAATTCCCTTACCACCTTGTAGTCAATTTCCTCTTCCCACCTCTAGTCCTTGGCAACTACTGATTGTTACTATGGTTTTACTTTTTCTAAGAATATATCATAAATGGAAATACAGCATATACAACCTTCGAGTCTGGGATTCTTTAGCTTGGTTTAATGTTTTTGAGATTTAGCTACAATATTGCATTATAGCTATATCTATACCTATATCTTAATTTGTTTCTTTTCATTAATTCGTAGTATTCTGTAATTTATTTGCTTTTCCATTCTCCCAATGATGGGTATTGGGGTTGTTTCTAGCTTTTGGATATTGTAATTAAAATTTCTATGAATATCTTTTCCCCATTTTTATCAAAGATTTTATTTTATTATTAGTTTCAAGTATATAGTAAATTGGTTAGACATTTATATAGTTTATGAAATGACCCCCCTGATCACTCTATTTTCCCTCTGGCTCTACACATAGCCATTACATTACTACTGACGGCATTCCCTATGGCGTGCTTGCCATCCCTGTGACCATCTATCAACTATTAATTTGTATTTCTTTAACAATTCACCCCTTTTTCCCAGTCCCCCAATCCCCCTCCTCTCTGGCCGCCACCAGATTGTCCTCTATATTTTTGAGTCTGTTTTTGATTAGTTCATTCTTTTTGTTTCTTAGATTCTGCAAGATCATATGGTATTTATCTTTCTCTGTCTGACGTATTTCACTCAGCATAGTAACCTCTAGGTCCATCTGTGTCGATGCAAATGGTAGGATTTCATTTTTTTCATGGCTGAGTAATATTCCATTGTATTTATGAACCATAACTTCTTTATTCGATCATCTGTTGGCGGGCATTTAGGTCGCTTCCATATCTTGGCTATTGTGAATATTGCTGCCATGAACATAGGGGTGCATAGATCTTTATGCATTGTTTTGGTTTTCTTTGGATTAATACCCAGAAGTGCAATCGCCAGGTCAAACACTCTAACAATAAGCTTTCTGCTTCTGTACCCACTTCCACGTGCACAACCTACCTGTGGGTTGACAGTTAGTAAAAAGAAGAAAAATAGACTTGTGTATTCAAACAGGATGAAGAATAGGGGTTTAGGGCTTAAAAATTCTGTACCTCTACATTTCGGGGCTGCTTAATTTGGGGTCTGCTTGCCCCTGGCAGAGCCAGCTGGCTGAATATAGTGTGTTTCCTATAACTCACTGATTTCTGGTGGTCCGTGTATCTATCGGGGGCTGGCAGCTACAACAGCTATACCAGTAACTGTATTCTTGCCTTTACTCGAATAGAGCACATTATTAAAATAATTTTTAAAATTTATTTTTGATAACAAGTAAAACACGAATATATTCTTGTAAAAATATAATACAAACACAAGATATCTTATTGATCCTTAACTTTCTATAACCTCCCTTTAAATAGGTATTCTCTACCATCACAAAATTATAATTTGCTCTGATAGACAAAGAATCTATATTTTCATTTTGAAAGTTAAATAAAAATATATGCTTGTAAACATTCAAATGTTAATAAATATATACTTTTAGAATTATATACTAAATTATATACTATTATACACTAAAAACACCCAAGAATTTAACTTCGCTTTCTGTTTCCGGGTTAACATAGAATTAATTCAGTCTTTGTTTCTGTGAGCCAGCATTCCTTAAAATTGAAATAACTTTTCACTTAGGCACTTCTAATTGATCATTCATTTGAGTGTTTTGTGCTTTTTCTCTGTTAAAGTTCTGCAGGGAACGTATTGCGCTCAGTCTTCTTCCTAGCTATCTACTTTAGAGGATTTTAAGAGCAGAAAGGACCTCCTCTTGCCTGGTGGATAAAAAACACCTTAGCTAGCATTCCGTCCCTTGCCGCTGAGTCCCGGAAGTTGGTATCCACGGAGCCTGGAAACCGGAAGTTTATGACTTGAGAAGCGTGGGAACCAGCCATCGGCTTCCTGTACCAGAAAATTGGAGACAGTGGACCCACAGAGGAAATTGCAGTATCCGACGTAATTAGTCTAAGGTGAAATAAACAGCAAATAGCGGAGCCAGTATTTAAACTCAAGTCAGTACAAACTGAATTTCCCAGCACTGAAATACCATAAGAGTGTGGTAGATAGTGAATTTGGGACCACTGCTTGGGGCTTTGTTCGGCAGAATTTTGCCGGGGAGGGCCCTGTTTTCAGGATCTTCGCATGTTGAGAAAAGTTCTGTATACCGTCTGTCTCAGGAAGCAGCTGGACATTTTCTAGCAGTGAAGACATAATATTGGGGGTGACTGGTTGTTCTTTGCTCCTCCTCCTTACCCTGATCCAAAGGATATTGTATGCCTTATGGAGAACTAATGGTTTCCGGGGAGTGAGATTCCAGGCAGAGTAACTGGCGTGGAAAATACAAACACCCCAAGAAAAAAATTGTGAATTGTCCCCATAATCCAGAGAAGAAGCCCCATCTAGATATAAACACTTTAAAGTGAGAAGTGGATAGTTATCCACATATATGAGTTTCTTCCTTTTTCCTTTATAGCAACTTAGAATTTTATTTTTATTTTTTCAAATCACAGAAATACGAACATGCTTTTTAAATAACTTAATGTATATATACAGCAAAATATGAAAAATTTCCCCAACCCCTTTGCAGACTCCTCCCACACACAGGCACATGTGGATGTGCATTTTTCTTTCTCTTTGACAAAGGTACTCAAGATTTACACTTTGTACACATTAATTTTTCTGAAAATCTACATAAATTTGTTTATATCAAAATCTTGTATCAAACTATGTGTAAGATTCTGTGACTAGTATTTTTAAATGAAAATATTTCTTTTTTCTATCTTCACAGTTCTCTACATTTTTCTATTATAGTTGAACTCTAATCTGTTTAACTGGCCCCTATTAGTAAATATTTTAGTTTTGAGAGAAGTATTACAAATATGAAGTATATGCATAGCTGATTATTTGATGGACATATGGATGCAAAACAGAGTAGAGGAAGGTAAAGACCCTATACCTGCTGATGAAATCCTTGAGCTGTTATCTGGATATACAAAAGTAAGGCCCATGGTCAAATACAGAACTCAAGGTTTCAGTACCTAGGAGTTGAATTCTTCCTGGGTAGAGAGAGGGAGTGTCTATGTATAGTCATAGGTTACTTTTAACTGCTCCACCCAGAGCGTCATGGCCCCTGCACTGAGGTGAGAACTGTGGCTCTCTACATTAATACATATAAGGCTGGTTTCTCAGAGCTGCCTGTGTTTCCTTGTAAGTTTTAGCATTATCATTTTTTCAGTATTTCTTTTTGATCTTCATGTCAAAGTAAAAAGGAGTAGTTACTGAGAAAACTTGAACTATTCTTCCAAGCACCTAGAAGACATCTTTTCTTCTTTACTCTATTTTTGTTAAGTACATAAGTACTATGTGCTTACGTTGTAATTTTCAGTCACTCACCACAAATGAAAGATTGTGGCAAATTTCTTCTGTAACTCTGTCTCAATCACAGTTCCCTCAGCAGAAATCTTATCTGTAATGAATAGGATGTGTATTCTCCTTATGAGCTCCAGGCACTCAACTAATCTTTCACTCATGCAGATATAATGTAAAGAACCTTCTTATAAATATCTTCCTATGAATATGAGAGTGTTTCTCTAAGGCAGATTAAAAGAAGTGGGATTGCTGAGCCCTAACCTGTGTGCATCTTAATTTTTCATAGCTAGTAACTCATGCTGAGTAAAGTGTCTATATCAAGTTAACTTAGTACCTAAGGGGAATATCCATTTCACCCTGGTCTAACCAATACTTGATGTTATCCAACCCTGTGGGTTTTTCCAGTCTAATGCCTGAAATATTAGCTTCTTGTATTAATTTCAATTTCCTTGATTGCTCTATTTATTAGCATTTTGTTTTTCTTTTTCTGTTTATTACTTATAATTTTAAATATTTTTTCCTTTACCATCAAATTTTAGAATTTCTTTGTACAATGAAGATATTAATCTTTTATTAACATTGCAAATATTTTATCTTCTCAAGTTTCTTTTAATTTTTTTTTGTCATCTAGAGACTTATTTAAGTAGTAAATCTTGTCCATTTTTTTCTTTGCCTTTGGATTTTGATTAAAAAGATGCTATTAATAAAATTTTAAATTGTAACCTCTACTTTCTTTTGAAAATTCCCAAATGTTCATAATATTGTCCACTTTTTGTAGTAGAACAGGGGTTCTTAACTTTGGGGGTAACAGAAGAGAACATGAAGTTTCCAGTTGAAAGTTACTATTTCTTGACATTCAAAATTATTTTATATTAGTTTCAGCTATATAGATAGTGTCAACTGTAACTGAAATTTTTTTAAAAAGGGGAAAAAAGGTGAAGGGGCATAAGAGGTTCAAATTTCCAGTTATAAAGTAAATAGGTCATGGGAATGTAATGTACAGCATAAGGAATACAGTCAATAATACTGTAATAATGTTGTATGGTGACAGACGGTTACTAGACCTATCATGGGGATCACTTCTTTAGGTATATAAATGTTGAATAACTAAAGTGCATACCTGAAACTAATATAATATTGTAAGCTACATTTTAATAAAAATGTTTTAAAAGAAAAAGGTTACTTTTTTTACATCTTACATGTTGCTATAGAAATTTTACTATTTCTAATATTGTAAAGGGAGATACTTATTTCTAGCATTTGTAAGGGAGTTTAGAACAGCCTTTCTCAAGCTCAGCATAACTGACATTTGGGACATGTAAAATTTTTTGGTTGGGCTGTCCGTGCTTTGAATATTGCAGAATCCCTTGCTTTCCTTCACTACTTTCCAGTAGGTACCGCTCCAGCTGTGAAACCAAAGATGTCTCCAGAAATTGTCTGCAAAATGTTTCCTGGGGCAAAATGTCCCCAGGTGAGAACTGCTGCTCTAAAGCCTTTAACATAGTAATCACAGTTATTTGAAATTCAGTGTCTGTTAATTTACCCCTAAGTCTGGTTTTGTTGATTTTTTCATGGGTTGTTTTTTCTTGCTTCTGTTTGTGTTTTATATTTTTTTATTGAATGCGGGACAATGTGTGTAGTAAAGTAGACACTGAAGTATATATTATTTATTACTGGCAATAGACACACCTATTCTGAAAAGATAATTTTGAGGAGGCTCGAGACTATCCAGTTGGAGTCACCCTGGCTTTCACTTTATTCTAGTGTTACCTTGTTATTTTGTGTTTGCGGTGGGGTCGTTTTGACAGAGGTTTTTTTCTTTTTCTTTTTTTTAAATCATTTCTCTACCTTCAGCTGTAGAACTCTGTGTGACTGCACCTCAGAGAGGATCTTTCTGAATTCTTGACACTCCTTCAGAGACTATACTCTCATGATTGATTTTGCACTTGGCCTTTAGCCATTCATTTAAAAATGTAGGTGAATTCCTCTTTACTATTTGTATGGCATTTAGCAGAGCATGAAAAGATTACTTCTTTTCATCCTCTGCTATAGGTGATTCAGTGTTCCTGATGATCTCTCCTTGGATGAGCCTGTCTTTCCTTAGATTTTAGGCTACTGTCACCTCAGCTCTCTTATGGGTTCAAGAAAATTAATGCTATTTTAGTTAATATGGATTTTTCTTACTGTTAGGTTGAGAGGGATACTCGTTTGAATTTTTTATTTCCTAAGAAGAAATACAAATCTCTATTTCCTAATATTTAATTTACTTTTATTTTTAATTTTTGATTTAAATCTATCACCATATAGTCATGTAAATTCATAGTTGCATAAAATATCTATTAATAAAATATTTCCTACAGAGTAGAAGCATTTGATCTGGACATCTAGGAATTTTATTATGGTATTACTTTAATGAATTAATAACTAATTAATGTATATGTTTATTTTCCTGACTCATCATTTTACCCTCTTTAAATATAGAATTTGGAAGAATGATATAATAAACACTCATATACGCTCCATCTGGGTTCAACAGTAATCTGCATGTTACCACATTAAAAGCTTTCTCAATTTATATACACACATATTCATTTTCTTGCTAAAACATTTGATAGTCATTGGGTGACATCATGACACTTCAATAGTTCTTCAGCAAATATTGAAGCATTTAAAGTATTTCCTACATAACCACAATACTATTATTATATCCAAGAAAATTAAAAAAAATTCATATTAACTTTTAATGCCTAATACATATTCAGATTATACCAGTGGCCTCCAAAATGTCATTTATAACCACATATCTGAACTCGAGTCCCACCTAAATTGACACCAAATTTCATTTTATATCATTTTTTTCTCTTTTAAACTAGTCACTTTTAAAAATGATAATTTTTAGATAAATGATAGCTTTAGAAGAGTCCAGACCAATTAGTTTGTGGAATGCCCCATACTTTAAGTGGCCATACAGGATATTGAAAAAAACTCCATGATTTTCTCACTCTATCATACCTTCTACATTTATTGGCTGATACTTTAGGTATCACTATTGAATCATGGAATTTTAAAATTTAATATGTAATCATTTAAATAATTTTCCTTGATTTTAAAATTGGTACAGATTTGGTCAGTAGGAGCCCACAGGGAATTTCTTTTAAGTGTAACTGCTCCGGATTTAGATCTTCCTAAATCACATGCTGATGATGAAATAATATGTTTTGTGTAAATACATGCTGCAAAATGTGCAGTAGCAATGTACACCTTTTTCCACAGATCACATTATAAAATGTAAGGATGAGATATTCTATTCATAATGTTCAGACTTTACTCTAACTAAAAAACAAGTTATTTTTTTCATGTAAGCTCCGAAATCAGGAATTAGATTTGTTATGATTTGAATACAGCACATGTGAGTAAGAAAAACATATTTTTTGAGTTAATAAATTAATAAGTCTTTATAAATGAAGAGTGAAGAAATTGAGACATGAAGGTAGGGAGACCAACTGTCTTGGTTGCTTGTAACCAAGGTGCTTCCTCAGATGTAGGACTTTCAATCCTAAAATGAGGAATGTCTTGGGCAACTAGGATTAGTTGTGTAGATATTTGAATATTATTTTTCTCTCATTATATTTTAAGAAAGTCATTTGTGTTTTCCTTATTAAATATCTGCAACTTGAGGAACATCTTTGTAGAAGAAGCAGTTGAAGTAGAGGGTTTAACCCAAGGCAATTGAGTAATTGGCTGTAGTTTTTCGAATGTGGTGGGAGTGAGCTGAGCATACCTTACTTCATATCAAGAATATGAACCATATTCTTCATCAGCTGAATGTAAGACTTTTCCTGCATACTTTCTCCCACTATGGTGCCCTGAAGAGTTACTTGTAACAAACACAAAGAAATATTTTTTATACTCTTTTCCAAAAAGATGACAACTCAGAATTTTCCATATTTTCCAGGAGAAAAGATCATGTGGTTTAGCTGTTCATTATAATTTTTCCTGAGAGGAAGGTGTAAAAATAATACTGTGTTAAAAAGTTCAAGATTTGTACACTTAAAACAGAAAATATTGTCAAAAGAAGTCAAAGAACCTAAAGAAATAGAAAACAACTCATGTTCATGAATCAGAAATCTTATTATAGTTAAGACGGTAATCCCTCTGAAATTGATCTACAGATTCAACACAACCCCTATCAATATCTCAGCTAAATATTTCTTAGAAATTGATAAGCACATCTTAAAATTTATATGGATATTCGAGGGGCACAGAATAGCTGAAATAATCTTGAAAAAATAAGAACAAATTTGTAGAGTCAATTCCCCAATTTGAAACTTGCTACAAAGCTATAATAATTAATATAGATGAATGGAAAAAAGTCAAGAGTTCAGAAGTAAATCTTTATACTTACATGAATTAATTTTGACAAGGATGTCAAGATAATTCATTGGAGAAAATAATTTTTTAATAAATGATGATGGGAGAACTGGATATCCACATGGAAGAGAATGTGTATCTTACTTCATATTAAAAACCTCACACCATTTAAAAAATTTAAATAAATCATATACCTAAACTAAAGAACTAAAACTTAAAAGTCTTGAAAGAAAACATATGTGTAAATCTCTGTGACCTTGGATTAGGCAAATCTTTTTAAAATATGACTCCCAAAGCAAAAGTGAACAAAAAATAGATAAATTGGACTTTATCAAAATTAACAACTTTTGTGCATTAATGGACACTATCAAGAGAGTAAAAGTCAAAGCACAGAATGGAAGAAAATAATTGCAAATCATATATCTGTCAAGGGAATATTAATGAAACATTATATATCTTGTTATCAGACATATATAGCATCCTTACAACTTACAACTTACAACTTACTATGAAAGACAAATGACTCAATAAAAATTGGCAAAGGATTTGACTATTTTCCAAAAAAATATATGCAGATGGATAATAACCACATGAAAAGATCATCATCATTAGACATTAAGGAAATGCAAATCAAAACCAGAATGAAAAACTGCTTCACACACCCTAAAATATAAGAAAGACAAACAATAACAAGTTTTGTAAGGATGAGATGGAAACTGGAACCCTCATATATTTTTTCCTGCTCCTAAGGGCAATGGGAAACCATTTGGAGGATCGTTATGCAAGTGGTACACGATCACATTTTTGTTTTGAGAATATTATTCTGAATTTTATGTGGAAAACTATTGGAGAAGAGAGAAGAGCAAATGAAGGAGACCAGTTATGAAGATGTTGCAGTCTAGCCAAGGGAATGTCAGCTAAAATTAGGGAGAAGATGATAGAGATGGTGTCAATAAGACAGATTTGTGAGCTGAAGAGGAAATTGTAGCATGATTTAGCAATGGATTGGTTTGGGGGTAAAACAGGATAGGGACAGGATAACATCAAAGATGTTTCAGGTCCCTGATATTCCAGGTGCAAGGAGATAGATGGAGATGCCACTCAAAGAGATGAGAAATCTTGAAGAGGATTAAGTTGGTAAAAAAACAAAAACAAAAACGATAAGTTCAGTTATGGCCATGTTGGGCTGCTTCTGAGATATGTAAGTAGTAGTGTCATGTAGGCACTGAGAAATAGTGGTCTGGGGCTGACAGATAATTCAGGGTTGGAAAAGAATGTTGGGCCATTATTTCTTTCTGCATGGCCTACCGTCTCTCTAGATAAGATTGTCTATTTTTTTTTGTAATTACCAATTTGCACTTCTATGAGAGTGTAAATGAGAATAGAAATGTTTCCAGAACCAAACAAGTACAGTAGTTGAAATATAAAGGAGAGGAAGAAAGCTCAGCTAGAGAGATAGCCTTATATAGAGAGGTAGAGGGTGTTGAGAAATAGAAGCCAGGGACACAAGAAGAGTATTTCAAAAAGGGGGAAGTAACCGCAGCATTCAATACTGCTAAGATGACGAAAAAATATTTGTCAGTGGAAGTCATTGGAGGCTTAAGAGAGAGGTCTTTTGGTGGAATAATGGAGTGAAAATCCAGTTTTGAGTATGTAAAGGAAGACATGGAGGAATCAAATCTTTGACAATTTTTAATAAGAGAGACTTAGCATGTTGCAATTAAAGTAGAATGGATGCTGTTGAGAACCAGAAACTGAATATACTGAAGAGAGATTATAAGAACAATAATATAAATTTATCGAGAAGTCAGGAGGGCTGAGAATAAGTGTAAGTGGAAGGATTAGCCTTAAAAAGTGGGAAGCACATTTGGTCTGTGACAACAAGATGGAATGAGGAGGGAATAAAACATGGCAAATGCTTGGTACTTTGAGAGCACAAAGTGTACCTTGTTTAATCCTGCTGACTTGATTTGCTGTGGAAGAAGCTGGTAGGAATGTCTGCTGGGAAGAGGAGTTAGAAAGATAAGATCTTTGAAGAGTAGAGGGCTTGGGAAGTAGCACTTGTAGAGGGTGAATAATCAGGTGAATGAGAGAAATGCAGAAGACTCGCCAGGCAGGGTGGTGGGCAAATTGAAGCTTGGGGAAAGTTACAGAGGCTGAAGTCATCACACGATTTACATAAATCCCACGAGTCTCACTTTCTTCATCTGCAAAAAAGAATGTAATACCTCCAAGTGCTGATGTGAAGAGCATGTGAACAAAAAATATGAAAAAGGTTTGTAAACATGAACATACAAATGTTTGCTAGGATCACACTGCCATGATCTCTCCTTTGATCTCTGAAATCACCCTCCCTGATATCCATGTGGGTACGTGCTGATAATACCAGGAATGACTGCAGAATTTCAAGGAAAGTCTCCAACCCAACCTAAGACTTATTTCACTGAAGTATTATGATTATATAGACTATGTATTAATTGTTCTTTGTATAGAGGAGTAGCATTGGAAAACTTGGAAGAAAGGATGATGCTGTAACTCTAAGCAATTTGAACATCACTGCCTCAGATCATTAGTTCCTGCTTGTTGAGCTTGCTACTGAGGAAGAGTTTTGTATCTTCTCACCAAGTAAAATTAAAAATCACATGCACCATGTCACAAAAAGTGGTGTTTTACATGTGTGAGGAATGAGATGATAGTCATGTGCAAGTGTCAAGGTGAGCGCTGGAACATAGTGAGTGAAAGTAGAGGAAGATGTCCAGTCACAACAGGAAACGTCTTTGAGTGAGTCTAGCATTAAACTAAGTGTAGGTTATCTTATGGCATCCCCTACTATTGACCCAGGTTGTCCAGTGTGATGGGCATGAGAGTTCAATAAGATTAGTTAGAGAAGTGCCCTGGGAGCAACGTGTGATCTTACCACACTGTGTTTAGGGGCATCTGACATGGCCTTGCTGGAGAGGGTGTATTTCTCAGACTCAGCTTTGGTTTTCTTGACTCCTTTCAACCATTTCCTGTATTGTTCACAGACCTGCAGAGGTAAAGCATGCTCTGAGTCAGCTCCATGAGAGGAGGGAGGATGGAAAGAGTTTTGGGTGGGAGTCGGACAGTGGTACCTGCTGGCTGAGGAGGCAGTACACCAGAAAGATGAAGACACCCTGTAGGCCGTTGATGATGGTGAAGAGGTAGGCCATGGCATGGGCAGCTGGACTCACTTGCAGGATCCCCAGACACCACGTACAGCCCAAGATGAAGAGCTGAGCTGTCGCTTTGAATGTCAGCATCCTGAGTAGGAGGAGAAGGGAGACCCATGGTGTACCCAGAGCAACAGAATCAAGGCCATTTTCATCTCTGCCCATGGATGCCTCTGACTGAGTTATGATCAACTTTAGTCTTTGCTCTCAATTATTCTCTTGAAATAAATGCTATTTGTGTCCAGATTGGCATTTGACTTGGACTGAGGATGGTAGTGACACTTCAAAACATGGGTTTTAAATAGATTGCAATGTTTCATAAATATTCCCAATTTCATTCAACTGATATTTCTGAGTATGTTCTGTATGCCTGACTCTGTGCTGGATCCTGGGCATTGAAAATAACGAAGACAAGATTTCTGTTTCATAGACCTTACAGTGCAGTGGAAAGACTAAATCAAATGGTCATTTATACTATTTGTAAAGTGTGAGGTACTTCTTCCTGGGTGCCATACAGTACTGTTCCATCTTCTCTCCATGAAGTGATCCAGGGCATGCTTTGCCCAAAATAGAGGCTATTCATTGTGTGCAAAGTTGAGGAAATCAAAGGTTATCCCTAGCCTCTTAGAAGATGTGATATGTGGATAAGGAACATGATTTCACCAGGTGGAAGAGTGGAGAGGGTAGAGGGAAGAGCATTCATGAAGCTGTGAGCATGAAAGTACATGCAGGGTTCCAGGAACAGTTATATAATATCCTAAGTAACCCCTGTTTATCAGAACATAGTCAGTTCTCTCATAGCTGAGGTAGTTTTATGCTGGAGTATGAATGGATGAAATGTTTTTGTCTTGTGTGTCAGCAGCAAATCCCAATTATCTGAGCTAGTTTCCAAGGAAGGTGGCTGCATCTCTTTCCTCCAATCCCTCAGCATCCCTGTGAAAGAACATTAGGAGCTAGGAACCATGTGGCTTTGCTCATGGACCATGCTTTATAGGGAGGGGTGAGGCCCTCTGATCCATCTCACTTTGTGTTCTGGAGGGTGGACACATCGCTGCTGAGTGAGGAGAGCTTGACTTTCAGAATCCAGAAGGTCATCAGAAAGAAAGCCAAATTAATCTGTAAAATCCCCACAAGGCATATTGAATACATTCCATATCTGTAAACATTCCTCCTAGCTCATCCAACCCCTAAGTCGGCAAGTAAGAAGCTTTTTTTATTACACAGCAGTCATAGAAAACCAGACCAAACATCAAGGAACCCAGGCACATTCTTGTCCTGTAACCAGGGTGACCAACTCATCCCAGTTTGTATGGGAATTCCCAAGTTTTAGCACGGAAAGTCTGACATCTCAGGAAACGACTCTGTCCTGGTTTAAACTGACATCATGCCTACTTGGGGACCCTCAGTCTTGGGCAAGTAGAATGACAGCTCTCCTGCCCTGTATCCCTCCTTATACACTTGCTCTTTGTTTGGCCCTCAGCTGGGCAGGAAGGATGTGCTGATGTCATCCATTACTCACAGAGAAGATGGTGCAGATGGGGCCAAGGAAGGTCCATATAAATCTTTTGTGTGTGTGGAGCCAGCATCTAAGAGAGAGATGGAAAGTGATCAAAGACTATTTTTGCTTTTATGGATAAAAAGATCGATAAATAAATATATACCTCACCTCCGATAGTTTCGTCCTTCCTCCTTTATTATTAATGTTATTGCTTTTTTTGGTAAGAACATTTAATCTGAGATCTACCCTCTTAGTCAGTTATAAGTATACAATACAGTATTGTCAGTTTTAAGCATATGCTCTATAGATTTTTCAAACTTAATTATCTTTCATAACTGAAACTTTGTACATGCTCTTGATGGTGGTGATATTTTCACGGGTGTATACTTATCTCCAAACTCATAAGATTTTATACATTAAATGTGTACAGCTTTTTACATGTCAGTCTCACCTTAATAACTTGTTTTTTAAACATTTAAATTCTGTTTAAAACTGGCTTTTAAGTCTTGGCCTTTGGAAATGCTGACAGAAATATCAATTAAAAAATATTGATAATTTCTGGTTTAGTGGACAAATATTTTCTCGCTTCTGTATCAGGATCTGTGCTTGGCTCCCAGGTGCAATTAAGATAGACTGGTCTCAGTCCTCAGCGTGATTCCAGCTAGGTGGGAAGGTTAACAATTAGATAATAGAAGTGAATAAGATGATGAGTTTGATCATCAAGTATTTGGAGCTATGAGAACTTATACCCGAATCCATAGTCTAGTCTGAGGTACAGGAGCTTCAGATAGTTGAGAAGGGGTCCCTGAGGGAACTCACTGTGTTTATGCTGAGATATGACCAATGAGTAGGTGTCGAGAAGGTGAACAATTTGGGACATGCGAGGAGAGTGTAAAAAGATGTTCACCGTAACCTGACATAGTGTTAAGGCAGGGCTCATGTGCATTACATAATTTATTCCTCATGACAACACGGACTCAGATGAACACAGGTCGAGCATCTGAGGCTTAAGGAGACAGAGTCAGTAACTTAAGGCCACATGGGTAGAAATGACGGAATTGGAACTTGATCCCAAGTGAGGGGAATTGTGAGTGAGGAGAGAGGTGTGAGGACCATGGAGAGAGTTAGATGGATGCACCAAAAGAGAAAGCTACTAAGGCAGTGTTGGTAAACTGCAGCCTGTGGGCCAAGAGGGCTCACCACCTGGTTTTGTAAATGTATTTTTCTGGAAACAATTACACTCATTACTTTATATTTTGTCTTTGGCAGCTTTTGTGCTGCAAAGACAGAGGTGAGTAGTTGCAACAGACTATGTGGCCCACAAAGCTGAAAAGATTTATTCTTCAGCCCTTTACAGAAGAAGTTGCTCACTTTTATGCTAAGCTACCTAGGAAGGCCAGCTGGCCAGGCCTCATCTGATGCAGGTGAACATTAATTTTATCAGTCTAGGAGTATGTTGTGACTGTCAGACTGACTATCTTCATTTGATCCCAGTTCTGCCACCAACCAGCTCTGTGAACTTGGGCATGTTAATAGTCTCTGTGTCTCAATTTTCTCTGTAAAACTCACATAATACTAATTCTTACTTCAGAGGGTTGTTCAGAGTATGATTTGAGCTGACACATGAAAACTATTTAGAACAATAACTGAATATTAGAAGTGATTTATAAATCTTAGTTTTGGTAATAACAATTATTTCATTATCTAAATTATCCTCTATTTCTTCTAGAATTAAGAGAAGTTGGTTACACAAATCAATGTCATCTCTTCATTTCAATTTTGCTTTCTAGAAGATTTAACGCAGTCCCCTTAGTGGGGGGAGATTAGGAGAAAGATGGAGAATATAGTCAATAATATTGTGATAAATTTGCATACTGACAGATGATTACTAAATTAGGGTGATCACATTGTAAGGTATAGTAAATAGTATTGTGATAAATTTGCATGGTGACCATGATTACTAGAATTAGAGTAATCACATTTTAAGGGATAAAAATGTCGAATCACTATATATTGTGTACTTGAAACTAATATAATCAATATAATATTATATACCAACTACATTGAAATAAATAAATAAAAACAAAAACCAGTCTCTTAATTAAGACAATCAATACGATATTAATATACATTTGCTAATAGATAAGATACAATTATTATACCAATAGTCAATATAATATATTATTAATATTTAAAATAATAAAATATAAAAGAAAAAATTGTCACTTCAATTATTTCAACTATATATTAATTAATAATCATTAATATATTAGTGTATTGTTAATATACACAATATTATATCAATATAATGACATTTAAAACAATGTAAAATCTCTAGGACTTAAAAACAGCTAGCTATATCAATGAACACAATCTTCCACCACGAAGACATCTTTGGATTGAGTTTTTCTCTGTTTATCATATTCTCATGATATTAAAGGCTACGTTGGTCCTCTGCTGGCTATTGTCATATGGAGAAGATGAAGACAGTGAGAAGTTGCATATTCTGGGTGGGCGTGCCATAAAAGTGAGGCCTGGATGCTGCAGAAATGGCCACGATCACAGCCGGTACTCCGTAGCCCACAGGGAACATGAACTTCTTCATGAACGTGCTCACGCTGGAGTAGTTGACCACAGTCAGGTTGCGGACAGTGAGAAGAGGTTCAGGCCCTCCAGCAGCATCCAGGTGAAGGAGGCCAGGTAGAGGTAGTGTAAAGCACCCACGATGATGGCGCCCAGCACCTGTGGGAGGAGTAAGAGTCACCAGGTGGGATTGTCAGGTGAAGTGTGGTCCCAGGACTTCTACTACACCTTGTTGTTGGAAGAACTCTGATGCGTAGGAATAAGTTGTTAGAAGAGGGTTGGTCATCTAGTTATGTCAGTCAGTGTGAAAATAGCTACTCACATCCTCAAATCTTCCCAGAACCCAAGGCCAGTTTTTAAAGGTGTCCAATGCAGCATATATCCATGAACTTAGCATACTCTATGCGGGATAGAGGTCCTCTGGGTCAGTGTCAGTACCTTGATCTCTGTTCTGTCGATGGCCATGAGGAAGAGCAGGTGGGCCAGGAAGAGGCAGAGAGAGAGCTGCAGGTGGAGTGAAGCGCTAGTGTTCTAGATGGCTTTGCACAGCAAGAAGGTGAGGGCTGCCAGGAAGAGGCACAGCAGAGAGAGGCTCAGCCCCAGATAGGTGATCACAGCCAGGGCAGGATCCTCCTCCTGAAACCCAACAAAGAGAAGATCACTATCACATTATTGTACTCTGGGGTAAAATTGTGATTTTCAAATGCACAGACTAGAAAGGCAAAGCAAAAACAATTGTGTCGAGTATAGGCAAAATGGAAAAATTGCAACTCTCACACACTCTGGGTGAGAATGCAAAAAGTAACATCTATTCTGGAATGGAGTTTGGTGTTTCTTAAACAGTTAAACATACACTTACTATATAACCCAGCAATTCCATTTCTGGGTATTTACCTAAGAGAAATGAAAATAAATGTTCACAAAATGAATGTTTAAAAATGTTCATAACAGCTTTATTCATAATAGCCCAGACTGGACACAATACACATGTTCATTGAAATGGAGAACAGATAAACAAATTGTGATTTAGTCATACATTGTGATTATCTGGAGCATTAAAAAGAATGAACTATGGTTACACAGAACATAACATGGGAGAATCTCATAGACATTATGTTGAGCAAAAGAAACCAGACATGATAGAGAGAATGACTCTACTGAATGATTCTAAGTCAGAAGTAAAGTATGGTGATAAAAATCAGATCCATTGTCCTAGGGGTGAGGATGAGAGCATTGACTGCAACTGTCTTGAGAGCCTTTCTGGAGTTATTAAAGGGTCTATGTCTTAACTGGGGTTGTGGTTGCAGATTGGTTTATTATTGTCAAAACTCATGTACTGTATATTTATAACCTAATTTTTCTTGCAAATATGTTGCACTCCAATAAAGTTGATTAACAAAATGAATTACTTGAGGATCTGAGGTCTAGAAGGGAGATAGGGCTCCTATGAACTTCTTATTCTACTCAATGGTACCCGTGTAATAGGGTAGCCCTCCTTCAAAACACCAAGCCATTGAACCATATTAGTTGGATTTCAATCCTGAAATCTGTGCATCACTAAACTTACTAGGTTTATAGGTTATTTTCCTAAAAGTGATACTCCATTTTTGCACCATTTCTTACCCACGCAATTGCCTGAGGTCACCTTCATGAGTATTTGCACCAGCTCAGCTGAAAAAACATTTCTGGGCTGGGAAAAATAAGATGGTCCACAGAAGAACATACATTTATCTGTCTCTCCTGTTCCCCTCCCATTTTCCCCCATTCCAAATCCTAGTATTTTTCAAGTTTGAAAGGAAACCTTTGGCTGAAAAAAGTCAGTTATTTTGGTATTGAAGATGATGGCCCAAAGTTGGTGCATATGTGTACACACACACACACACACACACACACACACACACACACACACACACACACCCCTCTTGGAAATAATACAAATGCCACAAGTATAATGAGAATTAAAAACAATTTAAATTTTCAGTGAAACTAGAGAATAATTGGAAGAGATGCTAAAATCACAGAAAATGGACTAGAGGTGCACAGAGGAGGAAACCTAAATAAACTTTTTCATGATTGTTATAGTGGGAAAGATTAGGGCAGGTATTTCCTTATACCAGTTGGTTAAGAGTTTTAGAGGATTTGAAGCTAAGCATGTAATTTCACAAATACACCACATTTATAGGAAGAAATTTGACTCTGTGGAGGAAAACACAGATTTTTGCACATGAAATGACATTTTATTTTGCTTGGATAAAATTTTAAAACTCACATAAAATCTCTGTGATACGCTATAATATATCCATGACCATATTTTTACAGACATATCTTAGAAATAACTCCTCCAGGAAAAACCATCTGCTTTCTTTTTTTCTTTTTTCAAATTTTTAATTAAGTTTATTGGGGTAACATTGGTTAATACAATTATATAATTTTCAGGTGTACATTATCATTTGGCATCTTTATATTCTATTGTGTGTTCACAACCCAAAGTCCAGTTTCCTTCAGCATCCACATATTTGATCCCCTTTACCCATTTCACCTTCCCTCTACCCCCTATAATTGACCCCCTTTACCCAGTCTACCTCTTCCCTCTTCCCCCATTCCGCTAGTAACCACTAGTCTACAGTCCTTTGGTAACCACTAGCCTATGGTCCATGTCCATGAGTCTCTGTTTGTTTGTCCTGATCATTTGTTGCTTTTAGAAAACCATCTGTTTTAAAGGCAAGTAATCAAAAGAACAAGCACATTATTTATACAAAATATTACAAGAAAAATGGGAAAAAGAAAAAAATGGTAAGTAAGGAAGACTCACCAAATAACTGTTTCTATAGAGCAAATTAAAGTTGTGACATTATTTACCACGAACAAAAATATGTAAGGGAGCACTTGCCTTTATAAGCAAGAAATAAAAGAGGTACAAGACCTCAGAGAAGAGAGGTATTGTGAAATTGTATATTAGAAAAGCTCAGTAAATAAATGGAAGAGAAAAATACCTACGGTAATGAAGGCAAAACTTAAGGAGGTTATATGAAGAATGGACCCTGATGGAAACATTTTAAGGGACATAGAAAATGGGAATAGAAAAAAAAATGAGCAAAATTAACACTAAAAAAGAGGTAACGAAGAATCAGAGGAAAAAGAAATATGGGAGTTAGGCAAAGGAGAGCCACAATACGTGTAATTGGTGTCTTCAATGAAGGAAACCAAATTAATGAAGAGAACAAATATTGAAAAATAGATTTCAAGAAATAATTTCAAAAACAAAGAAAAGTTGAATTTACACACTTAAAAGAAATACCTTGCATTAATACAATGGAATATTACTCAGACATAAGAAAAGGTGTGGTACTGTCATTGTGACAACGTGCATGTATTTTGAGATTATCATGCAAAGTGAAATAAGTCAGAAAGAAAAAGTTGAGAACCATATAATTGCACTTATATGTGGGATATAAAACTGAAAGCAACAAATGAACAAAACAAACAACAGAGATTCATGGACATTGACAACAGTATAGTGGTTACCAGAAGGAAGGGGTAGTGGGAGGTGGATAAGGGTAAAGGCGGTCAAATATATGGTGACAGAAAGAAATTTAACTTTTGGCGGTGAATGCACAATGCAATATACATAGGATATATTATTGAACTGTACACTTGAAACCTATATAATTTTATTAAACAATGCCACCCTAATAAATTTATTAAAAAAATGTGAAATTGCAGAACTGAAAATAAAATGATTTCATCTTGAATGAAAAAAGAAAAAGAAATACCTTGCATGGGCGGATGGGGGCAATAGCCAGAAATGATAGTACAGTTGCCAAACTTTAAAATTCAAGGAATCCATTGACCAGCTACAGAAATGTGTTGAAATATGGTGATATTTGTCAAAATTACAGCTATAGATTTGACCCATCAATGTTATTGCAATAATGTAGAAGCAAAATATTGAAAATAAAATTTTCATCATTAGAGGCTTGTTAAAATATAGAACATCCATAGAATGGAAAGCTATATTGATGTAAAAATAAATGAGAAAGTTCTTTATGTATTGATATAGAATATCTCAATTATTATTTTTATTTTTTAAATTTATTTTATTTTTTAAATTTTAATTAGTTTCAAGTATACCGTACATTGGTTAGACATCTATATCGTTAGTAAAATGATCTCTCCCAATTGCTCCCTCCCTCTGCTGACCCTCCCCTGACCTACCCACTGTATTAATGCTAACTGCATTTCCTATGCCGAGCTCCCCGTCCCCGTGACCATCTATCAACCACTAATTTGTACTTCTTTAACCCTTCACCCCATTCTCCCAGCCCCCCAAAGCCCCCTCCACTCTGTCTGTCACCAAATTGTCCACTGTATTTGCGAGTCTATTTTTGATTGTTTTTTTCTTTTTATTCCTTAAATTCTGCATATAAGTGAAGTCATATAGTGTTTATCTTTCTCTGTCTGACTTAAATACCTTCTAGGTTCATCAAAGCAATATCTTTTTCCATTTCCTTCCTTTTCATATGTAGGGTCTTGTTTTCTTATCCTTTCAGCCACTCTATCTTTTGGTTGGAGCACTTAATTCTTTTCCATTTAAGGTACTTATTGATAGGAATGTAGTTGTTACCATTCTTTATTCTTATTTTTGATACATGTTTTTTCTTCTTAAAGAAATCCCTCCAAAGTTTCCTGTAATTCTGGCTTCATGGTGATAAATTCCTTTAGTTTATTTTTGTCTGGGAAGCTCTTTATCTGTTCATTAACTTTAAATAATAGCTTTGCTGGATAAATTATTCTTGGTTATATATCCTGGGTCGTCATCCTTTGTAATATTTTTTTGCCAAGCCCTCTGTCTTGCATAGTTTCTTTTGTGAAATCAGCTGCCAGTCATATGGGTGTTCCCTTAAATGTAATTATTATTTTTTTCTCTTGTTGCTTTTAATATTCTTTCTTTGTATTTAACCTTTGGCATTTTAATTATGACGTGTCTTGATGTGGGCCTCTTTGGGTCCCTGGATTTTGGAATCCTCTGAGCTTCCTGGGGTGTTATGTCCATTTCCTTCACCAGGTTAGGGAAGTTTTCCATCATTATTTCTTCAAACAGCTGTTTAACCTCTTGATTTTCTTCACTTACACCAATCAGATGAATATATGGAGCCTTAATAGTGTCCCATATCCTCCTTAAGTCATCTTTATAGCCTTTGGCCTCTTTTTCCTTGCCATTCTGTTTGAGTGTCTTGATTGGCTGTCCTGTCCTCTAGCTAGGGCATGTGATCCTCTTCTTTATTCATTTTGTTTATTCCTTTGTTTATTCTATTTTATATACTTCTCATCTCAGATAATGTGTTCCTCATTTCAGACTAGTTCCCTTTTATAATTTCTACTTCCATTTTTATGTTTTTTATCTCTATGTTGTAGTTCTCACTGAATTTATCTACACTTCCCAAAAGTTCGTTGAGCATCTTTATAACCAGTGTTTTGAACTCTGCACCTGTTAGATTACTTGACTCTATTACATTTGGATCTTGTTCTGTTCTATCATATATTTTCTGCTTCTTTGTCTTCCCATTTTGGCTGCATTTCCGTGTCTATTTCTATGTACAAAGCAAAGCTCCTAAGTCTCTCGGTCTTATTAGTGTGGATTTGTGAAGTAGGTGTTCAGTGGCACAGTCCTGAGAGGGGTTCAGCTGTAGGCCAAATTTAGATTCAGCAAACAATCCACAGATGTTGTGCTTATAGTTGCCTCAAAAGGCCACACCAGAAACCGAGGTTAGCTGCCTCCACCAGTGTGAGTCTCAGCAAGGAGCACTTGACTCACTGAGGATACAACTGGATGTGGCTTGGGTGGGGCTGCGAGTTGTGGGAGGTGGGGTTTCCTATATAAAGAATCATGTCATCTGCACAAAGTGACAATTTGACTTCTTCATTCCCAATTTGGATGCCTTTTATTTTTTCTCTTGTATGATTGCTCTGGCTAGGACTTCTAGTACTATGTTGAATAACAGTGGTGAGAGTGGCATCCTTGTCTTGCTCCTAATCGTAGAAGAAAAGCTTTCAATTTTTCATTGATAAGTATGATTATTAGCTGAAGGTTTTTTATATATGGGCTTTATTATGTTGAGGTGCTTTCTTAAAATAACCTTATTACCCAAAGCAATATACAGATTTAATGTAATCCCCATCAAAATCCCAATGGCAATTTTTAAAGAAATGGAACAAAAAAAATCAGATTTTTATGAAACTCCAAGAGACCCCCAAGTAGCCAAACTAATCTTGAGAAAAAGAACAAAGCTGGAGGTATCACACTCCCTGAATTCAAATTATACTACAAAGCAACAATAATCAAAACAGCATAGTATTGTCAGAAAAACAGACACACAGACCAATGGAACAGAATTGAGAGCGCACATATATATGGGCAAATATTTTTGATAAAGAAGCCAAAAAACATACAATGGACAAAAGAGAGCCACTCCAATAAATGGTGCTGGGTAAATTGGAAAGCCACATGCAAAAGAAACTAGGCTGCCATTTGTCATCATATACAAAAATTAACTCAAAATGGATAAAAGACTTAAATATAAGACCTGAAACAATAAAATACATAGAAGAAAACATAGGTACCGAACTTATGGACCTTGGTCTTAGAGAAGATTTTATGAATTTGACCCCAAAGGCAAGAGAAGTAAAAGCAAAAATAAATAATTGGACTATATCAAATTAAAAAGCTTATGCACAGCAAAAGAAACCAACGATAAAACAAAAAAGCCATCAACTGAATGGGAGAAGATATTTTTAAACTACATCTCCAATAAGGGGCTAATATCCAAAATATATAAAGAACTCATACAACTCAACAACAACAAAAATAAACAATCCAATTAAAAAAATGGGCAGAAGGCCTGAACAGATATATCTCCCAAGAAGACATTCAAACAGCCAACAGACACATGAAAGGATGATCAAATTTACCAGCTATTAAGGAAATGCAAATCAAAATCACAATGAGATACCACCTCACACCTGTTAGAATGGATATTATCAACAAGACAAGTAATAACAAGTGTTGGAGAAAAATTTCTAGGTAAATAGCAACCTTCATACACTGCTGGTAGCAATGTAAATTGGTGCAGCCACTATGGAAAACAGTAGAGACAGTCCTCAAAAAATAAAAATAGAGTTACTATATAACCCAGGAATCTTTCTTCTGGGTATCTAACCACAAAAATTTGAAAACACTTATTTTAATAATATATGTGCTCCTATGTTCTTGCAGCATTATTCATGGTGGCTAAGACATGGAAATAACTGAAGTGCCCTTCGATAGGTGATTGGATAAAGAAGATGTGGTATATATACACAACGGACTATTACTCAGCCATAAGAAGACATGAAATAATGCCATTTGCGAAAACATGGGTGGACCTCGAGATAATTATGCTAAGCGAAATAAGCCAGACAGAAAAAGTTGAAAACCACATGATATCGTTTATATGTAGTATATAAACTTAAAAGCAACAAACGAACAAGAGAAAGAAATAGAGACTCATGGACATGGAGTATAGACTAGTGGTTACCAGAGGGGATGGGCGAGAGGGGAGGGTGAAGGCAGATGTGGTAAAAGGGGTCAATTATGTAGTGACAGAAAGAAATCTAACCTGATTGGTGAACACACAATGGACTACTCAGCCATAAGAAAAGATTAAATAGTGTCATTTGCAACAACATGAGTGAATCATAAGAATATTGAGTTAAGTGAAATAAGTTAGGCAGGAAAAGTTGAGAACAATATGATTTATTTTTATATGTGGGCTATAAAGAGGAAAGCAACGAACAAATAAACAAGATAAACCAACAAACAAAAAGTCATAGACACAAACAGTATGGTGGTTACCAGAGGGAAAGGCAGGAGTGGGGGAGAGGTGGAAGAGGGTAAATGGGGTCAAATACATAGTGACAGAAGGAGACTTGACTTTGGGTGGTGAACACACAATGCCCTATACAGATGATGTATAAAAGAATTATACACTTGAAACCTATGTAATCTTATTAACCAATGCCACCCCAATACATTTAATAAAATTAAAAAATAGAGACAACAATAACAAAAACTTAGCTGATCTCTTCAAGAATAGGTATTATAATTTCTGACTTATATATGAGGAAACCAAAACCAGAGATTAAAAAAATATTGGCCAAAATCAAGGCCAAGCATTGGGGCCAAAGTGTGATCACAGCTCTGATTACTGTAACAATTGAGCTCTTTCAAGTTATTATTTATGCACATTTCTTGAATGCTTTCCATGAAGCAGGCACTGGGGTACAGTGATGAAAGATATTGTGCACCCATGAAGTGGGTGGTTTCTGCATCGTGACTATTCCTTTTCACATTTTTTGATTTATGTTGCATTTGTCTACAGGTCTGTCTGTCCACTGGAGAAAAAGCTCCAGGCAACAGAGTCTATTCTTCACAGTTCTTTTTAAAGTCCTTGACATACAGTTCAGAGCAATAGTAGACAATCAAGTCATACCTATGATGAAATTATTGTCTAAATACCACTAAAAGAGATTTGAAGAGTTTTAAGATTAAAATATATTCATAAAGAAATGCTCAACATGGATTAAGAAGAAGATTAGGGATAAGAAAAGCAATTGGCGCACTATAGGAACCATCCTGCAGCATGTTTTTCTATTAAAACAGAACTTGGAAAGCATTCTAATTAAGTTTATCAAGAGCTTTCTTCTTTCTTTCTTTTAGCTCTATTCATAATCACCCCAAACTGGAAGCAATCAAATGCCCTTCAATGGGTGAATTGTTAAAGAAAGGATGGTATGACCATACAATGAAATATTACATAGCAGTAAAAATGAATGAACCATTGATACTCAAAACAACATGGATAAACTTCAAAACCATTACACTGAGTGAGAGAAACTTGACTCAAACACATTGTATTATTCCATTTTATTATATGATATTCTCAAAATACAATACTATAGGTAAAAGAAAACAGTTTAAGGATTGCTAGGGGTGGAGGTAAGGGTGACTGCAAAGAGACAGAAGGAGGGATAATGGAACTAATTGTTCTGGACCCTGATTATGGTGGTAGTAACCCAAGTGTGGACGTGCATTAAAATTCATAAAACTGTCCACCAAAAGGAAAAAATAAGTCATGAAAAGGCTCTAAAGCTTATAATTATATGGCTATATCATAATATGTTAAACTATTCTCCATTGACAAATGTCATTTGTTTCCAATCTTTAACTTGCATATTATGTCCCAATAAAGAAGCTTCTAAATGTACCCTAATGTGGAGTAAATCTGAACAAGAAAAGGAAATGGGAGGAAAGGGTCTTAAGAGACCCAAAGGTGCTCTTTCTTGGGCTCTGAGATCTAGTAACAACAATTCCAAAGCAGTCCTCATTGTTGACAGGATGGACTGGGCATAAGAGTGAAGACAGATGGAGGGAACATGTGACATGGGAAACTACTTACCTTGACAAGTGTTCTCCTTCTCACTTTTGAATTTGGTGCCGCCTGAAAGGAGCTCGCACCCAGAGGTGCACTCACAGTGGTGACTTCCCTCCACATTGTGACAATCCGCAATGCTTCCACAAGACACATATAAAGGCGGGCCACACTCGTTGATATCTGGAACACAATTGGGAACTGCTAGGAATGGCCAAAATTCTGGTTGAGATTGGTAGCAACCAGATTTAAATGATTTTACCCCTCGTGTTATCTTTCTAAACAAAATAATGTGTTTACAGGAAAAAACTGGAAAAGGAGAAAATGCAAAGAACACATAAATATGCAACCACTGAGACTAAAGCAATTTTTAACAAGGGGAGAATAGTATAATAAACCCACATGTAGCTATTACTGAGCTCCACCAATTATGAAAACAGCATCATTACTTTTTCTTCTGTTCTCCAGCTCTCATGGAATCAGATTATGGCTTTGGTTTATGCAAATTCTTCCAGGGTTTTAAGATATTTTGTGACTACTTTTCTATATCAAAATAATAAATAAATATTAATGCCTCTAGAATATTTCACATTTTATTCAACTCAGGACCAACTGGACAGAACTCAGAATGCTGTAGTTTAAGATGTAGGTCCAGGTTCTCCCACTTCCTAGTTGTGTGACTAAACAAGTCACCTCTCAGGGCTCACATTTCCTCATTTATAATATGGCACCAGCATTGACTTTCTCAAGAGGTTGCTTTGTGCTTCTTAGGAGATCGTGTTTGAGAGTTTTCTGAACTTCAAATTAATCTTATTTGAATTCCAACTGTATTACTGGCTGTAATAGCATGAGCAAGCTACCTCCCAAAGTCTCAGTTTCTTTATTTATAAATAGAGGATAATAACAGTATCCACTCATTTGGTTATTATGTAGTTTAAATTAATTTTAATATCAGAAATTGTGTTTTTTACAAAAAAAATTTAAAGCACACAGGAATTTGATGAGTTGATATTATTACTATCCGTGATATATAGATAAGAAAGTTGAGATACTGGGAGGCGAAACAATTTGCTTGGGCTCATATAGCTGGTCAGTAATACAGCTGGAATTCAGACACTTCAGCTCCAAATCTCGAGCTCTTAACACTATGCTCTTTGGCCATCAGAACTGATCACCCTGTTTCTTGGCTCTTCTCTCCTACCCTTGGCAAAGAACTTTAGTGCTGATTCAAGGGCTGGGAACTCTAGATGCTCCCCACATCCAATGACCCCTCTGCCCTCCCTCAGCCTCTTCCCTATACAAACTTCCGAGGTGTTGTTAAAGATGGTCTGTCCAGACAGAGAAGTGAATCCAGGATCACGGCGGCAAAAAAGTGGCATTGGTACACTGGGCATTCCGTGGGCACTGAGCACAGGGAACTGTGGGAAATGGACGTCTGGGTTTGAACTCCCTTATAAAATGCCAGCTGCCAGTTGGAAACAATGGGATGGAGGAAGGAGAGGGAAGAAATGCCTGCCTTCACACAAGGAAGAACCCTCAGTAATAAACTCTATGTCTGGGGAAGAAGCAGCATCAATTTCTCAAAGCCCAAGAGGACCATCCCTCCAAATAAGTCCTTGTTAGTATGAAGTTCCTTTCCTCAGCTTCAGGTGATTGATGGGGTTTGTTTGAACACACTCACCTCCAGTCTTCTGAGCAATAGCTCCCAATGATATTAGCAGGACCCAGAGCTCTAGAACAGAGAGAGGAGGTGAATATGGCTGAGAAATGAGATCCAAAGCACCCACAGGAATGGCTTCTACCACCTGGTGAAATGCAGTCTCTTCGATAGCCCCATGGCTTCTAACAGCATCCCAGTGTTCCCTTGTCCCTTAGACAGGCTCCTAGACTTTCCCACAGGACCCTGGGGACAAAGAATTTTTCTTTAATCTTCCATAAGCCTCCCAAGATATTGATAGTAGTAGGCTTTTAGTATAAGGATCAAAATCTACACAGATGGAAAATGACAGGCACACCTATTAGATTATCTATTCCCATCCATTTTACATGATACATCTTATGAGGAAACTCCTTGGATCTGGCTGTCTTTATTCAGATACAAATATTAGTTTTTTATTATTCAGGATCTTTCTTTTTTTGAAGTGGCTTAAATCAATTTTCACTTGCAGGCTGCCCTGAGATTATACCATTGTTATTGGAGTTGTAAACAAGTAAATTTGAATTCTAGCTCTGCCACTCACTGGCTCTGTCACTTTTTGCAAATTGATCTTTATTTTTAAAAATTTTTACTGTTTAGTAGAAAATTTCTACTAAATTTCATACTAAAAAGTAGAAAAATAGTCAACTGAATCCTCATGAATCAATCATCCTGCTGTCATAATCATAAATTTATGGCCATTTTTTATTTCATCTGTACCTCTACTCATTCTCATGCTCCCACTGGATTATTTGGAGACATATTAAAGGATTCATTATTTCTCAGGACATAGTCTAAGAATAAACATATTTATAGGTAATAATAAAAAATTTATAGATACTACATTAAGAAATCTCAAAATAAAACCTCAATTTTCTGGTTTCAAGTTCAAGCCACTTTCTTCTTTGAAAGGTTAATAGAAATCAACAAATGCCTTTTTTGTTATTATGCTTCTGAAGAATAGTGCAAGAGCAATCTATGAATCAATCAGAGAACATAGACATTTCTCCAAAAGGATAAAGACTACTAAAATGGTTTAAATTAAAGATCCTCTCAATTATACCTACCTGGATAAAATGCAAAATATCTGTTCCTCATTGTGCAGAAACATGAAGTATGAGCACTGGGGAATTTTTGTCTTGAGCTGTGAAGTAATATTTCCTGTTGATGCAAATAACATGTGACCGAGAAGAACTGACTTAGAAAAGAACTGGCCTGGATGCTTCCTTCCCCTTCCCCTTCCCCTGCCCAATTTAAACTTATCAGATTTCTCTGTTCTGTTTTGTATCCTTTGGTTAGCATTACTACTGTTTGGACTGCCAGCCTCCTTGCTGATGTTTCTTAATTCTTGATGATGAAAGACTGATGCTGACTCTATTTAGAGGATCTTTTTAAAATAGTAAATATGCCAGGCCTAGGGCAATGATATAGCCCAGTACTGGTTGAGCAAAAGCAAAAGTAAGACTACCGCCAAGCTAATATTCAGAGTAACTTCTATACCCTGGGGCTTGAGTTATATATGTTATTCTTTTTTATTCTTGCTCTTCCCTATTGCTTTTACTCTAGTGATTCCAATAAAACAGGAATGTGTTGAGATAGAAAGGTGAGAAAATTTACAGTTACTAATTTTATCATATCAGACACATCCCTTAAGATTTTTGTAAGATGGAAATAGTTATTCTCACTAGTGTGTTGGGAAAATTCGATGAGATAAAACAGGCAAAATACTTGACACATTACATGATCTACTAGAACTACCTAAAAATAATATCCTTTATATATTTCTTTAAGAAAGCAATTAATCATGGAAATTTAGTTATTTCCATTATTTCACGAACATTATATTACTTCATATAAATTTTTGCTTTTAAATTTCTTTCCCATAGAAAATTACTTTCCCATATAAATATGGGTTTACTTCTGGACTCTCGATTCTGTTCCATGAGTCCGTGTATCTGTTTTGCTGCCAATACCATACTGTTTTGATTACTGTCGCTTTGTAGTATAATTTGAAGTCGGGCAGAGTGATGCCTCCAGTTTCATTCTTTTTTCTCAGGATGGCTTTGGCAATTTTGGGTGTTTTGTGCTTTCATACAAATCTCATGATTTTTTGTTCTATTTCTTTAAAAAATGCCAATGGGATTTTGATGGGGATTGCATTAAATCTATATAATGCTTTAGGTAATAAGATCATTTTAACTATGTTGATTCTTCTAATTCAAGAACATGGAATATCTTTCCATTTTTTATATCTTTTTTGATTTTGTTTAATAGGGTCTTGTAGTTTTCATTATATAAGTCCTTCGCATGTTTCGTTAAATTTATTCCTAGGAATTTATTCTTTTTGTTGCAATTGCAAAAGGAATTATTTTTTCCACTTCTTTTTCTGACACTTCGTTATTAGAGTATAGGAACGCTATAGATTTTTGAATGTTGATTTTGTATCCAGAAACTTTACTGTATTTGCTTATTGTTTCTAGTAGTGTTCTTGTGGAGTCTTTAGGGTTTTCTATACAGAGAATTGTGTCATCCACAAAGAGTGACAGTTCGACTTCTTCGTTTCCTATTTGGATGCCTCTTATATCTTTCTCTTGCCTGATTGCACTCGCTAGGACCTCCAATGTTATACTGAGTAGCAGTGGCGATAGTGGCGATAGTGGACAGCCTTGCTTTGTTCCTGATCTTAGAGGGAAGGATTTTAGTTTTTTATCATTAAGTAAAATGTTGGCTGAGGGCTTGTCATAGATGGTCTTTAAGATACTTTCCTTCTATACTGATTTTGTTAAGTGTTTTGATCATAAATGGATGATCAAAACACTTAACAAAATCACATCTATTGATGTGACCTTATGATTTTTATTTTTTAATTTGTTTATATGGTGTATCACATTAATTGATTTGCATATGTTGAACCATCCCTGTGCGTGTGGGATGAAGCTCACTTGATAGTGGTGTATAGTTTGTTTAGTAAGTTGGATCGCTAGTATCTTATTTAGAATTTTTGCATCTATGTTCATGAGAGATATTTGTCTGTAGTTTTCTTTCTTTGTGTTATCTTTACCAGGTTTTGGTATCAGAGAAATATTGGCCTCATAAAAAGAGTTGGGAAGTATTGCCTCCTACTCAATTTTTTGCAAGAGTTTGAGGAGAATAGGTATTAAATCTTTGAATGTTTGGTAGAATTCACTGGTGAAGCCATCTGGTCCTGGACTTTTACTTTTTGGTAGGTTTTTGATGATTGTTTCAATTTCCATACTGCTGATTTAGGTTTTCAAGTTCTTCTTGGACGATTGTATTTTTCTAAGTACAGGTCCATTTCTTCTAGGTTATTAAACTTGGTGTTATATATTTTTCATAGTATTCTTGTATGATCCTTTGTATTTCTGTGATGTCAGTTGTAATTTTTCCTCTTTCATCCCTGATATTGTTTATTTGTGTCCTTTCTCTTTCTTCTTTAGTGAGTCTAGACAGAGGTTTGTCAATTTTATTAACCTTCTAAAAGAACCAACTCTTTGTTGTATTCATCTTTTCTATTTTTTTTTTGTTTTCAATTTCATTTATTTCTGCTCTAATTTTGATGATTTCTTTCCTTCTGCTGACTCTAGGCTTGGTTTGTTCTTCCTTCTCTAGTTTCTTAAGATGAAGCATTAGATTGTTTGTTTGGGCTCGGTCTTGTTTTTGGAGATAGGCCTGTAATGATATAAACTCTCCTCTTATGACCGTTTTTGCCGTGTCTTTAAAGTTCTGATATTTTGTACTATCATTATCATTTATTTCTATGTATCTCTTGATCACTCTTTTTCCTTCTGCCCTGACCCAGTTAGTCTTCAGTAGCAGGTTGTTTAATCTTCATGTATTTGTGGTTCTTCCTGATTTCTTTTTGCAGTTGATATCTAGGTTCAAAGCATTATGATGAGAGAATATGGTTGGTATGATTTCAACCCTCTTATATTTGTTGAGGCTATTTCTTTGTCCCAGTATGTGGTCGATTCTTGAGAAAGTTTCCATGTGCAGTAGAGAATAATGTATAAGCAGCTGTTTTGGGATGGAAGGCTCTATAAATGTCAATTATGTCCAGGTGGTCGAATGTGTTATTTAAGGATGTTATTTCCTTATTGCTTTTCTGTTTGGATGATCTGTCCATATCTTACAGTGGGATATTTAGGTCCCCTACAACGATAGTGTCTTGGTCTGTTTCTTCCTTTAGTTCTGTTAGTAATTGCTTTACATATTTCGGGGCTCCCCGATTGGGAGCATAGTTATTAAGAAGTATTATATCTTCTTGGTTCATGATTCCCTTTGTCATTATGAGGTGTCCCTCAGTGTCTTTCTTTACCTTTTTTATTTTGAAGTCTCTTTTGTCTGATATTAGTACCACTACTCCTGCTTTTCTCTGAATGCCATTTGCTTGAAATATCATTTTTCCCCCTTTCACTTTGAGTCTATATTTGTCTTTGGAGCTGATATGTGTCTCCTGGAGGCAGCATGTGGCTAGGTTTTGTTTTTTGATCCAGTCTGCAACTCTGTGCCTTTTTATTGGTGAGTTCAGTCCATTTACATTTAGGGTGATTATTGAAACATGAGATCTTCTTATAGCCATTTTATATTTTGCCTTCTGGTAGCTCGGTGTTTCCATTGCTTCCTTGTCCTTGTGTTTCTTTTTTCTTTTTTTTGGTTGGCTTTTGTGAGTTTTGCATCTGGTTCTTCTTGTTTTATGTTATATACTTCAGTTCTGAATCTTTGGTGTGTGGTTACCATTATGAATATGAAAAGGATAGTTATATATACATAATTCCCCTTTGCAAATATGTATCTTTGAGTCCTCCCCCTTTCAGTCATTGTTATCTCAATTTGTCCCTATGTATACTCAATGTTCATTACTGTCTTGCTATAGCAATTCTATTCTTACTATTTAAGCTTATAAGGCCCTATTCTTAGTAAGGATTGTACTTTTCTGCTTCTATTTGTCTGATAGTCACTTTACTCCTAATTATGTATTTTTTTGTTGTTGTTATTTTGTTTTAGATGAGCTGACCCCTTTCAGTATTTCTTGTAGTGCAGGCCTCATAGTGGAGAATTCCTTCAATTTTTGTATGTCTGGAAAGGTCTTAATTTCTTCTTTACATCTAAAGGAGTACTTAGCTGGATACATTATTCTACATTGGTAGTTTCTTTCACTTAATAGCTTAAATATTTGATTCCATTCCTTTCTGGCTTGTAAGGTCTGTGCTGAGAAGTCTGATAATAATCTAATGGGTTTTCCTTTATAAGTTATCATTTTCTTCTCCCTGGCTGCCCTGAGTATTCTGTCTTTGTCGTTGATTTTTGATAACTTTAATACAACGTGTCTTGGTGAAAGCTTATCTTTGGGTTGAAATAATTGGGTGTTCTGTTGACTTCTTGAATTCCAAGCTCCAGCTCATTCCTTAGATTTGGGAAATTCTCGTCAACTCTTTGTCTGAAAATGCTTTCTAATCCCTGCTCCTTTTCCTCCCCTTCAAGAATGCCCATTATTCTTATGTTTTCTTTCCTGATGGTATCAGCTAGTTCTTGTATTTCTCTTTCATTATTTTTCACTCTTCAGTTTCTCTCTTATTCCTTCTGATTTATTTCTAGGTTTCTGTCTTCGATATCTCTGATCCTTTCCTCCATTTGTTTGACTCTGTTTCCCAAGCTTGCTATTTCATTTTTCAACTCTTGCAGTGTGTTTTTTATTTTATCTCCAGAAGGTCTATTCAGTTCTTTTTGAGGGTTTCAATCTTCTTGCTCTGCTCATATAGTTGTTTTTTTCAATTCCTAAAATTATCTATTTGGAACTCTTTTTGGAACTCACTGAGGTTTTTCAGCATTACCATCCTGAATTCTCTGTCATTTAAGTCGCATATTTCTATGTCTATGAGCCTATTTTCGGGAGGTTTTTCTCTTTCTTTCTGAGATGCCTTGTCACCTTGTTCATGGTGTTTAATGGACTATTTCTCTGCTTGGACATTAATGGGAATGTATTCTGCTTTTTTTTTCTCCCCAGAAAGATGGTTTATTATGTAAAGGTCTCTCTTCAGCCTGTTGCAAGGAAGGCATTTTTCTTTTGGTTTCCAGTAGGTGGCATCTAAGCCTCTTGGATCCCTGCTTTACATAAAGTCTTAATAATGTTTTTTTTTTTTAAAATAGATATTCAATCATACTCCCTACCTTCAGTCTCAGTCTCCATCAGTGTTAGTGACAGTTTTAGTAGCATTTGTTCAGATTCTCCTGGGACTTGGCGGTGTTCAGTCTTGTAGGATATGGAGTGTGGAGCCCTCTGGGTTGGGAGATGGGGACTGCAACTTGGCTTTGTGTTTTGCAACCATGGCTGGTAATAATTAACTGTTTCTCTGCCATCCCGGCTTCTCTGCCATCCCCACTTCTCTGCTTTCTTCTATGATGCCCGGGCACTGCCATGGGCTGCCTGGAGCTCACAGCTCTCCTAAGCAGGGTTGTTCAGGGAACTCACCACACCTTCTCCCCTACCCCTTCTCCTGCAAGCATTTCCAGCTGTGAGAGGCCGATTCTTTGTTTCTCGCAGTCTATTGCTGGACTCCCAGGGTTCTGAGCTGGAGTAGCTCTTATGCACAGATCCCATGCTCAGACATGCTGGTATGGGACATGCTGGTGTTTTTTTATTGAGTTTTAGATGTTCACCTTATTGTTGTTTCAAGGGGGGAGATCTGGGGACATCTCTCACTCTGCCATGTTTCTGATGTTACTCCGAAAGTAAATCTTTAAAGTCCTCATGTCAGGTCACGCCAGGAAGGTGAGTCCCTTGAATTATTCTGGCTTGCCACTTGTTCCCCTCCTCCAGGTGTCCCTAAAGGCCACTGCCTGGTCCCAGCCTCGGGAGGGCTATAGCTGGTTGCAAACCAGCGCAAGACCCTGGCAGCTGCCCGCATTTACTTTCTTGATACCTCTTCCTGGAGAGTTCTTACCCCCTTCTCCACCTCAAGTCTTGGTACAATTATAAGCTTGTAGGCGCAGGCTTCACTAATCTCCAAGTGAAAAAGTTGACCACATTTGGATTCTTTCACCAAATTTTGGTGCCACCTCAGGTAATTGCATTAATTTATTTTTACGTCTCTTTTCCTGTTTAGACTGTGAGCTCCTTAAAAGAAGGAACAATTTCTTATACTTTCCTTCATCACCAGGACATAGTGCCTATAATATAGTAATTGCTACATAAACATTTGCAAAATTCCTGAAAACTAAAATGGTTAAGTGATGTTAAACAAATTTTGCCTATAATGAAGGAGAGGAGAAGCAGAGAAAAAGTAAAAATGATGTTGAGAGGTGGTGCTTCCATGATTTAGAGCCTATACTAGGAATTGCAGATTGGAGAAAGAAGGTATTTGGATATTCAGGCTCTCCCTTCCAAATCAAGTACTGGACAATGATTATGGGGGTACTGACATAATAATCAGAGAACCTACATAGAGATGACCTCTTCCTAGGATAAAAAAAGTGTAATGGAATAAGAGATGATCATGGAATGCCAAAACTGATTTTCAAGACCAAAATTGGGATAAATTTGCATTTTGTTTTTCTCTCCTTACCTCAGAGAACCAAGTCTCTTAAGGGGAAGAGAGATAGAAGAACATTTCATTAATGAGACTCATGGGAATTCAGCCCGTAAAGCCAAAGAAACTGTAAATACTTCTGCTATACCCATGAAAGTCTACTCTCCTAATCACAGATGTCTTCCAGAGCCTTCATGAGTGGGACCATATCCTTTCTCTCCTTGGGGGCATAATTTCTACCTTCATCAATCATCCATGGAAGAAATTGGACCAGTGATCTCAGACTGCTCTCTGATTACATCTGAATGGGCCATTGCATCTTTATAAGGGTGGAGAGAATGTGGTGCAGGATGAAGGACCCATTTTATTGGTAGTTACTTTGGGGGCATTAAAGAGATAATAAGTTAAGGAGATTTTAATGCCAAGTCCTGCCAATTTAAAGGTCCAGATTCTGGAGGGAAATTTTAGAGACATAAAACATTTTTCCTCTTATCTGTATTTTTTTTTTGTTTTGATTCTTAATCAAAGATTTGGTCCTCCATCCCTCGCTCATATTTTTCTTTATTTTCCTGTTTGTCTTTACTTTTCCATTGTCGGGAGTATGTGTTTCTCCTCATTCAATTATTTGTACCTTCAGTCATTCATCAAACTTTTGTCACAACTATTGTATTGGAGGCACTAAATTTTATTATGGGACTAAAGAAATGAGTAAGATATTGTTTATTTTCTGAAGGCACTCACTGTGTAAACACAAGAGCTGTTAAAAAAAAAAAAACAACCAATATCCTGAGGTGAAGTCGAAATCTGGTGAAGAGGACCCAGAGAATTTGCCTTATCAATGGGAGGTTAGTGAAAACTTCACAGATAAGCTCATAATTACACTGAGTCTTGAAGGAGATATCTACAGTTCTTTCAGGCTGACAAGGAGTATGAGCACTTTGGGATGAGACAGCAGAGAAGGAAATGTGGGGTTAAACTATAAGGTAAGTGTGTTTATGAAATTACAAATATTTCTTAATATCTGACGAACAATCCTCTGCAGAGGATGGAAAGTGAAACATGAGCTTAGCCAGGTAGGCAACAGTCAGATTAACAAAGACTCTTATATTTTGGTTACAAAATTGAAATTCAGCTCTGAAATTATTGGGAGTAAGTGCAGGTTTTATGCACCCCTTAGGATGCAACTTTATCGACTATAGTGTCAACTATCATGCTTCTACACATTTTCTTTTGCCTTTAGTTTTGCAAACCCTACCCATTTCCAAAATGACACAGTTTAGCACCTTTTCCTCTACCACCTTCATCAAAGTTATTTCATATATTTAATATACAGTTAGATTGTTTTTCACATTCTGCATTCATTAGGGATTCTCTCAACTGCCTAAATAATTTCTATTTGCATACATTTTTTTCCCCACTCTCAATGCTGTAAAGCTGAATGTTTTGACAAATGCCTAATGTCATGTAGCCACATTTACAATATCATGCAGAATAATTTCACTGCACTAAAAATATTCCTTGTATTTCATCTATTCAAGTGTCCTTCTCCATGGCTACCACACACGTTTTTATTGTCTATACATTTGCCTTTTCTAGAATGACATATAATTGGCATATATACTATGTAGACTTTTTAGACTGGTTTAACATAAGTTAGATATAAGCTTTTGAGATTTATCCATGTTTTTCTGTGGCTTGATAATTTATTTATTTTTATCTCTGAATAATAATCCATTTTATAGATGTAACACAGTTTCCTACCCACTTCTAGTCACCTATTTAAGGATATTTTGGTTGCTTCCAGTGTTTGGAGATTATGAATAAAGCTGATAGAAATATTTGCATGTGGGTTTTTTTTTTTTGGTTAATATAAGTTTTCAGTTCAGATGAGTAAACATCTACGAGTGTAATTACTGAATTTTATGGTAAGTATGTCTTTAACTTTGTATGAAATTGCCAAACTGTCTTCTAATATGGCTATGTCATTTTGCATTCCCACTGGCAATGAATGAGAGTTTGCGTCGCTGCACATTCTCACCTGCAATTTGTAGCATCAGCTTATTTTTGATTAGTAATTTTAAAAGGTGTGTAGAGTTATCTCACTGTGGTTTTATTTTGGAATTCCCTAATGATGTGTTATGATGATCATCTTTCCTTATATTTATTCTCTATTTATATATATTTTTGTAAGATATCTGTTTAGCTCTTTTGACCATTTTTAATAAAATTGTTTGTTTCTTATTGTCGCATTTTAAAAGTTTTTCATATATCTTGATATGAGTTCTTTATCATATAAGTGTTTTGCAAATACTGTCTGCCAGTCTGTGACTTGTCTTTCGACTCTCTCAATAGTATCTTTCACAAAGCAGAATTTTTAAATTACATAAACTCCAACTTATCAATTTTTTATAATGAATTATATTTTTGGTTTTGAATCTAAAAACATATCTCTGAACTCAAAGCCACCTCATTTTTCTACTATGTTTTTTCCTAGAAGTTTTATAGTTTGCAGTTTATATTTAGGTCTACGATCCACTTAATTTAATTTTTGTGAAAGATGTAATGTCTGTGTCTAGGTTCATTTTGATTTTTGTATATGAATACCCACTCGCCTCAGCATTATTTTTTTTTAAAACACTATCATTTCTCTATTGTATTGCCTTTTGTCCTTTGTAATGATCAGTTTACTACATGTTTGTGTGTCTATTTTGCCCTCTCTTTTCTGTTCCATTGAACCACATGTTTATTCTTTTATCAGTACAATGTTGTCTTGATTACTGTAGCTTTATAATGAGTCTTAAATTTGGGCAAGGTGACTCCTTCAACTTTGTTCTTTCAGTATGCCTCCTCTAGATCTTTTGACCTTCCATATAAACTTTATTTATTTATTTTTAATTAAATTTATTTAGGTGACATTGGTTAACAAAACTGTATAGGTTTTGATTGTACAATTCAATAATTCATCATCTGTATATTGTATTGTGTGTTTACCACCCAAAGTCAAATCTCTTTCCATATATTTCTATTTGATCTCCTTTACCCACTTCCCCCTCCCCCTGCCACCCTATATTTGACCCCCTCATCTTTTGCTAAAACATTGGGTTTAAATACATACAAAGGAGCAGCAGGAAAAAAAAAAATATTTATATATATATATATATATTTTTTTTTTTCCTGAGGTTTTCATTGGGATTGCATTAAATATATAGATCAAGTTTGAAAGAGTTGACATCTTAACAATATCGAGTCTCCTTATCAACATGGAATATCATTTCTCATTTTTTTAGCTCGTTTTGATTTCTTTCCTCAGAGTTTTGAAGTTTTCTGCATGTAGATACTGTGTGTATTTTGTTAGATTTCTACTTATGTATCTATTTTGGGGAGGGCACTATTTTAAATGAGAAAATTTTTTTTCTGCATTTCTTATCCTAATCGGTTATTGTCAGCATATAGGAAGCAACTGATTTTAGTACATTTTACCTGTAACCTGAAATCTTGCTATGCTTGTTTCCAGGAGTTATTTGGTTGGATCTTTAAGATTCTCTATATAGATAATCTTATCACCTAGGAACAAAGACAACTTTACTTCTTCCTTCTGAATCTGTTCATTTTATTTCCTTTTTTGGGGTCTTATTGCACAATAAGACAATGTCAATTAGGAATGGTGAGAGAAGACACCCTTGTCTTGTTCCCAATTTTAGGAATAAAATTCTAGTTTCTTCCGGTTAAATATGATGTTAGGTGTTGTACATTTGTAGATGTACTTTATCAAGTTGAAGAAGTTTCCTCCTATTTCTACTTTGCTAAAAGTTATTATGTATTGTTTGGTTTTCTTAAGTGCTTTTTCCTGCCCAATTTATAAGATTGCATAAATTTTCTTCTTTAGCTTATGATGTGGTGGATTACACTAATTTGATCTTGGAATGTTGAAAAAGCTTTGCATTTCTGGAATAAATCCCATATGGTAATGCTGTATAATTTTCCATCGTTGAATTCAATTTATCAATATTTTGTTGAAGACTTTACATTTACATTCATGAGAACTATTATTCTCTAGTTATCCTTTCTTTTAATTTCTATCTGATTTTGCTCAGAGTGAGTTATAAACTGTTTCCTCTGCCTGCATTTTCTGAAAGAGATTGTCAAGAATTGGTACCATCTCTTCCTTAAATACTTGGAAGAAATTAGTTATATCTTTAATTTTTTATTGTGGTAAAATATATTTAATATAAAATTTATTATTGTAACAATTTTTATGTGTACAATTCACTGACATATGTGCTAAAGGCACCAAATCTGAACAAAATATATACAAATTAATGAAGTAATTTTTTTAAAACACAAATCACATCATTTCTCTTAATTTCTTGATCACTGTTGAGGATAAATTTGTGATGTTCTTGTGTCTGTTCCAGAATTTTCATCAGTTACATGGAACAAAGAAATCAAACTTGTGTCTCAGAATTTATTCTTCTGGGACTCTCAGAAGAGGCAGAGCTACAGCCACTGGTCTTTTGTCTGTTCCTGTCCATGTATCTAGTCATCTTCATTGAGAACTCTCTCATTACCTTGGCTATTACTGACTCCCACCTCCACATTCCCATGTACTTATTTCTCTCCAACTTGTCCTTTTCTGATATCTGTTTCACCTCCACCATCATCCCAAAGATGCTCTTGAATATCCAGACACAGAGCAAAGTCATAACCTATGAAGGTTGCATCACCCAGATGTATTTCTACATGCTTTTTGGAGGATTAGACAATTTCCTCTTGACAGAGATGGCCTATGACCGCTTTGTGGCAATCTGTTACCCACTGCACTACATGGTCGTCATGAACTCCAAGCTCTGTGGCATCCTTGGATGCTTATCAAATTATAAGAAAGATAGAACAATGAAGGTGTATTGCTGCTCCTGTCAGAGGAAAGCAGCTGCCTCTTGGATGATCTGCTTTAGGAAGAAAATAATTTGCCATATTACAGACTGTATATCAAGTGTGAAGATTTATGCTAACTATTCCAGAAAAAGATTACATGTGGAACTGGAATCAACATCTAATTAACTATAATAATTCACATTTCTCCAAGATTTAATTATCTTTGGCACATTTGAAAACATAAGTGGAGATAAAAATAAAAATTACAATCTGCGATTCTTCAATTATTCTGTCACTAACATATGGGATTCCCTTAGATTTGTATTATTGCTTTTCTTTTAATGTTTTGATAAGCAGGACCACTCTTAGGACATAGCTCTTGTCAGTTCCTACCATAATAGCCCTCACTTACAGATCAGAAAAGTAATGTGGATATTCTATCAATTGCCAACTTTGTCTTTTCTAAATATGTATCTCAAAAATGAATGAATGAAAGAATGAAAGAAAGAGAGGACAGAAGGGAGGATGAACAGAAGGGAGAAATAAAGAAATTATGGAGGTAAAAGATAAAGAAAGAAATAGAAATAATGAAAGACAGCAAGAAATAAAAGAAAGAAAGAAAAGTGCTTATTTCTAACATTTACCAGTTTCCGGGGTAAAAATACTCTATGGCCATTGTTAAGCAACCAATGTGATGCAAAGAAGGAGTAGGACAGAGATGTACACAACTGGTCCACACGAAACATTGTGAGCCAGCTCCTCAAACAACTGCTTTTGAGTAAGGTTAGGAGGAAAATTAGAAAATGAATCTATGCAGTTCAGTATATGTCCCAATTATTTGATTGTTCCCTGATCTGAGAATTTAAAATCTCTAGCTTGTCATTTTCTTTCTGTAACCTCTCCAGTGCAATTAAAATCACCTAGCACACTCCACGTTTCTTGAATTCTGATTCCTAACAACATCATTAATCATTATGCCAAAATGTCACTTCAATAAGCAGTTCTTCCTGAGTGACTGTAGCTGGTAGATTATGAAACAGTTTTTCCACTGTTAGCTATGGACTACTAGCATATCGTGCAAACGTCACCATGCTCTTAAATCTATCAAGCTGAAATGTCAATTCTCAGATGTTTATCTTGGAAAGCATATTTTTTTCAATCCATTCTCATCTTAAATTATTTACCTACCTAGGTTATTTTCTTAAAGCAGAAATGTCTTCAAACGATTTTGAGCAGAATTTTGTAAATATGTGCTCACAAAATTATTGCATGGCTGTTGAAATACCTTTCAATGACAGGGAATGACCCTCAGAAGAACATTGTAAAACGGACTGGCTAAGAAAGTTGATTTTTCTTCTATCATCATAAAAGTGGTGATATTAAGAGGACTTCATTGAAATTGTTGACTCCATGAAAACACTACATTTTTTGAAATCCAAGTAGTAGGAGACACTTGTGTGCTGCTAGATCTGCATTTGTTAAATAACGGATACACACCTAGCTTTTTAGCACCCATGAAGATATCGCCATAGAAATTTGATTCCATTTTTTTTTTCTAAACAACTCAACACCTCTCCAACCATGCTTGGTAGCAGCATGAATAAAATGTGGAATCTACCTCACTTTTGTCTTCTGAATCCCCCATGTGTACATTTGAACAATATCCCAATAGTTACATCTGAAACTTTAGGTTCCTGTGAGACTGAGGACCTACTTCTCCAACTACTATCCTTTGCAGTACAGGAACACAAACCAGAAGGAGAGAGGAATTGGATGCTGCCAATTCACCATATCCCCACACCCTGATAACACGTAGACTAGATGGCAGATGCCAAACTTCCTTTATACTTTGTGTGCATTTTAAGAGAGGGTGATTGTATCTCTTTCAAAATTTTCTAAGACTTTTCTCCATTTCCTTTCTAATAAAAGATGACTTGCAACTTACAAAGTGAATGAAAGGTAAGGGACTTTTAAAGTTCTTTTATATATTCTTATACCTCTTTTTATTGTGGTAAAATATATAAAACATAAAATGTCCATTTTAACCATCTTTAAGTATACATGCAATGGCATTCAGTATATTCACAATGTTGTGCAACCATAACCACCAGACATTTTCATTACCCATTCTCTGTCTATTAAGCAACAACTCCTAATTTTCTCTCATCTCAGGCTCTGATATCTTCTTTTTCTTCATTTGCCTATTGCCATCATTCTATTTCCATTTTATCATTTCTCTATGATACCAGCAATAGTATGTTCTTCACATTATTCTAAGATGACCTTTCCACAGGGTGAGACTGATTCTGGATGTCATCTTCCATAAACTCTACACTGACTCTCCACTAACTTTAGAATTAATCAACAGTCTTATAATCAAAATGTAAGACTCTATGTTATCTGGCAGTGCCTCCATAGCTGGGGTCATGTTTCAGTTTTCATCCTCTGCCTTTCGTTGTTTGTCATATACTAGTAGCTATTTTTCATTTCCTGTGTACACTTTAAAATTTCATTAGAATGCCTAGTTCCTCTTCTGTAGCATTTTCTTGGTATGTGGTTTTTCCCCCGTTCTGTGCCTGGAATAGCTTCACTTCTCCTTCAAGTTTCAGTACCATTATACGCTTTTCTTGTGAAGCCTTCCTTGACCTTTCCAGGAAGTCAGCTTTTGTTGAGTCAATTTTAGCAGGATTACAGTGCCATCTCACAATATGGCATTTAATTATTTACACGACTTTCTCCAAGTTCAGACTCTGAGCTCCTTCAGGGAAGGAACAAATTCTTACTATTTTCTTTATCCTCAGAATATATTTTAGTGACTACCATACAGTAACAGCTTAATAAATATTTGTAGAAGACTGCAAAACCAGATGGCTGATACTTCCTACATGGTGGGAAAATGAGAAGCAGTGAAACAAGGGGAAATACTCAGGTAAGGAGGCCCCGTGACTGAGGCCAATCCCAGTGGAAAAAAGAAGATATTTTGGTGTATCCAGAATCTTCCTCCAGAATCAAGGCTAGAGCAGTTATTATATGGCTCCTGCCTTATAGCAACTACATCTAGAGACTGATGACCTTCTACTGGGAGGAATGAGTCTAAAGAGATGAGAAACCCAAAGACATCTCCCAGGACTAAATCAGGCACAAGTTTGTATTCTGTTTCTTTCCCCTAGTTCCTGGGAATTAAATCTCCCAGGGAATGCTGAGACAAAAGAAAACTTCATCAATGAGGCTCATAGGAATTCAGCTCCTAAAGCCACAGAAGCTCTTAAATGCTTGTGCTAAATCCTCTCAGGTCTACTTTACTAATCTCAGATTGTGAGAAAGCATATTGTGTCTTCCAGAGGTCTCACGAGTGGTTCCATCTCCCTGCCTTTTTGGGGGAAACTTCATTCATCACACAGGGAAGAAACTTCGTGAGTGAACTCAGACTCTTCCATGTTAATATCTGGGTGACCCACAGCATCTTCATAGGTACTGGGGAATGTGGTAATGGTGCAGAGGACTCTTTATTGGTAGAAACTTTATGTGACACAAAAAGATAACAAGTAAAGAAAAATTTGGGATACAAAATTCTGGCAAGTTAAAATCCCAAATTGTGGAGTTTGATGCTAGATGTGTTAGACTACCTTTTTGCTCCCATCTGTCTCCTCTGGTGTTGGCTGTCAATCATGAGGCCTTCCTCTCGCAACAGAAGGTTCCGTTGTTTCACTATTTCTCTTTTCTTCCTATTGTTATAGGTGTCTCTTTTTAATGTCACTCAACCATTTGTTCTTTTAGTCATTCACAAATATTTATTGAGAAATTACTATATGGTAGTCACTTACTTATATTCTGCAAATAAGGAAATTAATAAAATGTTACTTATTCTCTCAAGGTGCATATGGTCTGAACAGGGAGAGAAACATAGGTAAAAATAAGTAAATACAATATCCTGACATGGTACTCCAATTTGGAGGAAGTGAATCCTAAAATAGTAGATTGTTCCTAGGAAGATTATGAAGACTTTACAGTCACATTTATAAATGTACAGAGCTTTGAAGTGAGTGTGGTTATTCCGGGTGGAGAAAGTATGAGAGTACTCCAGGAAGGACAGCAGTAAATGTGGGGATTAAACAAACTCTATGCTGTGTTTAAGAAATGAAAAATGGTTCTTCATGTCTGGCCAACCATGTGAGTTCAGGGATGAAAAATGAAATTTGGGCCTGGCCCAGAACGAGGTGCCAAATAACAGAGAATCTTACATTCTGGCTACAGAATTGGCACATAATTCTGAAAACAGTGATGAGTCAGTGTAGAATTTATATCAGGTGATGTCTATGATCAGACTTTCCCTATAGGATGTCTTCTGGGTTAATGCGGGGAAGACATTGCTGCTATAAAAGCCATAAAGAGACAATGAGGGCTGAAAATAGAAGAGTGGAAGGAGAAATGGAAGGTGGTAGATGAATCTATGAGGATTTGAAACAGTTATCCAAAATTTCATTAGACATAGATAGGCATTTTATATTGCTTATTTTGTTTAATTCTTCAGTAACTATGTAATTGATATCATCCAGATTTAGTGGATAAAGAATGTGAGACTTAGAAGAGTCATGCAATGAAGTCTGGAGTCAGGCTCAGAGATCACTGTTTAGAAGGCTTTTGCAATTCACTAATAATTTTATTTTTAATAAACTATTTTTGAACAGTTTTATATTTATAAGAAAGTTATAAAAAATTACAGTCAGTTCCTATAAACTTGTACCACCTTCCCCTATTGTTAATATCTGTTATTCAGAATGCATTACACTTAGTCATCATTTCTCTTGGGCTTCTCTTGGCTATAAAAGTTTCTTTGGCTTTTATCGTTTTGAAGAACTTGATAGTTTTGAGGATCACTGGTCAAATATTTTGAAAAGTTTTCTTCGATTAAAATTTGTCTGGTGGTTTTATCATGAATTGGCTGGAGTTACAAATTATTTTTTTAGGGAGGAGATCACAGAGGTTGCCATTTTTATCACTTCATATCAAGGATGTATACTGTTATCAATGACTTCATGCTAACCTTGACCATATGACCGAGATACTGTTTGTCAGGTTTTTCCACTATAAAGTTATTGTTTTTCTCTCCTTTTCATACTTTACTTTTGGTAAGGAAGTTACTATGTGTTGCCCACACTTCGCTAATGGTAAGTTATTCTGAACATCTATGAGAATGGAATATCTATATAAATGATTGGAATTCTTTTGCATGGGAGATTTGTCTTTTCTCACTCTACCTATCTGTCTGTCTGTCTGTCTGTCTGTCTGTCTGTCTATCTATCTATCTATCTATCTATCTATCTATCTATCTATCTATCTATCTATCTACCTAATGTCTATCTATCTATCTATCTATCTATCTATCTATCTATCTATCTATCTACCTATCTATCTTATCACCTATCTATCTACCTATTCATTTCATTATTTATACTAGTGCAAGTTTTAAAAATTTGTTAAGGAGTTTCTGAAATTAGCTCTCAAACATGATTAGATTTAAGGATGTGAATGGCCCTATTTTCAACAGTAAAGAGAACACTGATAATCCACAGCATAAACTGATAACAGAGATTCACAAAATGTCACCATTGGATACTCTTAATCAGTGAATTACAAGAAGAGAAGATCTAGGTGATTGCATATATGATACTTTCAAACATTTTTGGCAAACTAATGACTAAAATGAGATTGAGTGATTGCTCCTAATGTCACTGGAACAAGTAAGGATTAGCTCAGATATTTGGATTCTCATATTAGGTGCCATACGAATGCTTTAAAAACCTGTATATGTGCCCCGAAGGAGACACATATGTATCTGCAAAGCTGAGATTGCTGAATACCTCTCATCCTGTGACTGGCTGAATTATAATGCAAGTTGAATGCCTAACCATAGAGGGTGTCTATAGTTAAAGTGAGAGTATCAAATGGGAAGGAATGGGATCCTGAATGTTACAATGGAATCATGTGGGAAGGTCTCGAGGAATCTAGTGACATTAAGCCTGTAATTCTACTGTCTTCTTTGTTATTGGAAGCCGTCTCCTCACCCCCAGTGGTAGTGACCTCCACATCCAGAGTGTTATTTCCTCTCCATCTCAATGTGAGAGGATTAATCCTATTTTGCCTGAGGATAGTTAGTTTCCTTTAGGAAAGTAATGGCCTTCCCTGAAGTAGTTGCCGTGCAAGACAATGCTGAGTTTACTCAGGAACCCCATTGTCCTTCTTTGTTTCTAGATTTATAAGTAGATGCAAGCACTAGCAGGCCCCTAAAGGTAAGGTAAAAAGTGTCATGTATGAGGTGTGCTGTGCTACAAAAGAACTACTTGGGTTATCTAATTTATACAGACAGAAATCCAGGGAACATGTGTGGAAATGAATATATTAAGAGTGTGAGATAATGGTGGCAGGAACATAAAGTTGGCTCAGGCTGAATTCATTGATATGAGCTCACTAAACAGAGATTCTGAAGCTTAGGAACTTAGATATCTAATAGTTTGTTTGATTGATTGAGACATGGACCAGTGACCGATGGTGAATGAGTTGGAAATGCCATATCTGCCTGGTTTAATGTAGAAGAAGGATTCTGAAGGCTTAGGGAGATCGGAATGTTAGCATGGACTTGTCATTTAAGACCTACTTACCCACATGAAAAGAGTATAGAAGATAAGTCTTTTGCCATGACTGCGAGAAATAAATTTTTGAGAGGAGTCCCAATATCTGTGATTGTTCTTTTCTGTAAACCTTACAGGGGAAATTTCAGCCACTGAATTAGGAAACCTAAATACAATGAAAGTGTTTGGATCCTGGGGTGGCAGTAGGGGCCAAGTGGTGGTGTTCCACCACCAAAGACAAAATGGGAGTGGTTACTGTAATGAATAATGGAGTCAAAGCTACCATTGAAATAGTCTGACTTGTTCACATGTATAGTGTTGGCTAGCTATCATGATGTTTGTAGAAGTAAAATAAATAGAAAGCCTACTCAATTCTTATTTGATCTCCATGAGCCAAAAAGTTCTAGGTCAAGGAAACAAAAGTATAATTTGAATCAAAAACAGAGTCACAGCCCCTCAATCAATTTCTATAACCAGTTAACAGACCCCAAACTTCTTGAATGAATGGGAGCGGTTCCTCTTGAAGAAGGACCGTGGTATACTGCCAAATATTTATCCTGTTAATCTTTTTCCTAGCTTTCCCCAATGGGATATACCTTCAGTCTTTTACCAAGGTAACTGCATTGGGAAAAAGGAAATAATCAGAACTTTCAGGGATTACTGGAGACTGGCTTTGAACTGACACTAATTCTAAGAGACCCAAAATGTTACGATGGCCCTCCAGTCAGAGTAGAGGCTGATGGAGGTTAGGTGGTCAATGGAGTTTTAGCTCAGTTTCATCTCACAGTGATCCCAGTGGATTCCCAGACCCATCTTGTGGTATTGTGCCAGTTCCAGAATGCATAATTGGGATAAGTTTGCTAAGCAGCTGGCAGAATCTCCACACTGGTTTCCTGACCTGTGGAGTTGGGGTTTTTATGGTGGGAAAGGCCAAGTAGAAGTCACTAGAACTGCCTCTACCTAGGAAAATAGTAATTCAAGAACACTACCACATTCCTAGAGGGATTGAAGAGATTAGTATCATCATCAAGAATTTAAAGATGCAGCGGTGGTGATCCCCATCATGGCCCCACCCAACTCACTTGTTTGGCCTGTGCAGAAACCAGATAGATCTTGGAGAATGAGTGGATTATCATAGGCTTAACTAGTTGATGACTTCAACTGTAGATGCTGCAATCATAGCTGCTTATTGATAAGATATTTGTAATCCAGAGGGTGGGAAATAAATCTACCAGAAATTCAGAGACCTTCTACCTCGGTGAAATTTCTATGGGTCCATGTTGTGAGGCATATTGAATTTGATTTCTAACATTTTCCTGAAGATTTTTGCATATGTGCTCATGTGAGATATTGTTTTTTTAGTCTTCCTTTCTTTTAATGTCTTTGTCTGGTTTGCTATTAGGCTAATGCTCAATGAGTTAAAAAGTGTTACTTCTATTTCTATTTTCTGGCAGATTGTAGAGCATCAATATCGATTCTTCCTTAAACATTTCATAGAATTTACTAGCTTTTCATTAATAATGTTTTTAAAAGACTTTAATATATGAAAATATTTCTTATCATTATAAGACTGAAAGAAAATAATTAGAAACCTTGTGTTCAAATCTTTAATTTTCTACATGTATTTTCATTTTTTCTTGCTGTGTATTTATGAATAAATCTTGATGATGTGAGAATATAAGTCTTTTATGTCATAAAGGTTGGATATTACTATTTTTTTTCCTGGGCATTATGGGGGCTATACATAGAAACTGTAATGTTTCCATTGATTCCTCATTTCTCCCTCTCTCAATTCTATGCAATCTTTTATCTCTTCTCTATGACTACCTTCATAGGAATATCTGAATTATAAAATTTAATTTTCAAGGGAGAAGAAAGATGATTCACTCATATTAGAGTATGTCTTATAAAGGCCGATCCTTATGCCTTATTTGCAAGAGTGCACAATACTACTATCATTGTATTGGATGTGTGTATACAAAAGACATAGGAGGAGTTATCAGTAAAGGGGGCAGAGGTTGAGCATATATACTGAACTGAAATTGTATTCCAAAACAAAATGCATAATTTAGGCGAAATGAAAAATTGAACAATAGAGAGTATAGTTTATGGACTGATGACACATATTTTTATATACATTATACATAATATATACAACTATATAAATATAACATAAGATATGATTTTCTATGATATGATGTATTACAATGTAATATAATATACATATACATATACATGTAAGAGCAGCAACTCAAATACAGGATTCCATGTGTTAGTAGCTTTCAATAAAAGCAAAATGTTCTAACCTCTCTTTCTTTCTCTGATCTTACCTACAACCTTGATCCAAGTTTTTTTTTCTTCAATTAATTATTTTTTTATTTTTTATTATGTGACATATATACATAAATTAAATTACTCAACACATAATTCCTATTTATCAATATCTGAGTCAGAAGGTAAACAAGAAATACACAAACCCACAAGAATGGAATAGTTGGCAAGGAATTGAATTTGTTTATTGATGATATACACTTGTCATTGATTCTTATTCTGAGTGCTAGGACCAGGGACATTTAATGAATTTATTTTATTTTTTATTTTTATTTTTTAAATTGAATGTATTGGGATGACATTGGTTAATAAAAATAGTTTTCAAGTGTACAATTCAATAATACATCATATGTATACTGCATTGTGTGTGCACAGCCCAAAGTTAAATTTCTTTCCATTACCATATATTTAACCCCCTTTACCCTTATTTACTTCCCCCCCACCCCCTCCAACCTTTTCTCTGGTAACCACTAAACTGTTTGTGTCCATGAGTCTGTTTGACTTGTTTGTTTGTTGCTTTCAGTTTTATATCCCATATCTGAGTGGAGTCATATGGTTCTCTACTTTTTCTGACTTATTTCACTTAGCATAATCTCAGGATCCATCCATGTTGTTGCAAATGGCAGCATTTTGTCTTTTCTAATGGCTGAGTAATATTCCATTGTATATATGTACCACATCTTCTTTATCCAATCATCTATCATTAATAAATTTAAACAGAAACATACATTGACTTCTTAACAAATGATTTGACATAATATTTTTGTCTTTTATAAATTTTTAAATTTATGTTAGTAACACACACATAGCTAAAACAATTAAATAACCATAGAATCCTTATAATGATAAGATAATATTCTTAAGTCCCACATCCTCCTTACTTCCCAGACCATCTTCCTAGAGGCAACGACTTATAACTTTTATTTGCTTCTTCTGGTAGTTATTCCCATTTCTAAGTAATATGCTATTTGCCTACTTCTTGATCCATCAATTTTAGAGATTATCTATCAACTTTATTATGTCAGATGAAGGTGCGGTTCTCTTACATACACACGCATACTCTTCTACTATTATCCCCTCCAATCATATCATAGCTTTTAAATTAAATTGATAATCTATGCATTATTTACTGGAAGGCTAAGAAGTATACTTTGATTACATTTACTTTCTTTTTAAATTAAATCTATTGGGGTGACATTGGTCAATAAAATTATATAAGTTTCACAAGTGTACGATTCAATAATACATCATATGTACATTGCATTGTGTGTTTTTCCATTCAAGTCACACTTCTTCCTTGCTATTCCTGATGATGCCAGCAATTCTATCTCAAGGTCATTAACTGGCTATTTTTCTGCCCCAAATACTCTTCCTAAAGATATAGGCTTGACTTGCATCCTCATTCTTTTAAGATTATCTGCTTAAAAGGCCCTAATCAGAGGTGACCATAAGAAAGAAGCCTTTCTCCTTCATACTATATTATCTGTACCTTGCATTATTTTACTAATGATAATAATGATCACATGAGATAGTTTATTGATTTATTGATATTCTATTGCCACCCCAACACACACATATGCTGTAATAGAACTTGTCAAAGACAAGTATATTTTAAAAAATTAACTTCACTTCTATATCAAGGAACTTCAATGATACTTCCCAAAAAATGATTGGTCAAAAATATTTGATGAATGAACAAAGAAAGTCTCAGAGAATTTGTAGTGGAAATTGCCTCAGACAAATGCTGTGGACAGAGGGCTATGGTGGCTAGTCAGCGATTGGGTAAAGGGAATTGTAACTCCACACTAACTGCACACAGGCTTCATTTCTTTGATGTAGCTTTTTTCCCTGATTCAAACAGGCTTTACCTAATATAAGAGTATTATAACTCACTTTTTCTGCCCTGTCTTTCCACCTTTGTATGCCTACTCCCTTGGTTTTCTGATTTATTTTCCTGGATACCATCTGGAATAAAACCTGTCCTAGGAGAAATTATAGAGTTAACTGGATTAGTGTTAATATTAATCTCTTATGGAATGTTCAAAGTAAGCATATAAGTATAACTAAATTATATAGGCAGGCCTAGACAACTAGAAAGCAAATGCATCATAAAGCTCTTTCTCCAACTAGAGGAACTGAACACAATGTCTTACTGCAGTGTTGAGCATTTCATTATAAATTATTGTCTCATGAGTCCACTACTGGTAGACCAACAAAACTTCCATACCAATGGAAATGAGGAGATTACAGTGGGGATTGTAACTGTGATTGTTGCAGTTTTATTCTAGTCTTATGATTGTAACCATTTAAAAAAATCTTTTTCCTTTCTGTCGCTACAATCTCATTCTCATATTTTAAGAACATAAAAATACCTTGTCAACTAAAGTCTAAGTTGTAGGAAAACAGTTTGCTTGACTGTTTATCTAGAGAACTCTAGAAACAGACTTCAAAAGGAGCTAATAGTCTCCAGACCCTTTGGTGCCCAAAGACTGACTGCCAGGTACTCCCTAGATCTCCGCTTGACCAGCTGCTCCAGGTTGCTCATCAGAGCAGGCTGTGGAAGGAACATTCATCAGGCTGACTGGTACCCTTAAAGGAGCTCCCCACTTCCTCCTTGTTAATTCTTCTGTTTTACTTACCTCCCATCCAGGCAGCCTGAGAAACAAGCCAAGGCCAGAAGACAAGATAGATGGCCTTGGCCACTCACTCCCTTTCAGGATACAGCCCTCTCCTGAGGCTTTGGAATTTCTCCCTTATCCTTTGCCAGGCCTTCTCCCTGTAATAACCCCTGCCTGCAGTGAAGGGGCAGGACAGCTTTTGTGACAGAAGTCATCTGTCCTCTCAGGATGCCGGCTCTCGAATAAACCCGATTTCTTCCTACCAAACTCTCGTCTCCCAAGTTATTGGTTATGGGTAGCAAGCAGCTGAACCTGAGTTCGATAACAATAGCATCTAATATAAGGTGGGGCATTAGAGATTCCCTCATTTTTCAGCTAAAGAACTATCGATCTATACATAACATAGAAGTTCATTAACTAAATGTGTGCAAAACGACAAACAAGAATATTTCTATTAATTTCTTTCAACATTGCTTGTGGTTAAATTTGCATTGCTTATGTCTCTTTTCCAGCAGATTCATTGGCTCCATGGAATCAAAAAACCAAACACTTGTTTCAGAATTTATCCTCCTGGGACTCTCAGAAGAGATATTACTTCAGCCTCTTCTCTTTGGGCTATTTTTGTCCATGTATCTGGTTACATTCATTGGGAATCTTTTTATTATCTTAGCCTATATCACTGACTCCCACCTCCACACACCCATGTACTTCTTCCTCTCCAATCTCTCTTTTGCAGACATCTGTTTCACCTCCACCACCATCCCAAAGATGCTGCTTAATATCCAGACACAGAGAAAAGTCATTACCTATGCAGGATGCATCACACAGATATACTTTTTTATGCTTTTTGCAGATTTGGATGACTTTCTCCTGACTGTGATGGCCTATGACCGGTTTGTTGCCATCTGTCACCCCCTGCACTATACGGTCATCATGAACCGCCGGCTCTGTGGCTTCCTGCTTATGGCATCCTGGATTATAACTGCCCTGCAGTCATTGACACAGAGCTTAATGGTTTTACGACTGTCTTTTCATGCAGAGTTGGAGATCCCTCACTTTTTCTGTGAACTTAATCAGCTGGTCCAACTTGCCTGTTCTGACACCTTCCTCAATAATGCAGTGATGTATTTTGCAACCGTAATTATAGGTGTTATTCCTCTTACTGTTATCCTCTTCTCTTACTCTAAGATAGTATCCTCCATTTTGAGAATTTCATCAGCTGGGGGCAAGTATAAAGCATTTTTCACTTGTGGGTCTCACTTCTTGGTTGTCTCCTTGTTCTATGGGACAGGCCTTGGTGTGTATCTTAGTTCCACTGCTATACAAAACTCCAGGGAAAGTGCCATAGCCTCAGTGATGTACACCGTGGTCACACCCATGCTGAACCCCTTCATCTACAGTCTTAAAAACAAGGACATAAAGCAAGCCCTCAAAAAGCTTTTCAGCTGAGAAACATTCTCTACGTAAGAGGTTTTCTTGTCTGAACATAGACATTTGTTCATAAGTAACAGTTTATGAGTGACAAAACTCTAGAAGGCCTAAATTATGATAATTTTATCAGTTCACAGAAAGATAACCTACAATTTAAGTTATTTAAAGATTTCATCTTACTGTCAATAATATTGTAATAACTATGTATGGTGCCAAGTGGGTACCAAACTTATTGAGGGGATCACATTGTAAATTATATAAATACATAATCACTATGCAATATACCTGAAAAAAAAAAACTGCTAAATTGAATGTCAAGTGTAATTGAAAAAAAATTGTACATAAAAAGTTACAAAACAGATTGGTTACAAAGATTTTTCACTGTTGCTATTTTAAATATAAAAAAGGAAAAGGAAAAATTTTGAAAATTCAGCGGAAACATGGCAAAGTGAGAGATGTCCCTAGACTCTCCACTTGAAACCACAATAAGCTGAACATCTAAAACTCAGCAAAAAATGCCCAAACTGCACACCAGCACATCTGAGGTGACAAGCTACCACAGGTCAGAACCCTAGGTGTCCGGCAGTGGACTGGGAGTAATAAAGAAGCTGCCAGCTTCCGGAGCTCCCTGTAGGAGGAGGGGGAACGGTGAAGGCATAGCGACTTCCTGAACAACCCTGCCTGGAAGTGCCAGGGCTTGTATGCAGCTGACCAGAGGGCCCAGTCATCAGGGCAGAAAGCAGAGAAGCGGGACCACAGAGAAACAACAGCTGATTTTTACTGTCCCTGGTTGCAAAACCAAGGCTGAGCTGCAGCCCCCTACTCCCGACCCGGAGGGCCCCTCACCCCATAGTTTCAGAGACAGATCTCCGGGACCCCCAGGAGAATCTGAGCAAATATTCTGGAAACTACTAGGGATCTAAGCAACTTAGATGCCACCTACTGGAAACCAAAAGAAAAGCTCCTTCTTTGCAGCAGACTAAAGAGAGACCTTTATTTAATAAATTTCTCTTGAAAAACAACAGAATACACTTCCATTATTGCCCAGGCAGAGAAATAGTCCATTAAACACCATGAACAACCAAGGTGACAAGGCATCTCAGAAAGAAAGAGAAAAACCTCCCGAAAATAGGCTCATAGACATAGAAATATGCGACTTAAATGACAGAGAATTCAGGATGGTACTTCTGAGAAAACTCAGTGAGATCCAAAACAAATCGTGTCAACAATTTCAGGAATTAAAAAAAAAAGTAGATGAGCAGAGCAAGGAGATTGAAACCCTCAAGAAGAACAGAATAGATATTCTGGAGATGAAGAACACACAGCAAGAGTTGAAAAATGAAATAGCAAGCTTGGGAAATAGATTTGACCAAATGGAGGAAAGGATCAGTGATATCAAAGGCAGAAATCTAGAAATAAATCAGAAGGAAGAAGAGAGAAACTGAAGAATGAAAAATAATGAAACAGAAATACAAGAACTAGCTGATATCATCAGGAGAGGAAACATAAGAGTAATGGGCATTACCGAAGACGAGGAAAAGCAGTAGGGACTAGAAAGCATTTTCAGACAAATAGGTGACAAGAATTTCCCAAATCTAAGGAATGAGCTGGAGTTTGGAATTCAAGAAGTCAACAGAACACTCAATTATCTCAACCCCAAAAGGCCTACACCAAGACACATTGCATTAAAGTTATCAAAAATCAATGACAAAGATAAAATTCTCAAGGCAGCCAGGGATGTATAAAGGAAAAGCCATTAGATTATCATCAGACTTCTCAGCACAGACATTATAAGCCAGAAAGAAATGAAACCAAATAGATAAACTATTAAGTGAAAGGAATTGCCAGCCTAAAGTAATATATCCAGCTAAGCTCTCCTTTAGATATGAAGGAGAAATCAAGACCTTTCCAAGCATAGAAAAATTGAGAGAATTCTCCACTACGAAGCTTGTACTACAGGAAATACTTAAAGAGGTCAGCTCACCTAAAACAAAATAACAAGAAAAATACATAATTAGGAGTAAAGTGACTATCAAGGGAATAGAAGCAAAGGAGTGCAATCCTTATTAAGAGCAGGGTTTTATAGCTTAAATAATAAGAAGTGAATTGTTATAACAAGATAGTAATAAACATTCAGCATACATAGGAACAAATTGAGACAACAATGACTGAAAAGAAGAGGATTCAAAGATCCAATTTCGAAAAGGTGAGTGGAGATAAGGAATGGGCTGAAGAAAATAGATGACTGTATATATATAACTATCCTTTACACATTTGTAAAGGTAACCACACACCAAAGATTCAGAACTGAAAAATATAACATGAAACAGGAAGAACCAGAGGTGAAAACCTCAAAAGCCAACCAAAATAAAGAAAACAGAAACACATGGACAAGGAAGCAATGGAAACACCGAGCTACCAGAAAGCAAAAGATAAAACTATATTTTATTGACCTCATATTTCAATTATCATCCTAAATGTAAATGGATGGAACTCACCAATAAAAAGGCACAGAGTTGCAGATTGGATCAAAAAACAAAACCCAAGCACGTGCTGCCTCCAGGAGACACATCTCAGCTCTAAAGACAAATATAGACTCAAAGTGAAAGGGGGAAAAATGATATTTCAAGCAAATGGCATTCAGAGAAAAGCGGGAGTAGCAGTATTAATATCAGATGAAATAGATTCAAAATAAAAAAGGTAAAGAAAGATACTGAGGAACACTTCATAGTGATAAAGGGAATCATGCACCAAGAAGATATAGCACTTATTAATATCTATGCTGCCAATCAGGGAGCCCCAAAATACGTAGAGCAATTACTAACAGAACTAAAGGGAGAAACAGACCAAAACACCATTGTAGTAGGGATATGGACAGATCATCCATATATATCAATAGGGAAATAACATCCTTAAATGATACTTGGGTCCATCTGGACATAATTGACATTTATAGAGCCTTCCATCCCAAAACAGCTGCTTATACATTCTTCTCTAGTGCACAGGGACATTCTCAAGAATCGACCACATACTGGGACACAGAAATAACCTCAACAAATATAAGAGGGTTGAAATCTTACCAATTATATTCTCTGATCATAATGCTGTGAACCTAGATATCAACTGCAAAAGGAAATCAGGAAGAAACAAAAAAATGAAGATTAAACAACTTGCTACTGAAGAATAACTGGGTCAGAGAAAAATAAAGAGATCAAGAGATACATAGAAACGAATGATAATGATAGTACAACATATCAAAAGTTTTGGGACATGTCAAAAGCGATCAAAAGAGGAAAGTTCATATCATTATAGACCTACCTCCAAAAACATAAACGTGCCCAAATAAATAACCTAACACTTCACCTTAAAAAACTAGAAAAGAAAGAACAAATGAAGCTTAAAGCCAGCAGAAGAAAAGAAATCATCAAAACTAGAGCAGAAATAAATCAAATTGTAAACAAATAAACAAAAACTATAGCAAAAATAAATGCAATGAAGAGCTGATTCATTGGGAAGGTTAATAAAACTGACAAACCCCTCACTAATGGAAAAAGAGAAAGGACACAAATAAACAAAATTAGGGATGAAAGAGGGGAAATTACAACTGATATCACAGAAATACAAAGGATCATACAAGAATACTATGAAAAATATATAACACCAAACTTAATTACCTATACAATACCAAATTTAATAACCTACAAGAAATGGACAAGTACTTAGAAAAACATAACCTTCCTAGACTGAATCAAGAAGAACTTGAAAATCTAAATAGACCGAACAGCAGTATGGAAATTGAAACAATCATCAAAAACCTACCAAAAAGTAAAAGTCCAGGACCCGATGGCTTCACCAGGAATTCTACCAAACATTCAAAGAAGATTTAATACCCATTCTCCTCAAACTCTTCCAAAAAATCAAAGAGGAGGCAATAATTCCCAACTCATTTTATGAGGCCGATGTCACTCTGATACCAAAACCTGGTAAAGATAACACAAAAAAAGAAAACTACAGACCAATATCTCTCATGAACACAGATGCAAAAATCCTAACTAAGATATTAGTGAACCAAATACAACAACATATTAAAAAGATTGTACACCATGATCAAGTGGACTTCATCCCAAGGGTACAGGGATAGTTCGACATATGCAAATTGATT